>NC_088229.1:78769669-79139669 GCF_036934945.1 Oncorhynchus masou masou
TCTAACTCTAACCCTGGGTTCATACACCCCATCATGCTGTCCTGAGGACTAGAGAATACATGTTATATATCTAACTCTAACCCTGGGTTCATACACCCCATCATGCTGTCCTGAGGACTAGAGAATACATGTTCATACACCCCATCATGCTGTCCTGAGGACTAGAGAATACATGTTATATATCTAACTCTAACCCTGGGTTCATACACCCCATCATGCTGTCCTGAGGACTAGAGAATACATGTTATATATCTAACTCTAACCCTGGGTTCATACACCCCATCATGCTGTCCTGAGGACTAGAGAATACATGTTATATATCTAACTCTAACCCTGGGTTTACACCCCATCATCTAACTCTAACCCTGGGTTCATACACCCCATCATGCTGTCCTGAGGACTAGAGAATACATGTTATATATCTAACTCTAACCCTGGGTTCATACACCCCATCATGCTGTCCTGAGGACTAGAGAATACATGTTATATATCTAACTCTAACCCTGGGTTCATACACCCCATCATGCTGTCCTGAGGACTAGAGAATACATGTTATATATCTAACTCTAACCCTGGGTTCATACACCCCATCATGCTGTCCTGAGGACTAGAGAATACATGTTATATATCTAACCCTGGGTTCTAACCCTGGGTTCATACACCCCATCATGCTGTCCTGAGGACTAGAGAATACATGTTATATATCTAACTCTAACCCTGGGTTCATACACCCCATCATGCTGTCCTGAGGACTAGAGAATACATGTTATATATCTAACTCTAACCCTGGGTTCATACACCCCATCATGCTGTCCTGAGGACTAGAGAATACATGTTATATATCTAACTCTAACCCTGGTTCATACACCCCATCATGTGTCCTGAGGACTAGAGAATACATGTTATATATCTAACTCTAACCCTGGGTTCATACACCCCATCATGCTGTCCTGAGGACTAGAGAATACATGTTATATATCTAACTCTAACCCTGGGTTCATACACCCCATCATGCTGTCCTGAGGACTAGAGAATACATGTTATATATCTAACTCTAACCCTGGGTTCATACACCCCATCATGCTGTCCTGAGGACTAGAGAATACATGTTATATATCTAACTCTAACCCTGGGTTCATACACCCCATCATGCTGTCCTGAGGACTAGAGAATACATGTTATATATCTAACTCTAACCCTGGGTTCATACACCCCATCATGCTGTCCTGAGGACTAGAGAATACATGTTATATATCTAACTCTAACCCTGGGTTCATACACCCCATCATGCTGTCCTGAGGACTAGAGAATACATGTTATATAATCTAACCCTGGGTTCTATCACCCTGGGTTCATGTTATATATACTCTAACCCCATCATACACCCCATCATGCTGTCCTGAGGACTAGAGAATACATGTTATATATCTAACTCTAACCCTGGGTTCATACACCCCATCATGCTGTCCTGAGGACTAGAGAATACATGTTATATATCTAACTCTAACCCTGGGTTCATACACCCCATCATGCTGTCCTGAGGACTAGAGAATACATGTTATATATCTAACTCTAACCCTGGGTTCATACACCCCATCATGCTGTCCTGAGGACTAGAGAATACATGTTATATATCTAACTCTAACCCTGGGTTCATACACCCCATCATGCTGTCCTGAGGACTAGAGAATACATGTTATATATCTAACTCTAACCCTGGGTTCATACACCCCATCATGCTGTCCTGAGGACTAGAGAATACATGTTATATATCTAACTCTAACCCTGGGTTCATACACCCCATCATGCTGTCCTGAGGACTAGAGAATACATGTTATATATCTAACTCTAACCCTGGGTTCATACACCCCATCACCCCATCATGCTGTCCTGAGGACTAGAGAATACATGTTATATATATCTAACTCCCAACTGTCCTGAGGTTCATAACTCTAACCCTGGGTTCATACACCCCATCATGCTGTCCTGAGGACTAGAGAATACATGTTTATATATCTAACCCTCTATCACTGTCCTGAGGACTAGAGAATACATGTTATATATCTAACTTCATACACCCCATCATGCTGTCCTGAGGACTAGAGAATACATGTTATATATCTAACTCTAACCCTGGGTTCATACACCCCATCATGCTGTCCTGAGGACTAGAGAATACATGTTATATATCTAACTCTAACCCTGGGTTCATACACCCCATCATGCTGTCCTGAGGACTAGAGAATACATGTTATATATCTAACTCTAACCCTGGGTTCATACACCCCATCATGCTGTCCTGAGGACTAGAGAATACATGTTATATATCTAACTCTAACCCTGGGTTCATACACCCCATCATGCTGTCCTGAGGACTAGAGAATACATGTTATATATCTAACTCTAACCCTGGGTTCATACACCCCATCATGCTGTCCTGAGGACTAGAGAATACATGTTATATATCTAACTCTAACCCTGGGTTCATACACCCCATCATGCTGTCCTGAGGACTAGAGAATACATGTTATATATCTAACTCTAACCCTGGGTTCATACACCCCATCATGCTGTCCTGAGGACTAGAGAATACATGTTATATATCTAACTCTAACCCTGGGTTCATACACCCCATCATGCTGTCCTGAGGACTAGAGAATACATGTTATATATCTAACTCTAACCCTGGGTTCATACACCCCATCATGCTGTCCTGAGGACTAGAGAATACATGTTATATATCTAACTCTAACCCTGGGTTCATACACCCCATCATGCTGTCCTGAGGACTAGAGAATACATGTTATATATCTAACTCTAACCCTGGGTTCATATCACCCCATCATGCTGTCCTGAGGACTAGAGAATACATGTTATATATCTAACTCTAACCCTGGGTTCATACACCCCATCATGCTGTCCTGAGGACTAGAGAATACATGTTATATATCTAACTCTAACCCTGGGTTCATACACCCCATCATGCTGTCCTGAGGACTAGAGAATACATGTTATATATCTAACTCTAACCCTGGGTTCATACACCCCATCATGCTGTCCTGAGGACTAGAGAATACATGTTATATATCTAACTCTAACCCTGGGTTCATACACCCCATCATGCTGTCCTGAGGACTAGAGAATACATGTTATATATCTAACTCTAACCCTGGGTTCATACACCCCATCATGCTGTCCTGAGGACTAGAGAATACATGTTATATATCTAACTCTAACCCTGGGTTCATACACCCCATCATGCTGTCCTGAGGACTAGAGAATACATGTTATATATCTAACTCTAACCCTGGGTTCATACACCCCATCATGCTGTCCTGAGGACTAGAGAATACATGTTATATATCTAACTCTAACCCTGGGTTCATACACCCCATCATGCTGTCCTGAGGACTAGAGAATACATGTTATATATCTAACTCTAACCCTGGGTTCATACACCCCATCATGCTGTCCTGAGGACTAGAGAATACATGTTATATATCTAACTAACCCTGGGTTCATACACCCCATCATGCTGTCCCTGAGGTTATATATCTTCTAACCCTGGGTTACACCCCATCATGCTGTCCTGAGGACTAGAGAATACATGTTATATATCTAACTCTAACCCTGGGTTCATACACCCCATCATGCTGTCCTGAGGACTAGAGAATACATGTTATATATCTAACTCTAACCCTGGGTTCATACACCCCATCATGCTGTCCTGAGGACTAGAGAATACATGTTATATATCTAACTCTAACCCTGGGTTCATACACCCCATCATGCTGTCCTGAGGACTAGAGAATACATGTTATATATCTAACTCTAACCCTGGGTTCATACACCCCATCATGCTGTCCTGAGGACTAGAGAATACATGTTATATATCTAATCTAACCCTGGGTTCATACCCCATCATGCTGTCCTGAGGACTAGAGAATACATGTTATATATCTAACTCTAACCCTGGGTTCATACACCCCATCATGCTGTCCTGAGGACTAGAGAATACATGTTATATATCTAACTCTAACCCTGGGTTCATACACCCCATCATGCTGTCCTGAGGACTAGAGAATACATGTTATATATCTAACTCTAACCCTGGGTTCATACACCCCATCATGCTGTCCTGAGGACTAGAGAATACATGTTATATATCTAACTCTAACCCTGGGTTCATACACCCCATCATGCTGTCCTGAGGACAGAGAATACATGTTATATATCTAACTCTAACCCTGGGTTCATACACCCCATCATGCTGTCCTGAGGACTAGAGAATACATGTTATATATCTAACTCTAACCCTGGGTTCATACACCCCATCATGCTGTCCTGAGGACTAGAGAATACATGTTATATATCTAACTAACCCTGGGTACACCCCATCATGTTGTCCTGAGGACTAGAGAATACATGTTATATATCTAACTCTAACCCTGGGTTCATACACCCCATCATGCTGTCCTGAGGACTAGAGAATACATGTTATATATCTAACTCTAACCCTGGGTTCATACACCCCATCATGCTGTCCTGAGGACTAGAGAATACATGTTATATATCTAACTCTAACCCTGGGTTCATACACCCCATCATGCTGTCCTGAGGACTAGAGAATACATGTTATATATCTAACTCTAACCCTGGGTTCATACACCCCATCATGCTGTCCTGAGGACTAGAGAATACATGTTATATATCTAACTCTAACCCTGGGTTCATACACCCCATCATGCTGTCCTGAGGACTAGAGAATACATGTTATATATCTAACTCTAACCCTGGGTTCATACACCCCATCATGCTGTCCTGAGGACTAGAGAATACATGTTATATATCTAACTCTAACCCTGGGTTCATACACCCCATCATGCTGTCCTGAGGACTAGAGAATACATGTTATATATCTAACTCTAACCCTGGGTTCATACACCCCATCATGCTGTCCTGAGGACTAGAGAATACATGTTATATATCTAACTCTAACCCTGGGTTCATACACCCCATCATGCTGTCCTGAGGACTAGAGAATACATGTTATATATCTAACTCTAACCCTGGGTTCATACACCCCATCATGCTGTCCTGAGGACTAGAGAATACATGTTATATATCTAACTCTAACCCTGGGTTCATACACCCCATCATGCTGTCCTGAGGACTAGAGAATACATGTTATATATCTAACTCTAACCCTGGGTTCATACACCCCATCATGCTGTCCTGAGGACTAGAGAATACATGTTATATATCTAACTCTAACCCTGGGTTCATACACCCCATCATGCTGTCCTGAGGACTAGAGAATACATGTTATATATCTAACTCTAACCCTGGGTTCATACACCCCATCATGCTGTCCTGTTAACCCTGGGTTCATACACCCCATCATGCTGTCCTGAGGACTAGAGAATACATGTTATATATCTAACTCTAACCCTGGGTTCATACACCCCATCATGCTGTCCTGAGGACTAGAGAATACATGTTATATATCTAACTCTAACCCTGGGTTCATACACCCCATCATGCTGTCCTGAGGACTAGAGAATACATGTTATATATCTAACTCTAACCCTGGGTTCATACACCCCATCATGCTGTCCTGAGGACTAGAGAATACATGTTATATATCTAACTCTAACCCTGGGTTCATACACCCCATCATGCTGTCCTGAGGACTAGAGAATACATGTTATATATCTAACTCTAACCCTGGGTTCATACACCCCATCATGCTGTCCTGAGGACTAGAGAATACATGTTATATATCTAACTCTAACCCTGGGTTCATACACCCCATCATGCTGTCCTGAGGACTAGAGAATACATGTTATATATCTAACTCTAACCCTGGGTTCATACACCCCATCATGCTGTCCTGAGGACTAGAGAATACATGTTATATATCTAACTCTAACCCTGGGTTCATACACCCCATCATGCTGTCCTGAGGACTAGAGAATACATGTTATATATCTAACTCTAACCCTGGGTTCATACACCCCATCATGCTGTCCTGAGGACTAGAGAATACATGTTATATATCTAACTCTAACCCTGGGTTCATACACCCCATCATGCTGTCCTGAGGACTAGAGAATACATGTTATATATCTAACTCTAACCCTGGGTTCATACACCCCATCATGCTGTCCTGAGGACTAGAGAATACATGTTATATATCTAACTCTAACCCTGGGTTCATACACCCCATCATGCTGTCCTGAGGACTAGAGAATACATGTTATATATCTAACTCTAACCCTGGGTTCATACACCCCATCATGCTGTCCTGAGGACTAGAGAATACATGTTATATATCTAACTCTAACCCTGGGTTCATACACCCCATCATGCTGTCCTGAGGACTAGAGAATACATGTTATATATCTAACTCTAACCCTGGGTTCATACACCCCATCATGCTGTCCTGAGGACTAGAGAATACATGTTATATATCTAACTCTAACCCTGGGTTCATACACCCCATCATGCTGTCCTGAGGACTAGAGAATACATGTTATATATCTAACTCTAACCCTGGGTTCATACACCCCATCATGCTGTCCTGAGGACTAGAGAATACATGTTATATATCTAACTCTAACCCTGGGTTCATACACCCCATCATGCTGTCCTGAGGACTAGAGAATACATGTTATATATCTAACTCTAACCCTGGGTTCATACACCCCATCATGCTGTCCTGAGGACTAGAGAATACATGTTATATATCTAACTCTAACCCTGGGTTCATACACCCCATCATGCTGTCCTGAGGACTAGAGAATACATGTTATATATCTAACTCTAACCCTGGGTTCATACACCCCATCATGCTGTCCTGAGGACTAGAGAATACATGTTATATATCTAACTCTAACCCTGGGTTCATACACCCCATCATGCTGTCCTGAGGACTAGAGAATACATGTTTATATATCTAACCCTGGGTTCATACACCCCATCATGCTGTCCCTGGGTTCTAATACCCCATCATGCTGTCCTGAGGACTAGAGAATACATGTTATATATCTAACTCACCCCATCATGCTGTCCTGAGGACTAGAGAATACATGTTATATATCTAACTCTAACCCTGGGTTCATATACCCCATCATGCTGTCCTGAGGACTAGAGAATACATGTTATATATCTAACTCTAACCCTGGGTTCATACACCCCATCATGCTGTCCTGAGGACTAGAGAATACATGTTATATATCTAACTCTAACCCTGGGTTCATACACCCCATCATGCTGTCCTGAGGACTAGAGAATACATGTTATATATCTAACTCTAACCCTGGGTTCATACACCCCATCATGTTGTCCTGAGGACTAGAGAATACATGTTATATATCTAACTCTAACCCTGGGTTCATACACCCCATCATGCTGTCCTGAGGACTAGAGAATACATGTTATATATCTAACTCTAACCCTGGGTTCATACACCCCATCATGTTGTCCTGAGGACTAGAGAATACATGTTATATACTGTACCTTAAGAAAGTTCACACCCCTTGACTTTTTCCACATTTTGTTGTATTACAGCCTGAATGTAAAATGAAAAGCTGAAATGTCTTCAGTCAATAAGTATTCCATTCCCTTGTTATGGTAAAAATAAATAAGTTCAGGAGTAAATCTTTGTTTATGCCACATCTGCTCATGCCACGCGCTCTATCGTTCATCCTGTGCTTCCTTGACCTGCCGCCTCTCCCCCAGTACTCTCTCTCTCGCCCCCCTCCCCCCAAGGTAAAATATGGTATATGTAATATGGTATAGGTAAATATATATATATATATAAATATGTAGCCTTCCGCCTCGCTACTCCAACCTCAGCCAACAGCTCCGCCCCCACCGCAGCTTCTCGCCCAAGCCCTTCCAGGTTCTCCTTTGCCCAAATCCAGATAGCAGATGTCCTGAAAGAGCTGCAAAACCTGGACCCGTACAATTCAGCTGGGCTTGACAATCTGGACCCTCTATTTCTGAAACTATCCGCCGCCATTGTCGCAACCCCTATTACCAGCCTGTTCAACCTCTCTTTCATATCGTCTGAGATCCCCAAGGATTGGAAAGCTGCCGCAGTCATCCCCCTCTTCAAAGGGGGAGACACCCTAGACCCAAACTGTTACAGACCTATATCCATCCTGCCCTGCCTATCTAAGGTCTTCGAAAGCCAAGTCAACAAACAGGTCACTGACCATCTCGAATCCCACCGTACCTTCTCCGCTGTGCAATCTGGTTTCCGAGCCGGTCACCTCAGCCACGCTCAAGGTACTAAACGACATCATAACCGCCATCGATAAAAGACAGTACTGTGCAGCCGTCTTCATCGACCTTGCCAAGGCTTTCGACTCTGTCAATCACCATATTCTTATTGGCAGACTCAGTAGCCTCGGTTTTTCGGATTACTGCCTTGCCTGGTTCACCACTTACTTTGCAGACAGAGTTCAGTGTGTCAAATCGGAGGGCATGCTGTCCGGTCCTCTGGCAGTCTCTATGGGGGTGCCACAGGGTTCAATTCTCGGGCCGACTCTTTACTCTGTATATATATCAATGATGTTGTTCTTGCTGCGGGCGATTCCCTGATCCACCTCTACGCAGACGACACCATTCTGTATACTTCTAGCCCCTCCTTGGACACTGTGCTATCTAACCTCCAAACGAGCTTCAATGCCATACAACACTCCTTCCGTGGCCTCCAACTGCTCTTAAACGCTAGTAAAACCAAATGCATGGTTTTCAACCGATCGCTGCCTGCACCCGCATGCCCGACGAGCATCACCACCCTGGATGGTTCCGACCTTGAATATGTGGACACCTATAAGTACCTAGGTGTCTGGCTAGACTGTAATCTCTCCTTCCAGACTCATATCAAACATCTCTAATCGAAAATCAAATCAAGAGTCGGCTTTCTATTCCGCAACAAAGCCTCCTTCACTCACGCCGCCAAACTTACCCTAGTAAAACTGACTATCCTACCGATCCTCGACTTCGGCGATGTCATCTACAAAATTGCCTCCAACACTCTACTCAGCAAACTGGATGCAGTTTATCACAGTGCCATCCATTTTGTCACTAAAGCACCTTATACCACCCACCACTGCGACCTGTATGCTCTAGTCGGCTGGCCCTCGCTACATATTCGTCGCCAGACCCACTGGCTCCAGGTCATCTACAAGTCCATGCTAGGTAAAGCTCCGCCTTATCTCAGTTCACTGGTCACGATGGCAACACCCATCCGTAGCACGCGCTCCAGCAGGTGTATCTCACTGATCATCCCTAAAGCCAACACCTCATTTGGCCGCCTTTCGTTCCAGTACTCTGCTGCCTGTGACTGGAACGAATTGCAAAAATCCCTGAAGTTGGAGACTTTTATCTCCCTCACCAACTTCAAACATGTGCTATCTGAGCAGCTAACCGATCGCTGCAGCTGTACATAGTCTATTGGTAAATAGCCCACCCAATTTTACCTACCTCTTCCCCATACTGTTTTTATTTATTTACTTTTCTGCTCTTTTGCACACCAGTATCTCTACCTGTACATGACCATCTGATCATTTATCACCCCAGTGCTAATCTGCAAAATTGTAATTATTCGCCTACCTCCTCATGCCTTTTGCACATAATGTATATAGACTCCCTTTTTTTTGTACTGTGTTATTGACTTGTTTATTGTTTACTCCATGTGTAACTCTGTGTTGTCTGTTCACACTGCTAAGCTTTATCTTGGCCAGGTCGCAGTTGCAAATGAGAATATATATATATATATATATATATATATATATATATATATATATATATATATATATATATATATATATATATATATATATATATATATATATATATATATATATATATATATATATATATATATATATATATATGTATATATATATATATATTTACCTATACATTTATATAGATAAATATGGTATTTTACCTTAGAAGAGAGGTGTGTGAATACTTCGGTAAATTAGACATTTCTGTATTTCATATTCAATACATTTGCAAAAAATTCTAAAAACATGTTTTCACTTTGTCATTATGGGGTCTGATCTAATTAATCCATTTTAAATCAATTTACACCATGTTGAATTCAGGCAGTAACAACAAAAGGTGGAATAAATTGAGGGGTATGAATACTTTCTGAAGGTACTGTACTAACCCTGGGCAGGGTTTATTGACTTCATCCTGTAGGTTCCTGATGACCATATTATACATCAACAGAGACATCTACAGATGTAGTGACTGAGGTAACACTGTACCTGCATCGGCCCAGCACAGCTGAGAGCTCTGCGGGTCGTAGGTGAGTCCGTTAGGTAGCCCCAGGTCATCCTTCACCAGAACTCTCCTGTTGGTCCCATCCATGGCAGAAGTCTCGATTTTAGGAGCATCACGGTTCCAGTCTGCCCAGTACATGTTGCTGGTGGAACGAACAGAGCATTGAATATAATGTTTGGATGTGTTGTTGTCTCTGGGTCAGTTTAGGAGAACGGTTAGGGATTATTACATTGATAAATGTGTTTGTTTATTGTGTATATAATATTTGCTATTTTTTAAAATTGTGTATAATTGTCTTTTCTGTATTGATCCAAAATGAGAGCTGGGTCTCGTTGTGTTTTCCCCTGGCTAAATAAAAATATATTAATAATAATAATGTTATAATGTTTCAACATTTCTTGAAATGTTGGTGTTGTAGCATATAAGCCAATCTGTTTAACAGGCCTAGCTATGTAAAGGAGTTAGCTCAGAATAGCAGCTAGGAATTAGCTCAGAATAGCAGCTAGGAGTTAGCTCAGAATAGCAGCTAGGACATAGCACAGAATAGCAGCTAGGCATTAGCTCAGAGTAGCAGCTAGGCATTAGCTCAGAATAGCAGCTAGGACATAGCACAAAATAGAAGCTAATAATTAGATCAGAATAGCAGCTAGGGCATAGCACAGAATAGCAGCTAGGAATTAGATCAGAATAGTAGCTAGGAATTAGCTCAGAATAGCAGCTAGGAGATAGCACAGAATAGCAGCTAGGAGATAGCACAGAATAGCAGCTAGGAGATAGCACAGAATAGCAGCTAGGAGATAGCACAGAATAGCAGCTAGGAGATAGCACAGAATAGCAGCTAGGAGATAGCACAGAATAGCAGCTAGGAGATAGCACAGAATAGCAGCTAGGATATAGCACAGAATATCAGCTAGGAGATAGCACAGAATAGCAGCTAGGAGATAGCACAGAATAGCAGCTGGAGGATCTACTAAGTGGAATGGATACTAGAGGAGGGGGACAGACTGGACCATAGATCTACTAAGTGGAATGGATAGGGGTACTAGAGGAGGGGGACAGACTGGACCATAGATCTACTAAGTGGAATGGATAGGGGTACTAGAGGAGGGGGACAGACTGGACCATAGATCTACTAAGTGGAATGGATAGGGGTACTAGAGGAGGGGGACAGACTGGACCATAGATCTACTAAGTGGAATGGATAGGGGTACTAGAGGAGGGGGACAGACTGGACCATAGATCTACTAAGTGGATTGGATACTAGAGGAGGGGGACAGACTGGACCATAGATCTACTAAGTGGAATGGATACTAGAGGAGGGGGACAGACTGGACCATAGATCTACTAAGTGGAATGGATACTAGAGGAGGGGGACAGACTGGACCATAGATCTACTAAGTGGAATGGATACTAGAGGAGGGGGACAGACTGGACCATAGATCTACTAAGTGGAATGGATAGGGGTACTAGAGGAGGGGGACAGACTGGACCATAGATCTACTAAGTGGAATGGATAGGGGTACTAGAGGAGGGGGACAGACTGGACCATAGATCTACTAAGTGGATTGGATACTAGAGGAGGGGGACAGACTGGACCATAGATCTACTAAGTGGAATGGATACTAGAGGAGGGGGACAGACTGGACCATAGATCTACTAAGTGGAATGGATACTAGAGGAGGGGGACAGACTGGACCATAGATCTACTAAGTGGAATGGATAGGGGTACTAGAGGAGGGGGACAGACTGGACCATAGATCTACTAAGTGGAATGGGTAGGGGTACTAGAGGAGGGGGACAGACTGGACCATAGATCTACTAAGTGGAATGGATACTAGAGGAGGGGGACAGACTGGACCATAGATCTACTAAGTGGAATGGATAGGGGTACTAGAGGAGGGGGACAGACTGGACCATAGATCTACTAAGTGGAATGGATACTAGAGGAGGGGGACAGACTGGACCATAGATCTACTAAGTGGATTGGATACTAGAGGAGGGGGACAGACTGGACCATAGATCTACTAAGTGGAATGGATAGGGGTACTAGAGGAGGGGGACAGACTGGACCATAGATCTACTAAGTGGAATGGATAGGGGTACTAGAGGAGGGGGACAGACTGGACCATAGATCTACTAAGTGGATTGGATACTAGAGGAGGGGGACAGACTGGACCATAGATCTACTAAGTGGAATGGATACTAGAGGAGGGGGACAGACTGGACCATAGATCTACTAAGTGGAATGGATACTAGAGGAGGGGGACAGACTGGACCATATATCTACTAAGTGGAATGGATAGGGGTACTAGAGGAGGGGGACAGACTGGACCATAGATCTACTAAGTGGATTGGATACTAGAGGAGGGGGACAGACTGGACCGTAGATCTACTAAGTGGAATGGATAGGGGTACTAGAGGAGGGGGACAGACTGGTCCATAGATCTACTAAGTGGAATGGATACTAGAGGAGGGGGACAGACTGGACCATAGATCTACTAAGTGGAATGGATACTAGAGGAGGGGGACAGACTGGACCATAGATCTACTAAGTGGATTGGATACTAGAGGAGGGGGACAGACTGGACCATAGATCTACTAAGTGGAATGGATAGGGGTACTAGAGGAGGGGGACAGACTGGACCATAGATCTACTAAGTGGAATGGATACTAGAGGAGGGGGACAGACTGGACCATAGATCTACTAAGTGGAATGGATACTAGAGGAGGGGGACAGACTGGACCATATATCTACTAAGTGGAATGGGTAGGGGTACTAGAGGAGGGGGACAGACTGGACCATAGATCTACTAAGTGGAATGGATAGGGGTACTAGAGGAGGGGGACAGACTGGACCATAGATCTACTAAGTGGATTGGATACTAGAGGAGGGGGACAGACTGGACCATAGATCTACTAAGTGGAATGGATACTAGAGGAGGGGGACAGACTGGACCATAGATCTACTAAGTGGATTGGATACTAGAGGAGGGGGACAGACTGGACCATAGATCTACTAAGTGGAATGGATAGGGGTACTAGAGGAGGGGGACAGACTGGACCATAGATCTACTAAGTGGATTGGATACTAGAGGAGGGGGACAGACTGGACCATAGATCTACTAAGTGGAATGGATACTAGAGGAGGGGGACAGACTGGACCATAGATCTACTAAGTGGAATGGATAGGGGTACTAGAGGAGGGGGACAGACTGGACCATAGATCTACTAAGTGGATTGGATACTAGAGGAGGGGGACAGACTGGACCATAGATCTACTAAGTGGAATGGATACTAGAGGAGGGGGACAGACTGGACCATAGATCTACTAAGTGGAATGGATACTAGAGGAGGGGGACAGACTGGACCATAGATCTACTAAGTGGAATGGATAGGGGTACTAGAGGAGGGGGACAGACTGGACCATAGATCTACTAAGTGGAATGGATAGGGGTACTAGAGGAGGGGGACAGACTGGACCATAGATCTACTAAGTGGAATGGATACTAGAGGAGGGGGACAGACTGGACCATAGATCTACTAAGTGGAATGGATACTAGAGGAGGGGGACAGACTGGTCCATAGATCTACTAAGTGGAATGGATAGGGGTACTAGAGGAGGGGGACAGACTGGACCATAGATCTACTAAGTGGAATGGGTAGGGGTACTAGAGGAGGGGGACAGACTGGACCATAGATCTACTAAGTGGAATGGATAGGGGTACTAGAGGAGGGGGACAGACTGGACCATAGATCTACTAAGTGGAATGGATACTAGAGGAGGGGGACAGACTGGACCGTAGATCTACTAAGTGGAATGGATAGGGGTACTAGAGGAGGGGGACAGACTGGTCCATAGATCTACTAAGTGGAATGGATACTAGAGGAGGGGGACAGACTGGACCATAGATCTACTAAGTGGAATGGATACTAGAGGAGGGGGACAGACTGGACCATAGATCTACTAAGTGGAATGGATACTAGAGGAGGGGGACAGACTGGACCATAGATCTACTAAGTGGAATGGATAGGGGTACTAGAGGAGGGGGACAGACTGGACCATAGATCTACTAAGTGGAATGGGTAGGGGTACTAGAGGAGGGGGACAGACTGGACCATAGATCTACTAAGTGGAATGGATACTAGAGGAGGGGGACAGACTGGACCATAGATCTACTAAGTGGAATGGATAGGGGTACTAGAGGAGGGGGACAGACTGGACCATAGATCTACTAAGTGGAATGGGTAGGGGTACTAGAGGAGGGGGACAGACCATTATTTGCCCCAGGCATTTCCAACACACCATCCCAATGTTTTCCTCAACGCCCCATTACTAGCCAGAACTGATCTATGGCCAGTCTGTCCCTTCTCGAGGAGATGCACAGATCTACATGGTGACTCACCCATTGACAGGGTCAACGATGATGGCTCGGGGGTTGACCAAGTTTGTGTCGATGAGGACACGTCGCTTGGTCCCATCCAGAGAGGCCACCTCGATGCGGTCCTTCATAGAATCTGTCCAGAACAGGGTACGACCCAGATGGTCTATAGCGATCCCTTCTGGACTCTCCAGATCTAAGAGGAAGACATTAGTCAATAAAACATACATAAACATGGAAATGTAGAAGGGAGCACAAAGTAGAACACTGACTCAACATTCTAGAATACTGGCACCACACTCCAAAACATTGACTCAACATTCTAGAACACTGACACTCCACGCTAGACCACTGACACCACATTCTAGAACACTGACACCACATTCTATAACACTGACACCACATTCTAGAACACTAATACCACATTCTAGAACACTGACAACACATTCTAGAACACTGATAACACAATCTAGAACACTGACGCAACATTCTAGAACACCGACTCAACATTCTAGAACACCTACTCAACATTCTAGAACACTGGCACCAGATTCTAGAATACTGGCACCACAATCTAGACCACTGACTCAACATTCTAGAACACTGACTCAACATTCTAGAACACCGACTCAACATTCTAGAACACCTACTCAACATTCTAGAACACTGGCACCAGATTCTAGAATACTGGCACCACAATCTAGACGACTGACTCAACATTCTAAAACACTGACTCAACATTCTAGAACACTTACTCAACATTCGAGAACACTGACACCACATTCTAGAACACTAACTAAACATTCTAGACCACTGACACCACATTCTACAACACTGGCTCAACATTCTAGGATACTGGCAACACACTCTAAAACACTGACTCAACATTACAGAACACTTACACAACATTACAGAACACTGACTCAACATTACAGAACACTTACACAACATTACAGAACAATGACTCAACATTACAGAACAATGACTCAACATTACAGAACAATGACTCAACATTACAGAACACTGACTCAACATTACAGAACAATGACTCAACATTACAGAACAATGACTCAACGTTACAGAACACTTACTCAACATTCTAGAACACTGGCACCAGATTCTATAATACTGATGGTGGCAGGTTGCCCAGTGGTTAAGAGCGTTGGGCCAGTAACCGAAAGGATGCTGGTTCGATTCCCCGAGCCAAGTAGGGGACAAATCTGTCAATGTGTCCTTGAGCAAGGCACTTAATCCTAATTGCTCCTGTAAATTGCTCTGGATAAGAGTGTCTGGTATGATAAAAAAGTGAACTAATTTAGCAAACCAACAGAACAGAGGTGACCAACAGATGTGGTGGAGAGTGAACTGAACTCTAACCTGATCTGATGACAGGGATTGCTCCTCCTCCCTGCAGGTTGGCCTTGCTGATAGAGGGGGATGTGATGTCTGTCCAGTACACCATCTTCTCCACACAGTCATAGGCCACCCCGATGATCACCTTCTCCTGGGGTCAACGCACAGGTCAGAGGTCAGCTACCAGAACAGTGGTTTAGTTCATCGTCATCACGCTACAGATGGAAATGTGTTTTCTCTGTTGTCCAACTCTACAACCCCCTCGACAGCACGCACGCATGCACACACACACGCACACACACGAACACACTTCAAGCCAGCTGGTTGGGAGATCAGTGTAACAGAGAATGTTGTTAGGTATTAATCCACTGGTGGTGCAGCACCGCTGTGAACCACTAGAGGACAAATGTCAGCATGTGGTTGTAATATAATGTATGTGTGGGTGTGTGTGTGTGTGTGTGTGTGTGTGTGTTTGCCTGTGTCTGTGTGTGTGTGTGTGTGTGTGTGTGTGTCTGTGTGTCTGTGTAATGCAGACCAGATCTCCACCAGACCTCCCCTCCAGATAGGAACTAGCTAACAGTCTACACAACAACCTGGCTCACTACCAGCGGTGGAACGGGCTGAGAGAGAACCGAGAGAGAACCGAGAGAGAACCGAGAGAGAACCCTGAACGACACTGGGTCTGAAGGGCATTAATGCTTCGTCCCAGTTTCAATGACCACACATGCTCCCAATGCTGTAAGGAATTGGTTGAGATTCTTAAGTACACCACAACCACAATACTTTGAAACGATTGGTGGCCTCTTGCGTTTACATTCATCAAGTCTTTTCAATTTATGAATATTTATTTCACTGACACCTACTCTTTTCCATTCAACTCAAAGGCTTTTCTTTGAGTAAAACCATCGAGTTAGAAACCTTGGCAGCAGTGTGATCTTTATCTTCAGACCTCCTATTACAGCCCAGTTATTGACCTTTACTACATACAGTGGGGTAAAAAAGTATTTAGTCAGCCACCAATTGTGCAAGTTCTCCCACTTAAAAAGATGAGAGAGGCCTGTAATTTTCATCATAGGTACACTTTATGACAGACAAAATCCAGAAAATCACATTGTAGGATTTTTAATGAATTTATTTGCAAATTATGGTGGAAAATAAGTATTTGGTCACCTACAAACAAGCAAGATTTCTGGCTCTCACAGACCTGTAACTTCTTCTTTAAGAGGCTCCTCTGTCCTCCACTCGTTACCTGTATTAATGGCACCTGTTTGAACTTGTTATCAGAATAAAAGACCTGTCCACAACCTCAAACAGTCACACTCCAAACTCCACTATGGCCAAGATCAAAGAGCTGTCAAAGGACACCAGAAACAAAATTGTAGACCTGCACCAGGCTGGGAAGACTGAATCTGCAATAGGTAAGCAGCTTGGTTTGAAGAAATCAACTGTGGGAGCAATTATTAGGACATGGAAGACATACAAGATCACTGATAATCTCCCTCGATCTGGGGCTCCACGCAAGATCTCACCCTGTGGGGTCAAAATGATCACAAGAATGGTGAGCAAAAATCCCAGAACCACACGGGGGGACCTAGTGAATGACCTGCAGAGAACTGGGACCAAAGTAACAAAGCCTACCATCAGTAACACATACGCCGCCAGGGACTCAAATCCTGCAGTGCCAGATGTGTCCCCCTGCTTAAGCCAGTACATGTCCAGGCCCGTCTGAAGTTTGCTAGAGAGTATTTGGATGATCCAGAAGAAGATTGGGAGAATGTCATATGGTCAGATGAAACCAAAATATAACTTTTTGGTAAAAACTCAACTCGTTGTGTTTTTAGGACAAAGAATGCTGAGTTGCATCCAAAGAACACCATACCTACTGTGAAGCATGGGGGTGGAAACATCATGCTTTGGGGCTGTTTTTCTGCAAAGGGACCAGGACAACTGATCCGTGTAAAGGAAAGAATGAATGGGGCCATGTATCATGAGATTTTGAGTGAAAACCTCCTTCCATCAGCAAGGGCATTGAAGATGAAACGTGGCTGGGTCTTTCAGCATGACAATGATCCCAAACACACCGCCTGGGCAACGAAGGAGTGGCTTCATAAGAAGCATTTCAAGGTCCTGGAGCGGCCTAGCCAGTCTCCAGATCTCAACCCCATAGAAAATCTTTGGAGGGAGTTGGAGAAAGTCTGTGTTGCCCAGCAACAGCCCCAAAACATCACTGCTCTAGAGGAGATCTGCATAGAGGAATGGGCCAAAATACCAGCAACAGTGTGTGAAAACCTTGTGAAGACTTACAGAAAACGTTTGACCTCTGTCATTGCCAACAAAGGGTATATAACAAAGTATTGAGATAAACTTTTGTTATTGACCAAATACTTATTTTCCACCATAATTTGCAAATAAATTCATAAAAAATCCTACAATGTGATTTTCTGGATTTTTTTCTCTCATTTTGTCTCTCATAGTTGAAGTGTACCTATGATGAAAATTACAGGCCTCTCATCTTTTTAAGTGGGAGAACTTGCACAATTGGTGGATGACTAAATAATATTTTGCCCCACTGTATGTGCATGGTGGGTGTGGCTCCTGAATGGCCCCCTATTCTCTAGGAATGACTTGGTACCAGCAGAATGACTTGGTACCAGCAAAATGACTTGGTACCAGCAGGCAGAATGACTTGGTACCAGCAGAATGACTTGGTACCAGCAGGCAGAATGACTTGGTACCAGCAGAATGACTTGGTACCAGCAGGCAGAATAACTTGGTACCAGCAGGCACAATGACTTGGTACCAGCAGAATGACTTGGTAACAGCACAATGACTTGTTACCAGCAGAATGATTTGGTACCAGCAGAATGACTTGGTACCAGCAGGCAGAATGACTTGGTACCAGCAAAATGACTTGGTACCAGCAGGCAGAATGACTTGGTACCAGCAGAATGACTTGGTACCAGCAGGCAGAATGACTTGGTACCAGCAGAATGACTTGGTACCAGCAGGCAGAATGACTTGGTACCAGCAGGCAGAATGACTTGGTACCAGCAGAATGACTTGGTACCAGCAGGCAGAATAACTTGGTACCAGCAGGCAGAATGACTTGGTACCAGCAGAATGACTTGGTACCAGCAGGCAGAATAACTTGGTACCAGCAGGCACAATGACTTGGTACCAGCAGAATGACTTGGTAACAGCACAATGACTTGTTACCAGCAGAATGATTTGGTACCAGCAGAATGACTTGGTACCAGCAGGCAGAATGACTTGGTACCAGCAAAATGACTTGGTACCAGCAGGCAGAATGACTTGGTACCAGCAGAATGACTTGGTACCAGCAGGCAGAATGACTTGGTACCAGCAGAATGACTTGGTACCAGCAGGCAGAATGACTTGGTACCAGCAGGCAGAATGACTTGGTACCAGCAGGCAGAATGACTTGGTACCAGCAGGCAGAATGACTTGGTACCAGCAGAATAACTCGGTAACAGCAGAATGACTTGGTACCAGCAGGCAGAATAACTTGGTACCAGCAGGCAGAATGACTTGGTACCAGCAGGCAGAATAACTTGGTACCAGCAGAATGACTTGGTACCAGCAGGCAGAATAACTTGGTACCAGCAGAATGACTTGGTACCAGCACGCAGAATGACTTGGTACCAGCAAAATGACTTGGTACCAGCAGGCAGAATGACTTGGTACCAGCAGAATGACTTGGTACCAGCAGGCAGAATAACTTGGTACCATCAGGCAGAATGACTTGGTACCAGCAGAATCAGACTAAACATAAACACTGTTGTGGAATTTTAAATACATACTTAAATCTCCTAAACAAACTATAACAATCCATAGCACCCGAATAAGGATTCCTAATGTCAAAGTAAACAGGAGATACGTCCCAAATTGCACCCTATTCCCTATACTGTACAGTGTACTACTTTTGACTAGGCCCCTATGGGTCGATAGTAGTGGACAGGGGAGAAGGATGCCATTGGGGAAACCGTTGAGCAACAGGAAATCCCACTGCTACAAATCACTTGTGACTTTATATCCTAAATAAGACAACTACAGTAACAATGCAGTCTCCCTGAACCCAGTTCAACCACGTATTAACTTTCCCAAAGTTTTAACCTTATAACAAATTAAACGCAAACCAGACACATCCAGTCTCAACCACCCACAGATATGACTGCCTTCACTAAAGAGTTAGTCACTGAGAGCAGAAGACGAAGCTTGGTTCCAGATCGGTTTGTGTTGACTTGCCAACTGTTATGGTAACAATGGCCAAAGGCAGCGCCAATGCATGGGGTACCAGGCTAGTGGTGCTGGTAGTCGGTAGACACAGAACAGGACATTCTGATAGGAGCAGGCCTGTCAACAACAACATCAACAACAACAACTTCTCACCGGTAGATGCAGGACAGGACATTCAGATAGGAGCAGGTCTGTCAACATCAACATCAACAACAACAACTTCTCACCGGTAGATGCAGGACAGTCTTTGCCTCTGTCTTCTTCATGTTGTAGCCCTCCAATGGGACAAACTCGATGCGTCCACTCTGAGCAAAGAGGAGGTGTGTGCCGGGGGGTAGAGGGTAAACATCTGGCCTGGGAGTAGGGCCTACTGTGGGACGAACTGTTGGTCCTTGTTCTATACCTACAGTAGAGAGATTAATCAATGAATCAATCAACAGACATCTGGCCTGGGAGTACATCAGCTTTTAATTGTGACCGAGAGTCTTAATGAGTCTTAATTCATTTGATTCACTAAGGGTGGTATTCTGACCTGAGTCTCTGTTTACTGAGTCTTAATTCATTTGATTCACTAAGGGTGGTATTCTGACCTGAGTCTCTGTTTACTGAGTCTTAATTCATTTGATTCACTAAGGGTGGTATTCTGACCTGAGTTTCTGTTTACTGAGTCTTAATTCATTTGATTCACTAAGGGTGGTATTCTGACCTGAGTCTCTGTTTACTGAGTCTTAATTCATATGATTCACTAAGGGTGGTATTCTGACCTGAGTCTCTGTTTACTGAGTCTTAATTCATATGATTCACTAAGGGTGGTATTCTGACCTGAGTCTCTGTTTACTGAGTCTTAATTCATATGATTCACTAAGGGTGGTATTCTGACCTGAGTCTCTGTTTACTGAGTCTTAATTCATATGATTCACTAAGGGTGGTATTCTGACCTGAGTCTCTGTTTACTGAGTCTTAATTCATATGATTCACTAAGGGTGGTATTCTGACCTGAGTCTCTGTTTACTGAGTCTTAATTCATTTGATTCACTAAGGGTGGTATTCTGACCTGAGTCTCTGTTTACTGAGTCTTAATTCATATGATTCACTAAGGGTGGTATTCTGACCTGAGTCTCTGTTTACTGAGTCTTAATTCATATGATTCACTAAGGGTGGTATTCTGACCTGAGTCTCTGTTTACTGAGTCTTAATTCATATGATTCACTAAGGGTGGTATTCTGACCTGAGTCTCTGTTTACTGAGTCTTAATTCATATGATTCACTAAGGGTGGTATTCTGACCTGAGTCTCTGTTTACTGAGTCTTAATTCATATGATTCACTAAGGGTGGTATTCTGACCTGAGTCTCTGTTTACTGAGTCTTAATTCATATGATTCACTAAGGGTGGTATTCTGACCTGAGTCTCTGTTTACTGAGTCTTAATTCATATGATTCACTAAGGGTGGTATTCTGACCTGAGTCTCTGTTTACATGACCTGAGTCTTAATTCATATGATTCACTAAGGGTGGTATTCTGACCTGTCTCTGTTTACTGAGTCTTAATTCATATGATTCACTAAGGGTGGTATTCTGACCTGAGTCTCTGTTTACTGAGTCTTAATTCATATGATTCACTAAGGGTGGTATTCTGACCTGAGTCTCTGTTTACTGAGTCTTAATTCATATGATTCACTAAGGGTGGTATTCTGACCTGAGTCTCTGTTTACTGAGTCTTAATTCATTTGATTCACTAAGGGTGGTATTCTGACCTGAGTCTCTGTTTACTGAGTCTTAATTCATATGATTCACTAAGGGTGGTATTCTGACCTGAGTCTCTGTTTACTGAGTCTTAATTCATATGATTCACTAAGGGTGGTATTCTGACCTGAGTCTCTGTTTACTGAGTCTTAATTCATATGATTCACTAAGGGTGGTATTCTGACCTGAGTCTCTGTTTACTGAGTCTTAATTCATATGATTCACTAAGGGTGGTATTCTGACCTGAGTCTCTGTTTACTGAGTCTTAATTCATATGATTCACTAAGGGTGGTATTCTGACCTGAGTCTCTGTTTACTGAGTCTTAATTCATATGATTCACTAAGGGTGGTATTCTGACCTGAGTTTCTGTTTACTGAGTCTTAATTCATATGATTCACTAAGGGTGGTATTCTGACCTGAGTCTCTGTTTACTGAGTCTTAATTCATATGATTCACTAAGGGTGGTATTCTGACCTGAGTCTCTGTTTACTGAGTCTTAATTCATATGATTCACTAAGGGTGGTATTCTGACCTGAGTCTCTGTTTACTGAGTCTTAATTCATATGATTCACTAAGGGTGGTATTCTGACCTGAGTCTCTGTTTACTGAGTCTTAATTCATATGATTCACTAAGGGTGGTATTCTGACCTGAGTCTCTGTTTACTGAGTCTTAATTCATATGATTCACTAAGGGTGGTATTCTGACCTGAGTCTCTGTTTACTGAGTCTTAATTCATATGATTCACTAAGGGTGGTATTCTGACCTGAGTCTCTGTTTACTGAGTCTTAATTCATATGATTCACTAAGGGTGGTATTCTGACCTGAGTCTCTGTTTACTGAGTCTTAATTCATATGATTCACTAAGGGTGGTATTCTGACCTGAGTCTCTGTTTACTGAGTCTTAATTCATATGATTCACTAAGGGTGGTATTCTGACCTGAGTCTCTGTTTACTGAGTCTTAATTCATATGATTCACTAAGGGTGGTATTCTGACCTGAGTCTCTGTTTACTGAGTCTTAATTCATATGATTCACTAAGGGTGGTATTCTGACCTGAGTCTCTGTTTACTGAGTCTTAATTCATATGATTCACTAAGGGTGGTATTCTGACCTGAGTCTCTGTTTACTGAGTCTTAATTCATATGATTCACTAAGGGTGGTATTCTGACCTGAGTCTCTGTTTACTGAGTCTTAATTCATATGATTCACTAAGGGTGGTATTCTGACCTGAGTCTCTGTTTACTGAGTCTTAATTCATATGATTCACTAAGGGTGGTATTCTGACCTGAGTCTCTGTTTACTGAGTCTTAATTCATATGATTCACTAAGGGTGGTATTCTGACCTGAGTCTCTGTTTACTGAGTCTTAATTCATATGATTCACTAAGGGTGGTATTCTGACCTGAGTCTCTGTTTACTGAGTCTTAATTCATATGATTCACTAAGGGTGGTATTCTGACCTGAGTCTCTGTTTACTGAGTCTTAATTCATATGATTCACTAAGGGTGGTATTCTGACCTGAGTCTCTGTTTACTGAGTCTTAATTCATATGATTCACTAAGGGTGGTATTCTGACCTGAGTCTCTGTTTACTGAGTCTTAATTCATATGATTCACTAAGGGTGGTATTCTGACCTGAGTCTCTGTTTACTGAGTCTTAATTCATATGATTCACTAAGGGTGGTATTCTGACCTGAGTCTCTGTTTACTGAGTCTTAATTCATATGATTCACTAAGGGTGGTATTCTGACCTGAGTCTCTGTTTACTGAGTCTTAATTCATATGATTCACTAAGGGTGGTATTCTGACCTGAGTCTCTGTTTACTGAGTCTTAATTCATATGATTCACTAAGGGTGGTATTCTGACCTGAGTCTCTGTTTACTGAGTCTTAATTCATATGATTCACTAAGGGTGGTATTCTGACCTGAGTCTCTGTTTACTGAGTCTTAATTCATATGATTCACTAAGGGTGGTATTCTGACCTGAGTCTCTGTTTACTGAGTCTTAATTCATATGATTCACTAAGGGTGGTATTCTGACCTGAGTCTCTGTTTACTGAGTCTTAATTCATATGATTCACTAAGGGTGGTATTCTGACCTGAGTCTCTGTTTACTGAGTCTTAATTCATATGATTCACTAAGGGTGGTATTCTGACCTGAGTCTCTGTTTACTGAGTCTTAATTCATATGATTCACTAAGGGTGGTATTCTGACCTGAGTCTCTGTTTACTGAGTCTTAATTCATATGATTCACTAAGGGTGGTATTCTGACCTGAGTCTCTGTTTACTGAGTCTTAATTCATATGATTCACTAAGGGTGGTATTCTGACCTGAGTCTCTGTTTACTGAGTCTTAATTCATATGATTCACTAAGGGTGGTATTCTGACCTGAGTCTCTGTTTACTGAGTCTTAATTCATATGATTCACTAAGGGTGGTATTCTGACCTGAGTCTCTGTTTACTGAGTCTTAATTCATATGATTCACTAAGGGTGGTATTCTGACCTGAGTCTCTGTTTACTGAGTCTTAATTCATATGATTCACTAAGGGTGGTATTCTGACCTGAGTCTCTGTTTACTGAGTCTTAATTCATATGATTCACTAAGGGTGGTATTCTGACCTGAGTCTCTGTTTACTGAGTCTTAATTCATATGATTCACTAAGGGTGGTATTCTGACCTGAGTTTCTGTTTACTGAGTCTTAATTCATATGATTCACTAAGGGTGGTATTCTGACCTGAGTTCTCTGTTTACTGAGTCTTAATTCATATGATTCACTAAGGGTGGTATTCTGACCTGAGTCTCTGTTTACTGAGTCTTAATTCATATGATTCACTAAGGGTGGTATTCTGACCTGAGTCTCTGTTTACTGAGTCTTAATTCATATGATTCACTAAGGGTGGTATTCTGACCTGAGTCTCTGTTTACTGAGTCTTAATTCATATGATTCACTAAGGGTGGTATTCTGACCTGAGTCTCTGTTTACTGAGTCTTAATTCATATGATTCACTAAGGGTGGTATTCTGACCTGAGTCTCTGTTTACTGAGTCTTAATTCATATGATTCACTAAGGGTGGTATTCTGACCTGAGTCTCTGTTTACTGAGTCTTAATTCATATGATTCACTAAGGGTGGTATTCTGACCTGAGTCTCTGTTTACTGAGTCTTAATTCATTGATTCACTAAGGGTGGTATTCTGACCTGAGTCTCTGTTTACTGAGTCTTAATTCATATGATTCACTAAGGGTGGTATTCTGACCTGAGTCTCTGTTTACTGAGTCTTAATTCATATGATTCACTAAGGGTGGTATTCTGACCTGAGTCTCTGTTTACTGAGTCTTAATTCATATGATTCACTAAGGGTGGTATTCTGACCTGAGTCTCTGTTTACTGAGTCTTAATTCATATGATTCACTAAGGGTGGTATTCTGACCTGAGTCTCTGTTTACTGAGTCTTAATTCATATGATTCACTAAGGGTGGTATTCTGACCTGAGTCTCTGTTTACTGAGTCTTAATTCATATGATTCACTAAGGGTGGTATTCTGACCTGAGTCTCTGTTTACTGAGTCTTAATTCATATGATTCACTAAGGGTGGTATTCTGACCTGAGTCTCTGTTTACTGAGTCTTAATTCATATGATTCACTAAGGGTGGTATTCTGACCTGAGTCTCTGTTTACTGAGTCTTAATTCATATGATTCACTAAGGGTGGTATTCTGACCTGAGTCTCTGTTTACTGAGTCTTAATTCATATGATTCACTAAGGGTGGTATTCTGACCTGAGTCTCTGTTTACTGAGTCTTAATTCATATGATTCACTAAGGGTGGTATTCTGACCTGAGTCTCTGTTTACTGAGTCTTAATTCATATGATTCACTAAGGGTGGTATTCTGACCTGAGTCTCTGTTTACTGAGTCTTAATTCATTTGATTCACTAAGGGTGGTATTCTGACCTGAGTCTCTGTTTACTGAGTCTTAATTCATATGATTCACTAAGGGTGGTATTCTGACCTGAGTCTCTGTTTACTGAGTCTTAATTCATATGATTCACTAAGGGTGGTATTCTGACCTGAGTCTCTGTTTACTGAGTCTTAATTCAGTCTCTGTTTATGATTCACTAAGGGTGGTATTCTGACCTGAGTCTCTGTTTACTGAGTCTTAATTCATATGATTCACTAAGGGTGGTATTCTGACCTGAGTCTCTGTTTACTGAGTCTTAATTCATTTGATTCACTAAGGGTGGTATTCTGAATTGAGTCTCTGTTTACTGAGTCTTAATTCATATGATTCACTAAGGGTGGTATTCTGACCTGAGTCTCTGTTTACTGAGTCTTAATTCATATGATTCACTAAGGGTGGTATTCTGACCTGAGTCTCTGTTTACTGAGTCTTAATTCATTTGATTCACTAAGGGTGGTATTCTGAATTGAGTGTATGTTTACTGAGTCTTAATTCATATGATTCACTAAGGGTGGTATTCTGACCTGAGTCTCTGTTTACTGAGTCTTAATTCATATGATTCACTAAGGGTGGTATTCTGACCTGAGTCTCTGTTTACTGAGTCTTAATTCATATGATTCACTAAGGGTGGTATTCTGACCTGAGTCTCTGTTTACTGAGTCTTAATTCATATGATTCACTAAGGGTGGTATTCTGACCTGAGTCTCTGTTTACTGAGTCTTAATTCATATGATTCACTAAGGGTGGTATTCTGACCTGAGTCTCTGTTTACTGAGTCTTAATTCATATGATTCACTAAGGGTGGTATTCTGACCTGAGTTTCTGTTTACTGAGTCTTAATTCATATGATTCACTAAGGGTGGTATTCTGACCTGAGTTTCTGTTTACTGAGTCTTAATTCATATGATTCACTAAGGGTGGTATTCTGACCTGAGTTTCTGTTTACTGAGTCTTAATTCATATGATTCACTAAGGGTGGTATTCTGACCTGAGTCTCTGTTTACTGAGTCTTAATTCATATGATTCACTAAGGGTGGTATTCTGACCTGAGTCTCTGTTTACTGAGTCTTAATTCATATGATTCACTAAGGGTGGTATTCTGACCTGAGTCTCTGTTTACTGAGTCTTAATTCATATGATTCACTAAGGGTGGTATTCTGACCTGAGTCTCTGTTTACTGAGTCTTAATTCATATGATTCACTAAGGGTGGTATTCTGACCTGAGTCTCTGTTTACTGAGTCTTAATTCATATGATTCACTAAGGGTGGTATTCTGACCTGAGTCTCTGTTTACTGAGTCTTAATTCATATGATTCACTAAGGGTGGTATTCTGACCTGAGTCTCTGTTTACTGAGTCTTAATTCATATGATTCACTAAGGGTGGTATTCTGACCTGAGTCTCTGTTTACTGAGTCTTAATTCATATGATTCACTAAGGGTGGTATTCTGACCTGAGTCTCTGTTTACTGAGTCTTAATTCATATGATTCACTAAGGGTGGTATTCTGACCTGAGTCTCTGTTTACTGAGTCTTAATTCATATGATTCACTAAGGGTGGTATTCTGACCTGAGTCTCTGTTTACTGAGTCTTAATTCATTTGATTCACTAAGGGTGGTATTCTGACCTGAGTCTCTGTTTACTGAGTCTTAATTCATATGATTCACTAAGGGTGGTATTCTGACCTGAGTCTCTGTTTACTGAGTCTTAATTCATATGATTCACTAAGGGTGGTATTCTGACCTGAGTCTCTGTTTACTGAGTCTTAATTCATATAATTCACTAAGGGTGGTATTCTGACCTGAGTCTCTGTTTACTGAGTCTTAATTCATATGATTCACTAAGGGTGGTATTCTGACCTGAGTCTCTGTTTACTGAGTCTTAATTCATATGATTCACTAAGGGTGGTATTCTGACCTGAGTCTCTGTTTACTGAGTCTTAATTCATTTGATTCACTAAGGGTGGTATTCTGAATTGAGTGTATGTTTACTTAACGGACATGTCCACTCAAGTCTCCCATTGTTTGTAGACATGCACTAAATTCCTCTTAATCAGGCCGATGGAGAGTATAACTCACACAGTGGTCTGCCTCTGCCGGGCCCAGTGCGTGTTCCTGGGATCTCCAGTCCATTACGGTCAACACACCAACAATGTCCGATGGAACCGTGGCACTGGGAGGCCTCGTAGGCTCCCTGGCCGTCACAGGTAGGCACGTACTGACCAGGCACCGGCCGGGGCCCATACTCTGTAGAGCCTAGGAGACGGTCCCTGTGGGTCTCACACTGCGACTTCGTACGCTCTGGGAGGAGGGAAATTAACAATCAATCAAAGTTATTTATAAAAGCCCTTTTATATCAACAGTTGGGTTATTAGTTGGAAGGAGATACATAACAACAAAGACTTAAAGATGATGTCTACCTAGATGGGTATATAGAATCCCCTCTGAGAGAAAGACATTAACAATCAATATAGTACATACTGTGTTGTCAGAGCTTTATAGATTCATTATGGAAGTGTATAACTGGTGGAGCTACTGTAGGGAGTTACTGTTACAAGCTTTAATCCGGTTGGCTTTGATTTAGCCAGCTCATTCCACTCTCAATATTGTTTATCTCATATGATCCTTGTTTGAGCCCTGTTTTAATTATCTCCCTTCCCTCTCTCTCTCCCCTCCCTGCCTCTCTCTCTCCCCCTCCCCCCAGCTCCCTCTCCCCCCTAGCTCCCCCCCCAGCTCTCTCTCTCTCCCCCTCCCAGCTCTCTCTCTCTCCTCCCTCCATCTCTCTCTCTCTCTCTCTCTCTCCAAAGCAGGAATGTGTTTTCTTTTCCAAGAATGATGCTGGATAATGATAGGAATGTGCTTTGGGAAAAGAGAGAGAGGAGAGAGACAGACAGAGAGAGAGGAGAGACAGGAGAGAGAGAGAGAGAGAGAGGAGAGACAGGAGAGAGAGAGAGAGAGAGAGAGAGAGAGAGAGAGAGAGAGAGAGAGATTGTGTGTCTCGTTTTTCAAAGTATCCACTGTAGTCAAAGTGAAGTGTAGTTATTACTAAGAGAGTTGCAGCAGGCAGCTATGAGCCAGTGACCCCTGGGCTACAGCTGAACATCAGTAGCTGGTGATGCAGTACGTCTGGGTCTGTTTTAATGGGTTTGTTATCTACTCATCCCTCTGTGGGAACAGTAAAGGCTATGTTGGGGGAGGAGGAGGGGGGAAGAAGGGAGTGTTGCTTTGGAAAATTACCCTATTACTGTTCAAGCCCTTCTGTAAACATTCTGTAATGGATAAGGGTCATGTTTTAACTGAAAGGGTCAGAATATAGTGAAAACGTCTCGCGACTTCAGAGCAAGTCAGGTCTTTACCTGACAAGCAACCATGATGTTCTTCCATTCCACAGAGACGTACCTGAGGAGCAGTAGAAGCCGTCACCGTAGTAACCTGGCCTGCACTGGCAGGTAAAGGACCCCTGGGTGTTATAACACACAGCCTTCTGGTGGCACCTGGCAGACTGGCACTCATCAATATCTACAGGGGACGAGAAGGCTTTATTTCAAATAAGGTGACATTACATGTTATCAAAGGCAGCACACGCAATAGTTATCCTTTGACACAATAAAATCTAGTTCATACAAGTTTAAAACACATATTTCCTGGAATGGAGAGAGGGAAGGTGGGAGGGAGGGAGAGAAAAGGGAGCCCACTCTGTGAAGGAAATAAATGACCAAGAGGACAGGCATAAAGATGAAGTCCACGGTTTGAATGGTGTAGTTTTATATTGTATTCATTTGAACTTAACAATATGAAATGGGGTATTTAGATTTAGTATTTGACTATATAGTGTTACAGGCTTTGATTTTCCCATTTATATTCGAGGCTAGCACGTTAGCAAGTTAGCGCGTGCGGCGCACCGATTGGTGGCACCTCATTTTTTTGTTTATCTGTTCTTGGGGAAATTTAGTTGCCGCTCATGTTGGGTGTCTTTTAGGTCCCAGTTGTTGTTGCTAGTCAACTTTCAGTGGAACCCCCACGAGCGTCTTTCAGAATCCCTCCTAAAACACCAACATGTTTGTTTGGTTGTGGTCAGTGGCTCTTTGTTAGTTCCCCATTCTGTTTGAGTGACATTATTTGGTTGGACTTGGAGCACAGGGAAAGACAAGATGAGGATGCAGCCAAAAAACATCAACAAGAACGTGCCTGTAATCCATGGTTTCTGGTTGGGAAATGTACGTACGGTCACTGTGGGGAGGATGTCGTCGATGAACTTATTGATGAAGCCGGTGACTGAGGTGGTATACTCCTCAATGCCATTGAATGAATCCCGGAACATATTCCAGTCTGTGCTACCAAAACAGTCCTGCAGGTTAGCATCCACGTCATCTGACCACTTCTGTATTGAGCGAGTCACTGGTACTTCCTGATTTAGTTTTTGCTTGTAAGCAGGAATCAGGAGGATAGAATTATGGTCAGATTTAGCAAATGGAGGACAAGGGAGAGCTTTGTACGTATCACTGTGTGGAGAAAAGGTGATCTAGAGCTTTGTATGCATCTCTGTGTGTGGAGAAAATGTGATGTAGAGTTTTTTCCCTCTGGTTGCACATTTGACATGCTGGTAGAAATGAGGTAAAACAGATTTAAGTTTCCCTGCATTAAAGTCCCCGGCCACTAGGAGCACCACTTCTGGATGAGCATGTTCTTGTTTGGTTATGACCTTACACAGCTCATTGAGTGGAGTCTTAGCGCCAGCATCGGTTTGTGGTGGTAAATAGACAGCTACGACAGCTACGAAAAATATAGATGAGAACTATAGTGTGGTCTACAGCTTATCATGAGGTACTCTACCTCAGACGAGTAATACCTTGAAAATTCTTTAATATTAGACATCGTGCACCAGCAGTTATTGACAAATAGACACACACCTCCACACCTCCAGAAATAGTTTCTCTGCCGGTGCACGATGAAGCCAGATCTAAATAATCCATGTCATCGTTTAGCCACGTCTCGGTGAAACATAAGATATTACAGTTTTTAATGTCCCGTTGGTAGGAGAGTCTTAATCGTAGATCGTACAGTTTGTTTTCCACGTTGGCCAATAATACGGAGGGGAGTGGTAGTAAACTCTTACAAGGCACCCAGCCCTCCTCCCCCTTTTTCTCCTTCTTTTGTTCACACGGATGACAGGGATTTTTTTGTAGCATTTGCTGGAAAACCTTTGACATGAAATTTGAACTTTGGTCTGATTACACTAAAAACAGAAGTCAAAAGTTTTAGAAGAATTTCACCAGGGCCTTAACAATACTGGGAGACGTGATTTTCCTAATGAGCATTTTGGACATCATGTCAGAGGTCCTTTAGAGCTGTCTCAGAGAGAGGTTGTTGCAGGGCGACACCTTAAACACAAAAACAAATCTGTTGGAGTACGATAGTGCTTTTCACACCAGAGTTTGCCAGTGAGAATCTGGAGAAGGCACAAATGAAAACGAAAGTTTAATACGATCGAAAGGCCCGAAACCTCACTTTTGATAGTCAATCGATCAATAAAATAATACTTTTAGAGAAACAAATATCTTTAATTTACAATCTCTAGAGAATAAGAAAGGTTCAGAACTTTTGTGAAACATCACAACACAGTTAAAAAAAATATATGTCAATAGAAATAAAAATGGAAATTTGAATGGAGCTGAAGGGTGGGACATATAATAACAATAACAACTCAAATATACTGTGTCTGTAAAATGTAGAACTGTTGTGAAACATCACAGTTAAAAATATATGGCTAATATAAATCAAAATGGATGGTGGTCAGAGTTAGATGGGAGGGGTTGAGGGGAGCTGAAGGGTGGGACTGGATGGTGGTCAGAGTTAGATGGGAGGGGTTGAGGGGAGCTGAAGGGTGGGACTGGATGGTGGTCAGAGATAGATGGGAGGGGTTGAGGGGAGCTGAAGGGTGGGACTGGATGGTGGTCAGAGATAGATGGGAGGGGTTGAGGGGAGCTGAAGGATGGGACTGGATGGTGATCAGAGATAGATGGGAGGGGTTGAGGGAGCTGGGGCTGGATGGTGATCAGAGATAGATGGGAGGGGTTGAGGGGAGCTGAAGGGTGGGACTGGATGGTGGTCAGAGATAGATGGGAGGGGTTGAGGGGAGCTGAAGGGTGGGACTGGATGGTGGTCAGAGATAGATGGGAGGGGTTGAGGGGAGCTGAAGGGTGGGACTGGATGGTGGTCAGAGATAGATGGGAGGGGTTGAGGGGAGCTGAAGGATGGGACTAGATGGTGGTCAGAGATAGATGGGAGGGGTTGAGGGGAGCTGAAGGATGGGACTGGATGGTGATCAGAGATAGATGGGAGGGGTTGAGGGGAGCTGGGGCTGGATGGTGATCAGAGATAGATGGGAGGGGTTGAGGGGAGCTGAAGGGTGGGACTGGATGGTGGTCAGAGATAGATGGGAGGGGTTGAGGGGAGCTGAAGGGTGGGACTGGATGGTGGTCAGAGATAGATGGGAGGGGTTGAGGGGAGCTGAAGGGTGGGACTGGATGGTGGTCAGAGATAGATGGGAGGGGTTGAGGGGAGCTGAAGGATGGGACTGGATGGTGTTCAGAGATAGATGGGAGGGGTTGAGGGGAGCTGAAGGGTGGGACTGGATGGTGGTCAGAGATAGATGGGAGGGGTTGAGGGGAGCTGAAGGATGGGACTGGATGGTGGTCAGAGATAGATGGGAGGGGTTGAGGGGAGCTGAAGGATGGGACTGGATGGTGATCAGAGATAGATGGGAGGGGTTGAGGGGAGCTGGGGCTGGATGGTGATCAGAGATAGATGGGAGGGGTTGAGGGGAGCTGAAGGGTGGGACTGGATGGTGGTCAGAGATAGATGGGAGGGGTTGAGGGGAGCTGAAGGGTGGGACTGGATGGTGGTCAGAGATAGATGGGAGGGGTTGAGGGGAGCTGAAGGGTGGGACTGGATGGTGGTCAGAGATAGATGGGAGGGGTTGAGGGGAGCTGAAGGATGGGACTAGATGGTGGTCAGAGATAGATGGGAGGGGTTGAGGGGAGCTGAAGGATGGGACTGGATGGTGATCAGAGATAGATGGGAGGGGTTGAGGGGAGCTGGGGCTGGATGGTGATCAGAGATAGATGGGAGGGGTTGAGGGGAGCTGAAGGGTGGGACTGGATGGTGGTCAGAGATAGATGGGAGGGGTTGAGGGGAGCTGAAGGGTGGGACTGGATGGTGGTCAGAGATAGATGGGAGGGGTTGAGGGGAGCTGAAGGGTGGGACTGGATGGTGGTCAGAGATAGATGGGAGGGGTTGAGGGGAGCTGAAGGATGGGACTGGATGGTGGTCAGAGATAGATGGGAGGGGTTGAGGGGAGCTGAAGGATGGGACTGGATGGTGATCAGAGATAGATGGGAGGGGTTGAGGGGAGCTGGGGCTGGATGGTGATCAGAGATAGATGGGAGGGGTTGAGGGGAGCTGAAGGGTGGGACTGGATGGTGGTCAGAGATAGATGGGAGGGGTTGAGGGGAGCTGAAGGGTGGGACTGGATGGTGGTCAGAGATAGATGGGAGGGGTTGAGGGGAGCTGAAGGGTGGGACTGGATGGTGGTCAGAGATAGATGGGAGGGGTTGAGGGGAGCTGAAGGGTGGGACTGGATGGTGTTCAGAGATAGATGGGAGGGGTTGAGGGGAGCTGAAGGATGGGACTGGATGGTGTTCAGAGATAGATGGGAGGGGTTGAGGGGAGCTGAAGGATGGGATTAAAACGTATATAGTGTGTATAAGCTGGAAGTAGAAGCCTAAGTGTTGTTGTTTTCTCCAGTTAGGGGAGTTAGTGGAAAATAATAAAGGAAAATATATTTAAAATAATATATATTTACCCCAAAATATATGGGTGATTGGAAGTGATGCAGACAATTACATTGATGGAAGCTACAATCTATCTGCAATATTAAAGCTGATCCAAAAAAGTTTAAAAGAATTATGAATTTATAACAAAAAAAAACCCAGATATCTTATTTAAATAAATATTCAGACCCTTTGCTATGAGACTCGAAATTGAGCTCAGGTGCATCCTGTTTCCATTGATCATCCTTGAGATGTTTTTACAAATTGATTGGAGTCCAACTGTGGTAAATTCAATTGATTGGACATGATTTGGAAAGGCACACACCTGTCTATATATGGTCCCACAGTTGACAGTGCATGTCAGAGCAAAAACCAAGCCATGAGGTTTAAGGAATTGTCCGTAGAGCTCCGAGACAGGATTGTGTTGAGGCACAGATCTGGGGAAGGGTACCAAAACATTTCTGCAGCATTGAAGGTCCCCAAGAACACAGTGGCCTCCATCATTTTTAAATGGAAGAAGTTTGGAACCACCAAGACTCTTCCTAGAGCTGGCTGCCCGGCCAAACTGAGCAATCGGGGAGATGGGCCTTGGTCAGGGAGGTGACCAAGAACCAGATGGTCACTCCAACAGAGCTCCAGAGTTCCTATGTAGATATGGGAAAACCTTCCAGAAGGAAAACCATCTCTGCAGCACTCCACCAATCAGGTCTTTATGGTAGAGTGGCCAGATGGAAGCCACTCCTCAGTAAAAGGAACATGACAGTCCACCAATCAGGTCTTTATGGCCGAGTGGCCAGATGGAAGCCACTCCTCAGTAAAAGGAACATGACAGTCCACCAATCAGGTCTTTATGGCTGAGTGACCAGATGGAAGCCACTCCTCAGTAAAAGGCACAAAATGTGGAAATAGTGAAGAGGTCTGAATACTTTACGAAAGCACTGTATGTATATATATATATATATATGTGTGGGTGTGTGTGTGTGTGTGTGTGTGTGTGTGTGTGTGTGTGTGTGTGTGTGTGTGTGTGTGTGTGTGTGCGTGTGTGTGTACTGTACCTGATATATATTGGGGGTGTCCTGGGATGTGGATGTTATTGCTGTGAGAGTGAGTTAGTTAGCATGTTCTGATTGCCATGATCACATTAGCTCCCTGCTAATTCAGTTACTTCAATGACAGCAGATTAATCATTCATCAACATACTGTTGTCCTGCACATCTAATGTGCTTCCTTGTGTCTGTCGTCTGAATAAGCACCAATCAACTGGGACCTCTGGCTGGCCAGTCAGAATAAACACCAAACGCCTAGTCAGTTGTAAAGGGAAAGGGGGATACCTAGTCAGTTGTAAAGGGAGAGGGGGATACCTAGTCAGTTGTAAAGGGAAAGGGGGATACCTAGTCAGTTGTAAAGGGAGAGGGGGATACCTAGTCAGTTGTAAAGGGAGAGGGGGATACCTAGTCAGTTGTAAAGGGAAAGGGGGATACCTAGTCAGTTGTAAAGGGAAAGGGGGATACCTAGTCAGTTGTAAAGGGGGATACCTAGTCAGTTGTAAAGGGAAAGGGGGATACCTAGTCAGTTGTAAAGGGAAAGGGGATACCTAGTCAGTTGTAAAGGGAAAGGGGGATACCTAGTCAGTTGTAAAGGGGGATACCTAGTCAGTTGTAAAGGGAAAGGGGGATACCTAGTCAGTTGTAAAGGGGGATACCTAGTCAGTTGTAAAGGGAAAGGGGGATACCTAGTCAGTTGTAAAGGGAAAGGGGGATACCTAGTCAGTTGTAAAGGGAAAGGGGGATACCTAGTCAGTTGTAAAGGGGGATACCTAGTCAGTTGTAAAGGGGGATGCCTAGTCAGTTGTAAAGGGAAAGGGGGATACCTAGTCAGTTGGAAAGGGAGAGGGGGATACCTAGTCAGTTGTAAAGGGAAAGGGGATACCTAGTCAGTTGTAAAGGGGGATACCTAGTCAGTTGTAAAGGGAAAGGGGGATACCTAGTCAGTTGTAAAGGGAAAGGGGGATACCTAGTCAGTTGGAAAGGGAGAGGGGGATACCTAGTCAGTTGTAAAGGGAAAGGGGGATACCTAGTCAGTTGTAAAGGGGGATACCTAGTCAGTTGTAAAGGGAAAGGGGGATACCTAGTCAGTTGTAAAGGGAAAGGGGGATACCTAGTCAGTTGGAAAGGGGGATACCTAGTCAGTTGTAAAGGGAAAGGGGATACCTAGTCAGTTGTAAAGGGAAAGGGGGATACCTAGTCAGTTGTAAAGGGGGATACCTAGTCAGTTGTAAAGGGAAAGGGGGATACCTAGTCAGTTGTAAAGGGGGATACCTAGTCAGTTGTAAAGGGAAAGGGGGATACCTAGTCAGTTGTAAAGGGAAAGGGGGATACCTAGTCAGTTGTAAAGGGAAAGGGGGATGCCTAGTCAGTTGGAAAGGGGGATACCTAGTCAGTTGTAAAGGGAAAGGGGGATACCTAGTCAGTTATATAGGGAAAGGGGGATACCTAGTCAGTTGTAAAGGGGGATACCTAGTCAGTTGTAAAGGGAAAGGGGGATACCTAGTCAGTTGTAAAGGGAAAGGGGGATACCTAGTCAGTTGGAAAGGGGGATACCTAGTCAGTTGTAAAGGGGGATACCTAGTCAGTTATATAGGGAAAGGGGATACCTAGTCAGTTGTAAAGGGAAAGGGGGATGCCTAGTCAGTTGTAAAGGGGGATACCTAGTCAGTTGTAAAGGGGGATACCTAGTCAGTTGTAAAGGGAAAGGGGGATACCTAGTCAGTTGTAAAGGGAAAGGGGGATACCTAGTCAGTTGTAAAGGGAAAGGGGGATACCTAGTCAGTTGTAAAGGGAAAGGGGGATACCTAGTCAGTTGTAAAGGGAAAGGGGGATACCTAGTCAGTTGTAAAGGGAAAGGGGATACCTAGTCAGTTGTAAAGGGAGAGGGGGATGTCTAGTCAGTTGTAAAGGGGGATACCTAGTCAGTTGTAAAGGGAAAGGGGGATGCCTAGTCAGTTGTAAAGGGAGAGGGGGATGTCTAGTCAGTTGTAAAGGGGGATACCTAGTCAGTTGTAAAGGGAAAGGGGGATGCCTAGTCAGTTGTAAAGGGGGATACCTAGTCAGTTGTAAAGGGAAAGGGGGATACCTAGTCAGTTGTAAAGGGAAAGGGGGATGCCTAGTCAGTTGTAACGGGGGATACCTAGTCAGTTGTAAAGGGAAAGGGGGATACCTAGTCAGTTGTAAAGGGAAAGGGGGATGCCTAGTCAGTTGTAAAGGGGGATACCTAGTCAGTTGTAAAGGGAAAGGGGGATACCTAGTCAGTTGTAAAGGGAAAGGGGGATGCCTAGTCAGTTGGAAAGGGGGATACCTAGTCAGTTGTAAAGGGAAAGGGGGATACCTAGTCAGTTGTAAAGGGAAAGGGGGATACCTAGTCAGTTGTAAAGGGAAAGGGGGATACCTAGTCAGTTGTAAAGGGAAAGGGGGATACCTAGTCAGTTGTAAAGGGAAAGGGGATGCCTAGTCAGTTGTAAAGGGGGATACCTAGTCAGTTGTAAAGGGAAAGGGGGATACCTAGTCAGTTGTAAAGGGAAAGGGGGATGCCTAGTCAGTTGGAAAGGGGGATACCTAGTCAGTTGTAAAGGGAAAGGGGGATACCTAGTCAGTTATATAGGGAAAGGGGGATACCTAGTCAGTTGTAAAGGGGGATACCTAGTCAGTTGTAAAGGGAAAGGGGGATACCTAGTCAGTTGTAAAGGGAAAGGGGGATACCTAGTCAGTTGGAAAGGGGGATACCTAGTCAGTTGTAAAGGGAAAGGGGATACCTAGTCAGTTATATAGGGAAAGGGGGATACCTAGTCAGTTGTAAAGGGAAAGGGGGATGCCTAGTCAGTTGTAAAGGGGGATACCTAGTCAGTTGTAAAGGGGGATACCTAGTCAGTTGTAAAGGGAAAGGGGATACATAGTCAGTTGTAAAGGGAAAGGGGGATGCCTAGTCAGTTGTTAAGGGGGATACCTAGTCAGTTGTAAAGGGAAAGGGGGATACCTAGTCAGTTGTAAAGGGAAAGGGGGATGCCTAGTCAGTTGTAAAGGGGGATACCTAGTCAGTTGTAAAGGGGGATACCTAGTCAGTTGTAAAGGGAAAGGGGGATACCTAGTCAGTTGTAAAGGGAAAGGGGGATACCTAGTCAGTTGTAAAGGGAAAGGGGGATGCCTAGTCAGTTGTAAAGGGGGATGCCTAGTCAGTTGTAAAGGGAAAGGGGGATACCTAGTCAGTTGTAAAGGGAAAGGGGGATACCTAGTCAGTTGTAAAGGCAAAGGGGGATGCCTAGTCAGTTGTAAAGGGGGATGCCTAGTCAGTTGTAAAGGGAAAGGGGGATACCTAGTCAGTTGTAAAGGGAGAGGGGGATACCTAGTCAGTTGTAAAGGGAAAGGGGGATGCCTAGTCAGTTGTAAAGGGGGATACCTAGTCAGTTGTAAAGGGAGAGGGGGATACCTAGTCAGTTGTAAAGGGAAAGGGGGATGCCTAGTCAGTTGTAAAGGGAGAGGGGGATACCTAGTCAGTTGTAAAGGGAAAGGGGGATGCCTAGTCAGTTGTAAAGGGGGATGCCTAGTCAGTTGTAAAGGCAAAGGGGGATGCCTAGTCAGTTGTAAAGGGAAAGGGGGATACCTAGTCAGTTATATAGGGAAAGGGGGATACCTAGTCAGTTGTAAAGGGGATACCTAGTCAGTTGTAAAGGGAAAGGGGGATACCTAGTCAGTTGTAAAGGGAAAGGGGGATACCTAGTCAGTTGGAAAGGGGGATACCTAGTCAGTTGTAAAGGGAAAGGGGATACCTAGTCAGTTATATAGGGAAAGGGGGATACCTAGTCAGTTGTAAAGGGAAAGGGGGATGCCTAGTCAGTTGTAAAGGGGGATACCTAGTCAGTTGTAAAGGGGGATACCTAGTCAGTTGTAAAGGGAAAGGGGGATACCTAGTCAGTTGTAAAGGGAAAGGGGGATGCCTAGTCAGTTGTTAAGGGGGATACCTAGTCAGTTGTAAAGGGAAAGGGGGATACCTAGTCAGTTGTAAAGGGAAAGGGGGATGCCTAGTCAGTTGTAAAGGGGGATACCTAGTCAGTTGTAAAGGGGGATACCTAGTCAGTTGTAAAGGGAAAGGGGGATACCTAGTCAGTTGTAAAGGGAAAGGGGGATACCTAGTCAGTTGTAAAGGGAAAGGGGGATGCCTAGTCAGTTGTAAAGGGGGATGCCTAGTCAGTTGTAAAGGGAAAGGGGGATACCTAGTCAGTTGTAAAGGGAAAGGGGGATACCTAGTCAGTTGTAAAGGCAAAGGGGGATGCCTAGTCAGTTGTAAAGGGGGATGCCTAGTCAGTTGTAAAGGGAAAGGGGGATACCTAGTCAGTTGTAAAGGGAGAGGGGGATACCTAGTCAGTTGTAAAGGGAAAGGGGGATGCCTAGTCAGTTGTAAAGGGGGATACCTAGTCAGTTGTAAAGGGAGAGGGGGATACCTAGTCAGTTGTAAAGGGAAAGGGGGATGCCTAGTCAGTTGTAAAGGGGGATGCCTAGTCAGTTGTAAAGGGAAAGGGGGATGCCTAGTCAGTTGTAAAGGGAAAGGGGGATACCTAGTCAGTTGTAAAGGGAAAGGGGGATGCCTAGTCAGTTGTAAAGGGGGATGCCTAGTCAGTTGTAAAGGGAAAGGGGGATGCCTAGTCAGTTGTAAAGGGGGATGCCTAGTCAGTTGTAAAGGGAAAGGGGGATGCCTAGTCAGTTGTAAAGGGAAAGGGGGATACCTAGTCAGTTGTAAAGGGAAAGGGAGATGCCTAGTCAGTTGTAAAGGGGGATGCCTAGTCAGTTGTAAAGGGGGATACCTAGTCAGTTGTAAAGAGAAAGGGGGATACCTAGTCAGTTGTAAAGGGAGAGGGGGATACCTAGTCAGTTGTAAAGGGAAAGGGGGATACCTAGTCAGTTGTAAAGGGAGAGGGGGATACCTAGTCAGTTGTAAAGAGAAAGGGGGATACCTAGTCAGTTGTAAAGGGAAAGGGGGATACCTAGTCAGTTGTAAAGGGGGATACCTAGTCAGTTGTAAAGGGAGAGGGGGATACCTAGTCAGTTGTAAAGAGAAAGGGGGATACCTAGTCAGTTGTAAAGGGAGAGGGGGATACCTAGTCAGTTGTAAAGGGAAAGGGGGATACCTAGTCAGTTGTAAAGGGAGAGGGGGATACCTAGTCAGTTGTAAAGAGAAAGGGGATACCTAGTCAGTTGTAAAGGGAAAGGGGGATACCTAGTCAGTTGTAAAGGGAAAGGGGGATACCTAGTCAGTTGTAAAGGGAAAGGGGGATGCCTAGTCAGTTGTAAAGGGGGATGCCTAGTCAGTTGTAAAGAGAAAGGGGGATACCTAGTCAGTTGTAAAGGGAGAGGGGGATACCTAGTCAGTTGTAAAGGGAGAGGGGGATACCTAGTCAGTTGTAAAGGGAAAGGGGGATACCTAGTCTGTTGTAAAGGGAAAGGGAAAGGGGGATACCTAGTCTGTTGTAAAGGGAAAGGGAAAGGGGATACCTAGTCTGTTGTAAAGGGAAAGGGAAAGGGGGATACCTAGTCTGTTGTAAAGGGAAAGGGAAAGGGGGATACCTAGTCAGTTGTAAAGGGAAAGGGAAAGGGGGATACCTAGTCAGTTGTAAAGGGAGAGGGGGATACCTAGTCAGTTGTAAAGGGAAAGGGAAAGGGGGATACCTAGTCTGTTGTAAAGGGAAAGGGAAAGGGGGATACCTAGTCTGTTGTAAAGGGAAAGGGAAAGGGGGATACCTAGTCAGTTGTAAAGGGAAAGGGAAAGGGGGATACCTAGTCAGTTGTAAAGGGAAAGGGAAAGGGGGATACCTAGTCAGTTGTAAAGGGAGAGGGGGATACCTAGTCTGTTGTAAAGGGAAAGGGAAAGGGGGATACCTAGTCTGTTGTAAAGGGAAAGGGAAAGGGGGATACCTAGTCTGTTGTAAAGGGAAAGGGAAAGGGGGATACCTAGTCAGTTGTAAAGGGAAAGGGAAAGGGGGATACCTAGTCAGTTGTAAAGGGAGAGGGGGATACCTAGTCAGTTGGAAAGGGAAAGGGAAAGGGGGATACCTAGTCTGTTGTAAAGGGAAAGGAAAGGGGGATACCTAGTCTGTTGTAAAGGGAAAGGGAAAGGGGGATACCTAGTCTGTTGTAAAGGGAAAGGGAAAGGGGGATACCTAGTCAGTTGTAAAGGGAAAGGGAAAGGGGGATACCTAGTCAGTTGTAAAGGGAAAGGGAAAGGGGATACCTAGTCTGTTGTAAAGGGAAAGGGAAAGGGGATACCTAGTCTGTTGTAAAGGGAAAGGGAAAGGGGGATACCTAGTCTGTTGTAAAGGGAAAGGGAAAGGGGATACCTAGTCTGTTGTAAAGGGAAAGGGAAAGGGGGATACCTAGTCAGTTGTAAAGGGAAAGGGGGATACCTAGTCAGTTGTAAAGGGAAAGGGAAAGGGGGATATCTAGTCAGTTGTAAAGGGAGAGGGGGATACCTAGTCTGTTGTAAAGGGAAAGGGAAAGGGGGATACCTAGTCTGTTGTAAAGGGAAAGGGAAAGGGGGATACCTAGTCTGTTGTAAAGGGAAAGGGAAAGGGGGATACCTAGTCAGTTGTAAAGGGAAAGGGAAAGGGGGATACCTAGTCTGTTGTAAAGGGAAAGGGAAAGGGGGATACCTAGTCTGTTGTAAAGGGAAAGGGAAAGGGGGATACCTAGTCTGTTGTAAAGGGAAAGGGAAAGGGGGATACCTAGTCAGTTGTAAAGGGAAAGGGAAAGGGGGATACCTAGTCAGTTGTAAAGGGAGAGGGGGATACCTAGTCAGTTGTAAAGGGAAAGGGGGATACCTAGTCAGTTGGAAAGGGAAAGGGGGATACCTAGTCAGTTGTAAAGGGAAAGGGGGATACCTAGTCTGTTGTAAAGGGAAAGGGAAAGGGGGATACCTAGTCTGTTGTAAAGGGAAAGGAAAGGGGGATACCTAGTCAGTTGTAAAGGGAAAGGAAAGGGGATACCTAGTCTGTTGTAAAGGGAAAGGGAAAGGGGGATACCTAGTCAGTTGTAAAGGGAAAGGGGGATGCCTAGTCAGTTGTAAAGGGAAAGGGGGATGCCTAGTCTGTTGTAAAGGGAAAGGGAAAGGGGGATACCTAGTCTGTTGTAAAGGGAAAGGGGGATACCTAGTCTGTTGTAAAGGGAAAGGGAAAGGGGGATACCTAGTCTGTTGTAAAGGGAAAGGGAAAGGGGGATACCTAGTCAGTTGTAAAGGGAAAGGGGGATGCCTAGTCTGTTGTAAAGGGAAAGGGAAAGGGGGATACCTAGTCAGTTGTAAAGGGAAAGGGGGATACCTAGTCTGTTGTAAAGGGAAAGGGAAAGGGGGATACCTAGTCTGTTGTAAAGGGAAAGGGAAAGGGGGATACCTAGTCAGTTGTAAAGGGAAAGGGAAAGGGGGATACCTAGTCTGTTGTAAAGGGAAAGGGAAAGGGGGATACCTAGTCAGTTGTAAAGGGAAAGGGGGATGCCTAGTCAGTTGTAAAGGGAAAGGGGGATGCCTAGTCAGTTGTAAAGGGAGAGGGGGATACCTAGTCAGTTGTAAAGAGAAAGGGGGATACCTAGTCAGTTGTAAAGGGAGAGGGGGATACCTAGTCAGTTGTAAAGGGAAAGGGGATACCTAGTCAGTTGTAAAGGGAGAGGGGGATACCTAGTCAGTTGTAAAGGGAGAGGGGGATACCTAGTCAGTTGTAAAGGGGGATACCTAGTCAGTTGTAAAGGGAGAGGGGGATACCTAGTCAGTTGTAAAGAGAAAGGGGGATACCTAGTCAGTTGTAAAGGGAGAGGGGGATACCTAGTCAGTTGTAAAGGGAAAGGGGGATACCTAGTCAGTTGTAAAGGGAGAGGGGGATACCTAGTCAGTTGTAAAGGGAGAGGGGATACCTAGTCAGTTGTAAAGGGAGAGGGGGATACCTAGTCAGTTGTAAAGGGGGATACCTAGTCAGTTGTAAAGAGAAAGGGGGATACCTAGTCAGTTGTAAAGGGAGAGGGGGATACCTAGTCAGTTGTAAAGGGAAAGGGGGATACCTAGTCAGTTGTAAAGAGAAAGGGGGATACCTAGTCAGTTGTAAAGGGGGATACCTAGTCAGTTGTAAAGAGAAAGGGGGATACCTAGTCAGTTGTAAAGGGAGAGGGGGATACCTAGTCAGTTGTAAAGGGAAAGGGGGATACCTAGTCAGTTGTAAAGGGAGAGGGGGATACCTAGTCAGTTGTAAAGGGAGAGGGGGATACCTAGTCAGTTGTAAAGGGAGAGGGGGATACCTAGTCAGTTGTAAAGGGGGATACCTAGTCAGTTGTAAAGGGAGAGGGGGATACCTAGTCAGTTGTAAAGGGGGATACCTAGTCAGTACAACTGAATGCATTCTACTGAAATGTGTCTTCCGCATTTAACCCAACCCCTCTGAATCAGAGAGGTGCGAGGGGGGGGACGCCATAATCGACATCCACTTCTTCAGCACCCAGGGAACAGTGGGTTTAAATGCCCACAAACACACTCACACCATTACCTTGGCAGACCCGTCCGTGTCCCTGAAACCCAGGCAAACAGGAGCAGATATAAGAGGATCCTCCACTGTAGCTGCAGTGAGCGCGCTCCGTGATGTCACAGTCATGGCTGCCGGCCGCGCAGTGGTCTACTGGACGGTCCACTCCTGGGGAAGGGGGGATTAAACAGCCAATCAGCAAGTCGGTCAGTCAATCAATCTATCAATCAATCAAACTCCTGGAAAGGATAGGGGGTGTCATCATCAAGACAGGAAATATTTCAGATGTTAGTATGTTAGTAGTTTTCTGGGCTAGATTCTGACACAGGCTGCGTTTACACAGGCAGCCCAATTCTTATCTGTTGCCCAATTACTGACAAGAGAGATGATCCGATTGGTCAAAAGAACAATTACTGACAAGAGAGATGATCCGATTGGTCAAAAGAACAATTACTGACAAGAGAGATGATCCGATTGGTCAAAAGAACAATTACTGACAAGAGAGATGATCCGATTGGTCAAAAGAACAATTACTGACAAGAGAGATGATCCGATTGGTCGAAAGAACAATTACTGACAAGAGAGATGATCCGATTGGTCAAAAGAACAATTACTGACAAGAGAGATGATCCGATTGGTCAAAAGAACAATTACTGACAAGAGAGATGATCCGATTGGTCAAAAGAACAATTACTGACAAGAGAGATGATCCGATTGGTCAAAAGAACAATTACTGAAAAAAATCTGACTTGGGCTGTCTGTGAAAAAACAACAATGTCTGTCTGTTGCCTAGAAGTGAGCAGACATGCTTTCATCTGTTCTGTTTTTATTTCCCTCATATGGCAGTGGTTAGTGTTTAACCCCAGAATTTAAAGCAGCAGAAGACAGAGAGAAAGGGGGGGCAGAGAGAAAAAGAGAGGGGGACAGAGTTTAAGAGAAAGAGAGAGCGAGAGAGACAGTTTAAGAGAAAGAGAGAGCTAGACAGAGAGAGTTTGAGAGAGAGCGAGACAGAGAGAGTTTAAGAGAAAGAGAGAGTGAGAGAGCGAGATAGAGAGAGTTTAAGAGAAAGAGAGAGTGAGACAGAGAGTTTGAGAGAGAGCGAGACAGAGAGAGTTTAAGAGAAAGAGAGAGCTAGACAGAGAGAGTTTAAGAGAAAAGAGAGAGAGAGGGGGCGGCAGAGAGAAAAAGAGACAGAGAGAGCGAGACAGAGAGTTTGAGAGAAAGAGAGAGCGAGAGAGAGTTTAAGAGAAAGAGAGAGCGAGACAGAGAGAGTTTGAGAGAGAGCGAGATAGAGAGTTTAAGAGAAAGAGAGAGCGAGGGGGCGGCAGAGAGAAAAAGAGAGAGCGAACGAGACCGAGAGTTTGAGAGAAAGAGAGCGAGAGGGGAGAGAGAGAGTGAAGAGAGGGAGTGAGAACAAGAATAAGAAACAGAGAGAGAGAAAAAGAGAGACACACATACACACACAAAGTGTACCTATGCAGGTGTGTCCGTCGCTGGCGAACTGGTATCCATCATTACACTCACAGCGGAAGGTTCCAGGCTGGTTGTTGCAGACTGAGTGTTCTCCACAGCGCGGAGGGATCTCTCTACACTCATCAATATCTGACAGGAACAAACACAAACCCAAGCATTGACATAAACACACATAAACAGAAAGATATACATGACTGTTGAGATCTGAGGGATCTACACTATGTCTGGCAGGAACAGATGGAGACAAACAGAAACAGAAGAATGACTGTCAGTCTGTTCAGATCTGAGGGCTTTTATCAAGAATGGTAGAAAAATGACAGGACGGTATGTCGACCTTCAGATACTATACTACAGACTGCAACAACAACAACAACTATAATAAGGACGGTATGTCGACCTTCAGATACTATACTACAGACTGCAACAACAACAACAACTACAACAACAACAACAACAACTATAATAAGGACGGTATGTCGACCTTCAGATACTATACTACAGACTGCAACAACAACAACAACTACAACAACAACAACAACAACTATAATAAGGACGGTATGTCGACCTTCAGATACTATACTACAGACTGCAACAACAACAACAACTATAATAACTACAACAACTACAACAACTATAACAACTATAATAAGGACGGTATGTCGACCTTCAGATACTATACTACAGACTACAACAACAACAACAACTATAACAACAACAACAACTATAATAAGGACGGTATGTCGACCTTCAGATACTATACTACAGACTGCAACAACAACAACAACTATAATAACTACAACAACTACAACAACTATAACAACTATAATAAGGACGGTATGTCGACCTTCAGATACTATACTACAGACTACAACAACAACAACAACTATAACAACAACAACAACTATAATAAGGACGGTATGTCGACCTTCAGATACTATACTACAGACTACAACAACAACAACAACTATAACAACAACAACAACTATAATAAGGACGGTATGTCGACCTTCAGATACTATACTACAGACTGCAACAACAACAACAACTATAATAACTACAACAACTACAACAACTATAACAACTATAATAAGGACGGTATGTCGACCTTCAGATACTATACTACAGACTACAACAACAACAACTATAACAACTATAATAACTACAACAACAACAACAACAACTATAACAACTATAATAACTACAACAACAACTATAACAACTATAATAACTACAACAACAACTATAACAACTATAATAACTACAACAACAACTATAACAACTATAATAACTATAATAACTACAACAACAACTATAACAACTATAATAACTACAACAACAACAACAACTATAACAACTATAATAACTACAACAACAACAACAATAACAACTATAATAACTACAACAACAACAACAACTATAACAACTATAATAACTACAACAACAACAACAACTATAACAACTATAATAACTACAACAACAACAACAACTATAACAACTATAATAACTACAACAACAACAACAACTATAACAACTATAATAACTACAACAACAACAACAATAACAACTATAATAACTACAACAACAACAACAACTATAACAACTATAACAACTATAACAACTATAATAACAACTATAATAACTACAATAACTACAACAACAACAACAACTATAATAACAACTATAACAACTATAATAACTACAACAACAACAACTATAACAACTATAATAACTACAACAACAACAACAACTATAATAACTACAACAACAACAACAACTATAACAACTATAATAACTACAACAACAACAACAACTATAACAACTATAATAACTACAACAACAACAACAACTATAACAACTATAATAACTACAACAACAACAACAACAACTATAATAACTACAATAACTACAACAACAACAACAACAACTATAATAACAACTATAACAACTATAATAACTACAACAACAACAACTATAACAACTATAATAACTACAACAACAACAACAACTATAATAACTACAACAACAACAACAACTATAACAACTATAATAACTACAACAACAACAACAACTATAACAACTATAATAACTACAACAACAACTATAACAACTATAACAACTATATTAACTATAACAACTATAATAACTATAACAACTATAACAACTATAACAACTATAATAACTATGACAACTACAACGACTATAATAACTATAACAACTATAACAACTATAACAACTATAATAACTATAACAACTATAACAACTATAACAACTATATTAACTATAATAACTATAACAACTATATTAACTATAACAACTATAATAACTATAACAACTATAATAACTATAACAACTATAACAACAATAACACCTATAATAACTATAACGACTATAATAACTATAACAACTATAACAACTATAATAACTATAACAACTATAACAACTATAACAACTATATTAACTATAATAGCAATAACAACTATTTTAACTATAATAACAATAACAACTATAATAACTATAATAACTATAATAACCATAATAACTATAATAACTATAACAACTATAGTAACTATAACAACTATTTTAACTATAATAACAATAACAACTATAATAACTATAATAACCATAATAACTATAATAACTATGACAACTATATTAACTATAATAACGGTAATAACTATAATAGCAAGTTATTACCTGTAAACATGACAATGAACCTCGTTCAATGTATTATCTGGGGAAATATCTTTTTAGGCGTGCTACCAAACCAAACTCCCAAGATGCAGAGCAAAATATTTAGGAACATATTAGACCAGTGGGTACAATCCAATATGTTGTGACTGTAGTTCACTGGTGTTCTGGACAGTATCTGGATAGCAGAGGGACTGTAGTTCACTGGTGTTCTGGACAGCAGAGGGACTGTAGTTCACTGGTGTTCTGGACAGTATCTGGATAGCAGAGGGACTGTAGTTGACTGGTGTTCTGGACAGCAGTGGGACTGTAGTTCACTAGTGTTCTGGATAGCAGAGGGACTGTAGTTCACTAGTGTTCTGGACAGTATCTGATAGCAGAGGGACTGTAGTTCACTGGTGTTCTGGACAGCAGAGGGACTGTAGTTCACTGGTGTTCTGGACAGCAGAGGGACTGTAGTTCACTAGTGTTCTGGACAGTATCTGGATAGCAGAGGGACTGTAGTTCACTGGTGTTCTGGATAGCAGAGGGACTGTAGTTCACTAGTGTTCTGGACAGTATCTGATAGCAGAGGGACTGTAGTTCACTGGTGTTCTGGACAGCAGAGGGACTGTAGTTCACTGGTGTTCTGGACAGCAGAGGGACTGTAGTTCACTAGTGTTCTGGACAGTATCTGGACAGCAGAGGGACTGTAGTTCACTGGTGTTCTGGACAGCAGAGGGACTGTAGTTCACTGGTGTTCTGGACAGCAGAGGGACTGTAGTTCACTAGTGTTCTGGATAGCAGAGGGACTGTAGTTCACTAGTGTTCTGGACAGTATCTGATAGCAGAGGGACTGCAGTTCACTGGTGTTCTGGACAGTATCTGGACAGCAGAGGGACTGTAGTTCACTGGTGTTCTGGACAGTATCTGGATAACAGAGGGACTGTAGTTCACTGGTGTTCTGGACAGTATCTGATAGCAGAAGGACTGTAGTTCACTGGTGTTCTGGACAGCAGAGGGACTGTAGTTCACTGGTGTTCTGGACAGTATCTGGATAGCAGAGGGACTGTAGTTCACTGGTGTTCTGGACAGCAGAGGGACTGTAGTTCACTGGTGTTCTGGACAGTATCTGATAGCAGAAGGACTGTAGTTCACTGGTGTTCTGGACAGCAGAGGGACTGTAGTTCACTGGTGTTCTGGACAGTATCTGGATAGCAGAGGGACTGTAGTTCACTGGTGTTGTGGACAGTATCTGGACAGCAGAGGGACTGTAGTTCACTGGTGTTCTGGACAGCAGAGGGACTGTAGCTCACTAGTGTTCTGGACAGCAGAGGGACTGTAGTTCACTGGTGTTCTGGACAGTATCTGGACAGCAGAGGGACTGTAGTTCACTGGTGTTCTGGACAGTATCTGGACAGCAGAGGGACTGTAGTTCACTAGTGTTCTGGACAGCAGAGGGACTGTAGTTCACTGGATGGACTGTAACTTAATCAGACTCGTTTCCTAATTACTAAATGTGTTTAGAGATACAATCTTTCCTGTGTCTGTCAAGCATCCTGTCTTTCTGTGGCTAAGAGCACTTCCTTTTCCCTCGTCCCAAACCTGTTCCTCCCCCTCCCCTCCCCAAGCCTGTCCCAAGACAAAATAAGAACTCCTCTCTATGTGGACTAGGGGAGTAGGGTCCTCATTTTAACCTTCGTGTGCCCGAGAGCACTTCCTTTTCCCTCGTCCCAAACCTGTTCCTCCCCCTCCCCTCCCCAAGCCTGTCCCAAGACAAAATAAGAACTCCTCTCTATGTGGACGAGGAGAGTAGGGTCCTCATTTTAACCTCCGTGTGCCCGAGAGCACTTCCTTTTCCCTCGTCCCAAACCTGTTCCTCCCCCTCCCCTCCCCAAGCATGTCCCAAGACAAAATAAGAACTCCTCTCTATGTGGACGAGGAGAGTAGGGTCCTCATTTTAACCTCCGTGTGCCCGAGAGCACTTCCTTTACTATCATCCTAAAACTGTTCCTCCCCCTCCCCTCCCCAATCCCGTTCCAAGACTTTCCCAACTCCAAAGACATAAACATTTCCTAACCCAACTCCAAGCCCAAAATAGAAACCCCCCTCTCTCCGTGAAGGGACTACTCCTTCCTGTGAACTCTGAAATGAGCCCTGAAAGCCCAAGATATGAAGGGAGGGCTCTAGGGAGTAGGGTGGAAATGGTCCCCTAATCAACCTATGATTGAGTGTTTAGTCTGGGAGTCAGACAGTGAAGGAACATGATTCGTTGACAGGATGGGCTCTCAACCAGGACCACAGTACAGTACAGTACAGCACAGTACATAATACAGAGCACAGCAGAGTACAGGGTACAGCACAGTACAGAGAACAGAGTACAGCACAGTACAAAGTACAGCATAGTACAGTACAGCACAGTACAGCACAGTACAGAGTACAGAGTACAGCACAGTACAGTACAGTACAGTACAGCACAGTATAGAGTACAGAGTACAGCACAGTACAGAGTACAGCACAGTACAGAGTACAGCACAGTACAGTGTACAGCACAGTACAGAGTACAGCACAGTACAGAGCACAGCACAGTACAGAGTACAGCACAGTACAGAGTACAGCATAGTACAGAGCACAGCACAGTACAGAGTACAGCACAGTACAGAGTACAGCACAGTACAGAGTACAGAGTACAGCACAGTACAGAGTACAGCACAGTACAGAGTACAGCACAGTACAGAGTACAGAGTACAGCACAGTACAGAGTACAGCAGAGTACAGAGTACAGCACAGTACAGAGTACAGAGTACAGCACAGTACAGAGTACAGCACAGTACAGAGTACAGAGTACAGCACAGTACAGAGTACAGAGTACAGCACAGTACAGAATACAGCACAGTACAGAGTACAGAGTACAGCACAGTACAGAGTACAGAGTACAGCACAGTACAGAGTACAGAGTACAGCACAGTACAGAGTACAGCACAGTACAGAATACAGCACAGTACAGAGTACAGAGTACAGCACAGCACAGAGTACAGCACAGTACAGAGTACAGCACAGTACAGAGTACAGAATACAGCACAGTACAGAATACAGCACAGTACAGAGTACAGCACAGTACAGAGTACAGCACAGTACAGAATACAGCACAGTACAGAGTACAGCACAGTACAGAGTACAGAGTACAGCACAGTACAGAGTACAGCACAGTACAGAATACAGCACAGTACAGAGTACAGCACAGTACAGAGTACAGCACAGTACAGAGTACAGCACAGTACAGAGTACAGAGTACAGCACAGTACAGAGTACAGCACAGTACAGAATACAGCACAGTACAGAGTACAGCACAGTACAGAGTACAGCACAGTACAGAGCACAGCACAGTACAGAATACAGCACAGTACAGAGTACAGCAGAGTACAGAGTACAGCACAGTACAGAGTACAGAATACAGCACAGTACAGAGTACAGCACAGTACAGAGTACAGAGTACAGCACAGTACAGAGTACAGCACAGTACAGAATACAGCACAGTACAGAGTACAGCACAGTACAGAGTACAGCACAGTACAGAGTACAGCACAGTACAGAGTACAGCACAGTACAGAATACAGCACAGTACAGAGTACAGCACAGTACAGAGTACAGCACAGTACAGAGTACAGCAGAGTACAGAGTACAGCACAGTACAGAGTACAGCACAGTACAGAGTACAGCACAGTACAGAATACAGCACAGTACAGAATACAGCACAGTACAGAATACAGCACAGTACAGAGTACAGCACAGTACAGAGTACAGCACAGTACAGAGTACAGAATACAGCACAGTACAGAGTACAGCACAGTACAGAGTACAGAGTACAGCACAGTACAGAGTACAGCACAGTACAGAATACAGCACAGTACAGAGTACAGAATACAGCACAGTACAGAGTACAGCACAGTACAGAATACAGAATACAGCACAGTACAGAATACAGCACAGTACAGAATACAGAGTACAGCACAGTACAGAGTACAGAATACAGCACAGTACAGAGTACAGCACAGTACAGAGTACAGAATACAGCACAGTACAGAGTACAGCACAGTACAGAGTACAGAGTACAGCACAGTACAGAGTACAGCACAGTACAGAATACAGAGTACAGCACAGTACAGAGTACAGAATACAGCACAGTACAGAGTACAGCACAGTACAGAGTACAGCACAGTACAGAATACAGCACAGTACAGAGTACAGCACAGTACAGAGTACAGCACAGTACAGAGTACAGAGTACAGCACAGTACAGAATACAGAGTACAGCACAGTACAGAGTACAGAATACAGCACAGTACAGAGTACAGCACAGTACAGAGTACAGAGTACAGCACAGTACAGAGTACAGAATACAGCACAGTACAGAGTACAGCACAGTACAGAGTACAGCACAGTACAGAGTACAGAATACAGCACAGTACAGAGTACAGCATAGTACAGAGTACAGCAGAGTACAGAATACAGCAGAGTACAGAGTACAGCAGAGTACAGAGTACAGCACAGTACAGAACACAGCACAGTACAGAGTACAGCACAGTACAGAGTACAGCACAGTACAGAGTACAGCACAGTACAGAGTACAGAGTACAGCACAGTACAGAGTACAGCACAGTACAGAGTACAGCACAGTACAGAGCACAGCACAGAGCACAGCACAGTACAGAGCACAGCACTGTACAGAGTACAGCATAGTACAGAGTACAGCAGAGTACAGAGTACAGCACAGTACAGAGTACAGCACAGTACAGAGCACAGCACAGTACAGAGCACAGCACAGTACAGAGTACAGCACAGTACAGAGTACAGAGTACAGAATACAGCAGAGTACAGAGTACAGCACAGTACAGAGTACAGCACAGTACAGAGTACAGCACAGTACAGAGTACAGCAGAGTACAGAATACAGCAGAGTACAGAGTACAGCACAGTACAGAGTACAGAATACAGCACAGTACAGAGTACAGAATACAGCACAGTACAGAGTACAGCACAGTACAGAGCACAGCACAGTACAGAGTACAGCAGAGTACAGAGTACAGCACAGTACAGAGTACAGAGTACAGCACAGTACAGAGTACAGAATACAGCACAGTACAGAGTACAGCACAGTACAGAGCACAGCACAGTACAGAGTACAGCACAGTACAGAGCACAGCACAGTACAGAGCACAGCACAGTACAGAGTACAGCACAGTACAGAGTACAGCACAGTACAGAGTACAGCACAGTACAGAGCACAGCACAGTACAGAGCACAGCACAGTACAGAGTACAGCACAGTACAGAATACAGCACAGTACAGAGTACAGCAGAGTACAGAATACAGCAGAGTACAGAGTACAGCACAGTACAGAGTACAGAATACAGCACAGTACAGAGTACAGAATACAGCACAGTACAGAGTACAGCACAGTACAGAGCACAGCACAGTACAGAGTACAGCAGAGTACAGAGTACAGCACAGTACAGAGTACAGAGTACAGCACAGTACAGAGTACAGAATACAGCACAGTACAGAGTACAGCACAGTACAGAGCACAGCACAGTACAGAGTACAGCACAGTACAGAGCACAGCACAGTACAGAGCACAGCACAGTACAGAGTACAGCACAGTACAGAGTACAGCACAGTACAGAGTACAGCACAGTACAGAGCACAGCACAGTACAGAGCACAGCACAGTACAGAGTACAGCACAGTACAGAGCACAGCACAGTACAGAGCACAGCACAGTACAGAGCACAGCACAGTACAGAGCACAGCATACCTGTCAGTGGTAATGAGCATTAGATGTTTTTCCCTTTCCTGCTTGGTATGCAAAAGATATTGACTAGAGCTTCATTTAGCCACCAAAAGATACTGACTAGAGCTTCATTTAGCCACCAAAAGATATTGACTAGAGCTTCATTTAGCCACCAAAAGATACTGACTAGAACTTCATTTAGCCACCAAAAGATACTGACTGGAGCTTCATTTAGCCACCAAAAGATACTGACTGGAGCTTCATTTAGCCACCAAAAGATACTGACTGGAGCTTCATTTAGCCACCAAAAGATACTGACTAGAGCTTCATTTAGCCACCAAAAGATACTGACTAGAGCTTCATTTAGCCACCTAAAGATACTGACTAGAGCTTTATTTAGCCACCAAAAGATACTGACTAGAGCTTCATTTAGCCACCAAAAGATACTGACTAGAGCTTCATTTAGCCACCAAAAGATACTGACTGGAGCTTCATTTAGCCACCAAAAGATACTGACTGGAGCTTCATTTAGCCACCAAAAGATACTGACTGGAGCTTCATTTAGCCACCAAAAGATACTGACTGGAGCTTCATTTAGCCACCAAAAGATACTGACTGGAGCTTCATTTAGCCACCAAAAGATACTGACTGGAGCTTCATTTAGCCACCAAAAGATACTGACTAGAGCTTCATTTAGCCACCTAAAGATACTGACTAGAGCTTCATTTAGCCACCAAAAGATACTGACTAGAGCTTCATTTAGCCACCTAAAGATACTGACTGGAGCTTCATTTAGCCACCAAAAGATACTGACTGGAGCTTCATTTAGCCACCAAAAGATACTGACTGGAGCTTCATTTAGCCACCAAAAGATACTGACTGGAGCTTCATTTAGCCACCAAAAGATACTGACTAGAGCTTCATTTAGCCACCAAAAGATACTGACTGGAGCTTCATTTAGCCACCAAAAGATACTGACTAGAGCTTCATTTAGCCACCAAAAGATACTGACTGGAGCTTCATTTAGCCAAAAGATACACTAGAGCTTCATTTAGCCACCAAAAGATACTGACTAGAGCTTCATTTAGCCACCAAAAGATACTGACTGGAGCTTCATTTAGCCACCAAAAGATACTGACTGGAGCTTCATTTAGCCACCAAAAGATACTGACTAGCTTCATTTAGCCACCAAAAGATACTGGAGCTTCATTTAGCCACCAAAAGATACTGACTAGAGCTTCATTTAGCCACCTAAAGATACTGACTAGAGCTTCATTTAGCCACCAAAAGATACTGACTAGAGCTTCATTTAGCCACCTAAAGATACTGACTGGAGCTTCATTTAGCCACCAAAAGACACTGACTGGAGCTTCATTTAGCCACCAAAAGATACTGACTGGAGCTTCAATTAGCCACCAAAAGATACTGACTGGAGCTTCATTTAGCCACCAAAAGATACTGACTAGAGCTTCATTTAGCCACCAAAAGATACTGACTGGAGCTTCATTTAGCCACCAAAAGATACTGACTGGAGCTTCATTTAGCCACCAAAAGATACTGACTGGAGCTTCATTTAGCCACCAAAAGATACTGACTGGAGCTTCATTTAGCCACCAAAAGATACTGACTGGAGCTTCATTTAGCCACCAAAAATACTGATACTTCATTTAGCCACCAAAAGATACTAGAGCTTCATTTAGCCACCAAAAGATACTGACTGGAGCTTCATTTAGCCACCAAAAGATACTGACTGGAGCTTCATTTAGCCACCAAAAGATACTGACTGGAGCTTCATTTAGCTTCATTTAGCCACCAAAAGATACTGACTGGAGCTTCATTTAGCCACCAAAAGATACTGACTGGAGCTTCATTTAGCCACCAAAAGATACTGACTGGAGCTTCATTTAGCCACCAAAAGATACTGACTGGAGCTTCATTTAGCCACCAAAAGATACTGACTGGAGCTTCATTTAGCCACCAAAAGATACTGACTGGAGCTTCATTTAGCCACCAAAAGATACTGACTGGAGCTTCATTTAGCCACCAAAAGATACTGACTGGAGCTTCATTTAGCCACCAAAAGATACTGACTGGAGCTTCATTTAGCCACCAAAAGATACTGACTGGAGCTTCATTTAGCCACCAAAAGATACTGACTGGAGCTTCATTTAGCCACCAAAAGATACTGACTGGAGCTTCATTTAGCCACCAAAAGATACTGACTGGAGCTTCATTTAGCCACCAAAAGATACTGACTAGAGCTTCATTTAGCCACCAAAAGATACTGACTGGAGCTTCATTTAGCCACCAAAAGATACTGACTGGAGCTTCATTTAGCCACCAAAAGATACTGACTGGAGCTTCATTTAGCCACCAAAAGATACTGACTGGAGCTTCATTTAGCCACCAAAAGATACTGACTGGAGCTTCATTTAGCCACCAAAAGATACTGACTGGAGCTTCATTTAGCCACCAAAAGATACTGACTGGAGCTTCATTTAGCCACCAAAAGATAAAGATACCACCAAAAGATACTGACTGGAGCTTCATTTAGCCACCAAAAGATATACTGAGCTTCATTTAGCCACCAAAAGGACTGGAGCTTCATTTAGCCACCAAAAGATACTGACTGGAGCTTCATTTAGCCACCAAAAGATACTGACTGGAGCTTCATTTAGCCACCAAAAGATACTGACTGGAGCTTCATTTAGCCACCAAAAGATACTGACTGGAGCTTCATTTAGCCACCAAAAGATACTGACTGGAGCTTCATTTAGCCACCAAAAGATACTGACTGGAGCTTCATTTAGCCACCAAAAGATACTGACTGGAGCTTCATTTAGCCACCAAAAGATACTGACTGGAGCTTCATTTAGCCACCAAAAGATACTGACTGGAGCTTCATTTAGCCACCAAAAGATACTGACTGGAGCTTCATTTAGCCACCAAAAGATACTGACTGGAGCTTCATTTAGCCACCAAAAGATACTGACTGGAGCTTCATTTAGCCACCAAAAGATACTGACGAGCTTCATTTAGCCACCAAAAGATAGACTGGAGCTTCATTTAGCCACCAAAAGATACTGACTAGAGCTTCATTTAGCCACCAAAAGATACTGACTGGAGCTTCATTTAGCCACCAAAAGATACTGACTGGAGCTTCATTTAGCCACCAAAAGATACTGACTGGAGCTTCATTTAGCCACCAAAAGATACTGACTGGAGCTTCATTTAGCCACCAAAAGATACTGACTGGAGCTTCATTTAGCCACCAAAAGATACCGACTGGAGCTTCATTTAGCCACCAAAAGATGCTACTAATGATGTGATTGTTCTGATCTGGTTCTGATCTGGTTCTGATCTGGTTCTGATCTGGTTCTGATCTGGTTCTGATCAGCTCTCTGTGTATTATGAGTACTCCAGACAGCCGTTCCGTCACATCTCCACAACATACCGTAACAAGAGCGTCCGTCTCCAGTGAAGCCAGCAGCACACTGGCAGGTGAACTGTGTTCCCTGTTCGGGTCTACAGACAGCGTTGGTGTCACAGCCGTGTCTCCCAGTGAAACAGGAATTCTCCTCTTTCTGCTGGCCTCCTGGACAGAAACACAGCCAGTACAGTTTAATACAGCATTCTCCACTTCCTGCTGCCGTCATGGACAGAAACACAGCCAGTACAGTTTAATACAGCATTCTCCACTTCCTGCTGCCGTCATGGACAGAAACACAGCCAGTACAGTTTAATACAGCATTCTCCACTTCCTGCTGGCCTCCTGGACAGAAACACAGCCAGTACAGTTTAATACAGCATTCTCCACTTCCTGCTGCCCTCATGGACAGAAACACAGCCAGTACAGTTTAATACAGCGTTTCCCAAACTCGGTCCTGGGGACCCCAAGGGGGGCACATTGATTATTTAAATCAGCTGTGTGGTGATAGGGCAAAATATGATTAGAACCGAGTTTGGGAAGTGCTGGTTTAATATCCCATTATCCATGTAGTTAAGAACTAGGTTTTCACACATTTAGACAATGTTTCATATTATATTGTAGGTGATTGTTGCTACTCCAAAACTGGCACTACCAGAAACCATCGACAAAATTGGAAGGCTCTCAATTAGGAAGATCTGTCTAAAACAGGATGTAGGAAACGACTACTACTAGAACCGTCTACAAATAAGACAAAAGAAGACCAACAGAAAGATGTATCAATTAGGGAGGAGGAATTTACATCAGTCTAAACAGGAAGAAGGAAGGAAGGGAAATCAGACCAATCAGAGAGACAAGAATAACCTCAGACGGGAAGTGACCTCACCGTTGACATCACCGATTTTGTTGCTCATGGCGTATCGGATCAGCTCGTTGTTGGAGTCGTACATCACAAACACCTGGTCCACACTCAGCATCTGTAGAAGACATACTGTATTAATGCATTTGGGAACATGCATTTGCATTTGGTTATTAATGCATTTGGTTACTAGTATGATTACTCCTATGGTTGATTGATTGATTGATTGATTCGTGTGTACCTGTGTGGGCAGCACGGCCCTTGCAGCCTCGTCATTTGGACAGCTCTGGAAGGTGATGGTCTGTCTCCACTGGTAAGTCCTGGTCTCAGCAGAGCCATCTTCCAGACTCACAGTGTAGTCCCTTGTAGAGGAAGACGTGATCACTACAGGAGGAGAGAGACACCAGACTCAGAGGAAGATGTGATCACTACAGGAGGAGAGAGACACCAGACTCAGAGGAAGATGTGATCAATACAGGAGGAGAGAGACACCAGGCTCAGAGGAAGATGTGATCACTACAGGAGGAGTAAGACACCAGGCTCAGAGGAAGATGTGATCATTACAGGAGGAGAGAGACACCAGGCTCAGAGGAAGATGTGATCACTACAGGAGGAGAGACACCAGGCTCAGAGGAAGATGTGATCACCACAGGAGGAGAGACACCAGGCTCAGAGGAAGATGTGATCACTACAGGAGGAGAGAGACACCAGGCTCAGAGGAAGATGTGATCACTACAGGAGGAGAGAGACACCAGGCTCAGAGGAAGACGTGATCACTACAGGAGGAGAGAGACACCAGGCTCAGAGGAAGATGTGATCACTACAGGAGGAGAGAGACACCAGGCTCAGAGGAAGACGTGATCACTACAGGAGGAGAGAGACACCAGGCTCAGAGGAAGATGTGATCACTACAGGAGGAGAGAGACACCAGGCTCAGAGGAAGATGTGATCACTACAGGAGGAGAGAGACACCAGGCTCAGAGGAAGATGTGATCACTACAGGAGGAGAGAGACACCAGGCTCAGAGGAAGACGTGATCACTACAGGAGGAGAGAGACACCAGGCTCAGAGGAAGATGTGATCACTACAGGAGGAGAGAGACACCAGGCTCAGAGGAAGACGTGATCACTACAGGAGGAGAGAGACACCAGGCTCAGAGGAAGACGTGATCACTACAGGAGGAGAGAGACACCAGGCTCAGAGGAAGACGTGATCACTACAGGAGGAGAGAGACACCAGGCTCAGAGGAAGATGTGATCACTACAGGAGGAGAGAGACACCAGGCTCAGAGGAAGACGTGATCACTACAGGAGGAGAGAGACACCAGGCTCAGAGGAAGATGTGATCACTACAGGAGGAGAGAGACACCAGGCTGAGAGGAAGATGTGATCACTACAGGAGGAGAGAGACACCAGACTCAGAGGAAGACGTGATCACTACAGGAGGAGAGAGACACCAGGCTCAGAGGAAGATGTGATCACTACAGGAGGAGAGAGACACCAGACTCAGAGGAAGATGTGATCACTACAGGAGGAGAGAGACACCAGACTCAGAGGAAGACGTGATCACTACAGGAGGAGAGAGACACCAGGCTGAGATCAGGAGACACACACGACATTGTTTTGAACGTTAGTTTTGGACTAATACCATTCTACTCAACGCATCGTCAATGAGCGCTGATGAAGATTTCATCAAAAGTCCATTACAGTGGCTTGGAAATACAATGACATTCAAAAGGAGACTTTTCATCATAATTTTGATGTCACCAGATCGACTTTAGATACAGTATAACGTTAGCTAGCTAGCTAAGATTAAGATGATGTCACCAGATCGACTTTAGATGCAGTATAACGTTAGCTAGCTAGCTAAGATTAAGGTGATGTCACCAGATTGACTTTAGATGCAGTATAACGTTAGCTAGCTAGCTAAGATTAAGGTGATGTCACCAGATTGACTTTAGATGCAGTATAACGTTAGCTAGCTAGCTAAGATTAAGGGGAGGCCCTCGGATTTTAAACTAGCTGACGTTATCATTGCTAGTCATTTTTTACGAACTTTGCTAGCTAATGACAACATTGTCATCTGTCTAAAGTCTATTTTACAATATGATAAGGCTGGCAAAGTAGTTTCCTATTAAATATTTGATTACTCTATCAATATAATGGTATTTCCAGGCACTATAGTGTAATTTAGACTCAACAGTAGTTAGCCTCTGTCCAGAATGACTGGGTTCATCACCACTGTAGGGCACCACTATGGCACCGCCAGAAGAGGACGGCTTGAGATCGTTCATAACAATGGCAAGACGTGACGGAGGTGAAACCTATGAATAGAGATCTACTTCTATGTTTAGAGCCTGTTAGAATCCTTTAGAATCCTGTTTATAGTCCTTTAGAATCCTGTTTATAATCCTTTAGAATCCTGTTTAGAAACCTTTTTAGAATCCTTTAAAATCCTGTTTAGAATCCTTTATAATCCTGTTTAGAATCCTTTAAAATCCTGTTTAGAATCCTTTATAATCCTGTTTATAATCCTTTATAATCCTGTTTAGAATCCTTTATAATCCTTTAGAATCCTGTTTATAATCCTTTAGAATCCTGTTTAGAATCCTGTTTAGAATGCATTTAGAGTCATGTTGGATATTTAACATTATTGTATATTTAAGCAATAGGGTCCAACTAAGGGCTGTTCTTTCCCACAACGCAACACAGAGTGCCTGGACACAGCCCTTAGCCGTGGTATATTTGCCATATATCACAAACCCCCTGGCACATACTGCCATTATAAACTGGTTACCAACGTAATTAAAACAGTAAAAATACATGTTTTGTCATACCTGTGGCATACGGTCTAATATACCACGCCTTTCAGTCAATCGACATGCAGGGCTCTTTCCACCCAATTCCTCGAATATATAATTGGTAGCAGTACTTCTATCTGTGTGATTCAGTGTGTTACTGTTAACTGTAGCCAGGAGACTGGAGAGATAGAGACATCTATTATGATCAGTGTCCTTCTGGAGTTGTTAGGGGTCAGGAGTTAGAGCTTCTGGACTTATGGTTGGAGCTGTGCTGGGAGGGGTTAGGGGTCAGGAGTTAGAGCTTCTGGACTTACGGTTGGAGCTGTGCTGAGAGGGGTTAGGGGTTAGGAGTTAGAGCTTCTGGACTTATGGTTGGAGCTGTGCTGAGAGGGGTTAGGGGTCAGGAGTTAGAGCTTCTGGACTTATGGTTGGAGCTGTGCTGAGAGGGGTTAGGGGTCAGGAGTTAGAGCTTCTGGACTTATGGTTGGAGCTGTGCTGGGAGGGGTTAGGGGTCAGGAGTTAGAGCTTCTGGACTTATGGTTGGAGCTGTGCTGAGAGGGGTTAGGGGTTAGGAGTTAGAGCTTCTGGACTTACGGTTGGAGCTGTGCTGGGAGGGGTTAGGGGTCAGGAGTTAGAGCTTCTGGACTTATGGTTGGAGCTGTGCTGAGAGGGGTTAGGGGTTAGGAGTTAGAGCTTCTGGACTTACGGTTGGAGCTGTGCTGGGAGGGGTTAGAGGTTAGGAGTTAGAGGTTATAGGACTTACGGTTGGAGCTGTGCTGGGAGGGGTTAGAGGTTAGGGGTTAGAGGTTAAATAACTTACGGTTGGAGCTGTACTGGTAGATCTCAGAGTAGGGTTCTATCTGGACAGTGGATCCTCGGAGGACTTCGGGGACACGTCCCTCCAGAGTGGTACTGACCACCAGGTGATCATGCTCATCTATCCCACTGAACACCTGTTTGATGGTCAGCTTCTCCTGGGCTGGTAGGAAGGTCACCTCAGCCTGACACGTAAACTCACCACCTGGAGAGGAGACATTTTTATTTCTTTGATTTACATTGCCAGCATAGTCCACTCAGTAACAGCAACAATTGCCACTGGGTTCTGGGTTCTGACACGCGCACGCACGCACGCACGCACGCACGCACGCACTCACACACACACACACACACACACACACACACACACACGCACGCACGCACGCACGCACACACACACACAGTGAGAGGTCAGGGTTAAGGCAAACATGCCTGGCCTGGACTGGACTGAACATTGGTCCTCTTGTCCTCCGTCTTTAACACTCTCTGCTCTGAGGTAATGTGAGGAGAATGTGGTGGGAGATATCTAGAAAACAGCTGGCCGTTTCCTGGGTGTGTGTGTGTGTGCCTGGCCTAAGTGGTATTGCAGCTGCAGCATAACCCAGCAGCTGTGAATCACGTCAAGACTAGAAACCCCAGACTTCCTGTATATGAAATACAATGACAAGTAAGAACACTGTGTAAAAGGCCAGGAAGTTCTTATTGTAATGTACAGTCTGACCTTCAGCTTGTCAACTAATCATGAAGCCCTTGGTGAATCAGGTGAGTTAGTTACAACAACGTTGTTAAATGTGAAATGTCTGGGGATCCCTCGAGGAGAGGTTTAAAAACCTTAGCTTATTAATCAAGAGCACAAAATTATAGGACAATTCGCCAAGGTAGACGTGGTTCACCGATGATGCTGAATCCGTTCTTGTATCCAGGCTGCTCCAGGGCGAAGGCCCATCCGATGACTGCTCCCAGGGCTGACAGGGGCTGGAGGGAGGGGCCTAGCCTGGCAGGGATGGTGCTGATGGCCACGTATGCTCGCCCGTCATTGGCTACCACGTACGAGTGCAGGTCGTTGCTGTTGAACTCGACGGGAGACGGAGAGTTGCCCACGTACACCCTGCCATTCACCTTGCCGTTCATCCTCTGGGGCTTACCTGATAAAACGAAGAAGAAGATTATTGTCACAGATGTTACGTATCCACTGTGGCTTCCCTGATAGATAAAACAGCAACAAATCTGGGAAGAGTCGCTCTGTGTACGCGGTTTTCTGATAGACCGAGGTCGACTTTGCCATTTTTGTAGCTAGCTAACGTTATCTGAAATGACTGGCTAGTTAACCCTAACCCTAACCCTACATCTCAAAGAACCTCAGCAAAAGTTACCGCTCACATGTCAGCCATTTTGCCGTGTCTCTATCACCAGAGGGACTTACAGTATCACAATCATGATCGTTGCCACACCTGATAGATATTCAACTTGATCATTTGCTGAGTGATAAATTTAGTTTTGGTTCAAAAAGTAGAAAAATAAGTAGCTATGGAGGTATGAAAATTGGGGACTTACCCTCCGACACACACTGTATTCCGTTGCCATAGTAGCCGGGCCGGCAGTGACAACAGTAACCGCTGGCGTAATCTTTACAGTCGGCGAAGGTGGAACACTTATTTCTGTTGTTGGCACATGTCTCAGAGTTGTAGGAGAACACTGTAAAAGACGACAGTAAGGTTAGCACATCAAACATCAGAAGGACCTGGTCGGGTCATGGTAAGGTTAGCACATCAAACATCAGAAGGACCTGGTCGGGTCACGGTAAGGTTAGCACATCAAACATCAGAAGGACCTGGTCGGGTCATGGTAAGGTTAGCACATCAAACATCAGAAGGACCTGGTCGGGTCACGGTAAGGTTAGCACATCAAACATCAGAAGGACCTGGTCGGGTCATGGTAAGGTTAGCACATCAAACATAAGAAGGACCTGGTCGGGTCACGGTAAGGTTAGCACATCAAACATCAGAAGGACCTGGTCGGGTCATGGTAAGGTTAGCACATCAAACATTAAAAGGACCTGGTCGGGTCACGGTAAGGTTAGCGCATTAAACATTAAAAGGATCTGGTCACAATGTTCTTGCTTTTCAAACAAAGTTTTAGAATTCAAAAATAATTGTAATCTAGAATAAAGAAGTTATACATTTTAAAACAAAGTTTTAGAATTTAAAACACAGTTCTAGAATTTAAAAGAAAGTTCTAGAATTTAAAATACATTTCTAGAATTCAAAGTAAAGTTATTTTTCCCATGCTACCAAACAATGTGAACCCACCATCCACGTTGATGTCTCCATCATCTACTACCACCACCTGAGGCTGGTACTGGACCGTGTGGACTGTGAACTGGCCCCCGTGGTGAGGTCCCTGGTGAGGCTGCTCCTTGCGATACACCTCCGCCTCCGGTTCGTAGGGAGAATAAGTCACTTGTTGTCCTCCTCCAGGATACCTCTTTGAGGTAGCCTCCTCCGAGACCCTTGACTCCAGGCCTGTGTCTGGGGGCAGGTCTGTTACCTCTCCTGGGGCCACGCTGGTGAAGTAAGGGGAAGTCCCAATCTCGTACACCCACACACCTCGCTTACCTGAGTTGGTCTCCCTGGAGATAGATAAAGCAGGAGGAGTGATCACGAGAGGAACTGCCAAAAGGAATGGCCATATCCTGCAGTATTATATCTGTACTTCTGTGGGAAACCAAACATGACCTCCCTCACAGACATTGGTGGAACAAAGCGGGGCACCAGGTAGCCTAGTGGTTAGAGTGTTGCATTAGTAACCAGAAAGTTGCAAGATCGAATCCCTGAGCTGACGAGGTAAAACTTTGTTGTTCTGCCCCTGAACAAGGCAGTTAACCCACTGTTCCCGGGTAGGACCACAAGAGTTGGCAAGACAGCTCAAACAGATCTAGGACCAGTATACCTAGTTTCTTCAGTGACAAGGCATCACAACATACTCTGCAAGAGCCCTGTGTTAAGTTGTTGGCTCAATAACCCACCATTTGTATTTAACATTGTTATCAGGAAATATTCAGTATGGATCTCTTGTGCTGCCTCTCCATAAGGGGGATAGTCGTAATCATTATCGCCCCCATTTCAAGGCTTCCTGATCTAGTTAAGACTAGAATCATTGGTAAATGTACAACTTTGCTCTTTTTTATCTATTTTGAATGTAAACCAATCAGGGTTTAGTACTGGATATCCAATCAGGTTTTAGTACTGGATATCCAATCAGTGTTTAGTACTGGATATCCAATCAGGGTTTAGTACTGGATATCCAATCAGGGTTTAGTACTGGATATCCAATCAGGGTTTAGACCTGGACATGTATGTAAACTTCCGACTTTAACTGTATGTATTCACCCCCTTTGCTATGAAGCCCCTAAATAAGATCTGGTGCAACCAATTACCTTCAGAAGTCACATAATTAGTTAAATAAAGTCTGCCACACGATCTCAGTATATATACACCTGTTCTGAAAGGCCCCAGAGTCTGCAACACCACTAAGCAAGGGGCACCACCAAGCACCATGAAGACCAAGGAGTTCTCCAAACAGGTCAGGGACAAAGTTGTGGAGACGTACAGATCAGGGTTGGGTTATAAACAACCATCAGAAACTTTGAACATCCCACAAAGCACCATTAAATCCATTATAAAGAAAATGGAAAGAATATGGCACCACAACAAACCTGCCAAGAGAGGGCCGCCCACCAAAACCTATGGCCCAGGCAAGGAGGGCATTAAATCAGAGAGGCAACAAAGAGACCAATGATAACCCTGAAGGAGCTGCAAAGCTAGTATCTCTCAGTATCTCTCCGTAGGACCACTTTAAGCCGTACACTCCACAGAGCTGGGCTTTACCGAAGAGTAGCCAGAGAAAAATAAGTAAACATGTTTGGTGTTCACCAAAAGGCATGTGGGAGACTCCCCAAATATATGGAAGAAGGTACTCTGGTCAGATAAGACTAAAATTGAGCTTTTTGCCCGTCAAGGAAAACGCTATGTCTGGTGCAAACCCAACACCTCTCATCACCCCGGGAACACCATCCCACAGTGAAGCATTGTGGTGGCAGCATCATGCTGTGGGGATTTCATTTTCATTGGCAGGGACTGGGAAAACTGGTCAGAATTGGAGGAATTTGCTGCTAAAGCAACACTTGAGTGGTTTAAGGGTAAACATTTAAATGTCTTGGAATGGCCTAGTCAGACCTCAATCCAATTGAGAATCTGTGGTATGACTTAACATTTCTGTACACCAGTGGAACCCATCCAACTTGAAGGAGCTGGATCAGTTTTGACTTGAAGAATGGGCAGAAATCCCAGTGGCTAGATGTGCCAAGCTTATAGAGATATACCCCAAGAGACTTGCAGCTGTAATTGCTACAAAAGGTGGCTCTACAAAGTATTGACTTTGGGGGGGGGAATAGTTATGTACACTTAAGTTTTCTGTTTTTTTGTCTTATTTGTTTCACAATAAAAAATATGTTGCATCTTCAAAGTGGTAGGCATGTTGTGTAAATCAAATGATACAAACCCCCCCAAAATCCATTTTAATTCCAGGTTGTAAGGCAACAAAATAGAAAAATGCCAAGAGGGTGAATACTTTTGAAAGCCACTGTAGGTCTCAATATGTCTGCCCTGTTATTTTTGAAATAAAAAGACCAGTACTTACTCTGCTAGCGCCCTGACAGAGGTCTCCCTCTCGGTGGTGATGCGGTAGTACGGTCCCTGTCGGGTGCTGAACACCAGGTACTTGACCAGCCCTTTACTGAAGCCCGCCTGCATGGCCTGACTACTGCCTCCTACAGCTGTGGAGGCAAACTGCATCCCCTTCCTGGGGTAGAGCAGGATGGCATAGGAGGTTGTCTCAGCGGACGCTATCACTAGCTGGAAGCTATTCCTCTGTTGAAAGAGAGGTTACAAGAGAGAGTTACAACACGGTTACATTGTTAAGATTCAGACACAAGAATGTCTCTCACTGCTTCTGCCTGCTCTTTGGGGTCCAGGTCGGGCTACTCTAAAGCATTTTGTAACCTCTCTTTCCACATTAATACATTTACTTGATTGACTGGTAATTCTGATCTCACCTGTTTCTCCAGTCCGTCTCCTCTGCTGTGGTCACGGTGTTGCCTGGAAGCCACATCTACCCAGGTGACGACCACTGCGTGTTCCGGCTCCACCTAGTAAACACAAGTAACAGCTCCTTTAATTCATTCAGTGCTTAGACTAACAGTATGTATTTTGTTTAGCGTTTTAGTGAAATATTTTTACAATGTAAATTGTACTCGCAATTCAGCTAATTGCCAGTTGTACAATGTCTTGGTTAAAGTAAAACAAATGTTCCATCTCTCTCTCTCTCACCTCATCGTCCTCTGGAAAAGCCCTGTTAATCTGCTCTGCAGCCTGCCGCAGGGTGGCTGGGCTGGCATCCTGACGGTAGTACACCTTACCCACGCCGTCACCAGTATCCAGGTCGCCGTGCAGGGCCGCGATCATGCCAAACCCGGCGGGCATCTTACCAAGGTATGTGGACTCAGCACTGGGCTGTGCCATGGCAACGAACCCATTGGTGTTGATCTGAAATGTAGAACAAACACAAACTGTCAATAATCAGCAACAACACGGGTTGACTGACATAGTCAGACAGGGTCTGCATCAGGACACAGAGAGACTAACAGCCCACATAGTCAGACAGGGTTTGCATCAGGACACAGAGAGACCAACAGCCCACATAGTCAGACAGGGTTTGCATCAGGACACAGAGAGACCAACAGCCCACATAGTCAGACAGGGTTTACATCAGGACACAGAGAGACTAACAGCCCACATAGTCAGACAGGGTCTGCATCAGGACACAGAGAGACTAACAGCACACATAGTCAGACAGGGTTTGCATCAGGACATAGAGAGACCAACAGGCCACATAGTCAGACAGGGTCTGCATCAGGACACAGAGAGACTAACAGGCCACATAGTCAGACAGGGTCTGCATCAGGACACAGAGAGACTAACAGCCCACATAGTCAGACAGGGTCTGCAGCCCACATGCAACAGGATAGGTCAGTAACATCAACCCAGGCTAACAACAGCAGAGGGTCTGCAGCCATGAATGCTCCCCATTGTCAGACTATGAATGCTCCCCCATGTCAGACTATGAATGCTCCCCATTGTCAGACTATGAATGCTCCCCCATGTCAGACTATGAATGCCCCCCCCATGTCAGACTATGAATGCCCCCCCATGTCAGACTATGAATGCCCCCCCCATGTCAGACTATGAACGCCCCCATGTCAGACTATGAATGCCCCCCATGTCAGACTATGAATGCCCCCATGTCAGACTATGAATGCTCCCCCATGTCAGACTATGAATGCCCCCATGTCAGACTATGAATGCCCCCATGTCAGACTATGAATGCCCCCATGTCAGACTATGAATGCCCCCCATGTCAGACTATGAATGCCCCCATGTCAGACTATGAATGCCCCCATGTCAGACTATGAATGCTCCCCCATGTCAGACTATGAATGCCCCCATGTCAGACTATAAATGCCCCCCATGTCAGACTATGAATGCCCCCCCATGTCAGACTATGAATGCCCCCCATGTCAGACTATGAATGTCCCCCCATGTCAGACTATGAATGCCCCCCATGTCAGACTATGAATGCCCCCATGTCAGACTATGAATGCCCCCATGTCAGACTATGAATGTCCCCCCATGTCAGACTATGAATGCCCCCATGTCAGACTATGAATGCCCCCCATCAGACTATGAATGCCCCCATGTCAGACTATGAATGCTCCCCCATGTCAGACTATGAATGCCCCCCATGTCAGACTATGAATGCCCCCATGTCAGACTATGAATGCCCCCATGTCAGACTATAAATGCCCCCCATGTCAGACTATGAATGCCCCCCCCATGTCAGACTATGAATGCCCTCCCATGTCAGACTATGAATGCCCCCCATGTCAGACTATGAATGCTCCCCATTGTCAGACTATGAATGCCCCCCCATGTCAGACTATGAATGCCCCCCATGTCAGACTATGAATGCCCCCCATGTCAGACTATGAATGCCCCCCATGTCAGACTATGAATGCCCCCCATGTCAGACTATGAATGCCCCCATGTCAGACTATGAATGCCCCCCATGTCAGACTATGAATGCCCCCCATGTCAGACTATGAATGCCCCCCATGTCAGACTATGAATGCCCCCCATGTCAGACTATGAATGCCCCCCCATGTCAGACTATGAATGCCCCCATGTCAGACTATGAATGCCCCCCATGTCAGACTATGAATGCCCCCCCATGTCAGACTATGAATGCCCCCATGTCAGACTATGAATGCCCCCCATGTCAGACTATGAATGCCCCCATGTCAGACTATGAATGCCCCCATGTCAGACTATGAATGCCCCCATGTCAGACTATGAATGCCCCCCCATGTCAGACTATGAATGCCCCCATGTCAGACTATGAATGCCCCCCATGTCAGACTATGAATGCCCCCCCATGTCAGACTATGAATGCCCCCCATGTCAGACTATGAATGCCCCCATGTCAGACTATGAATGCCCCCCATGTCAGACTATGAATGCCCCCCATGTCAGACTATGAATGCCCCCCATGTCAGACTATGAATGCCCCCCATGTCAGACTATGAATGCCCCCCCATGTCAGACTATGAATGCCCCCCATGTCAGACTATGAATGCCCCCCATGTCAGACTATGAATGCCCCCCATGTCAGACTATGAATGCCCCCCCATGTCAGACTATGAATGCCCCCATGTCAGACTATGAATGCTCTTTATTCTCCCAGGGTTCAGCTCTTTATTCTCCCAGGGTTCTGTTCTACAGCTCTTTATTCTCCCAGGGTTCAGCTCTTTATTCTCCCAGGGTTCTGTTCTATAGCTCTTTATTCTCCCAGGGTTCTGTTCTACAGCTCTTTATTCTCCCAGGGTTCAGCTCTTTATTCTCCCAGGGTTCTGTTATACAGCTCTTTATTCTCCCAGGGTTCTGCTCTACAGCTCTTTATTCTCCCAGGGTTCTGTTCTACAGCTCTTTATTCTCCCAGGGTTCAGCTCTTTATTCTCCCAGGGTTCAGCTCTTTATTCTCCCAGGGTTCAGCTCTTTATTCTCCCAGGGTTCAGCTCTTTATTCTCCCAGGGTTCTGTTCTATAGCTCTTTATTCTCCCAGGGTTCTGTTCTACAGCTCTTTATTCTCCCAGGGTTCAGCTCTTTATTCTCCCAGGGTACAGCTCTTTATTCTCCCAGGGTTCTGTTATACAGCTCTTTATTCTCCCAGGGTTCAGCTCTTTATTCTCCCAGGGTTCTGTTATACAGCTCTTTATTCTCCCAGGGTTCAGCTCTTTATTCTCCCAGGGTTCAGCTCTTTATTCTCCCAGGGTACAGCTCTTTATTCTCCCAGGGTACAGCTCTTTATTCTTCCAGGGTACAGCTCTTTATTCTCCCAGGGTTCAGCTCTTTATTCTCCCAGGGTTCTGTTCTATAGCTCTTTATTCTCCCAGGGTTCTGTTCTACAGCTCTTTATTCTCCCAGGGTTCAGCTCTTTATTCTCCCAGGGTTCAGCTCTTTATTCTCCCAGGGTTCAGCTCTTTATTCTCCCAGGGTACAGCTCTTTATTCTCCCAGGGTTCAGCTCTTTATTCTCCCAGGGTTCTGTTCTACAGCTCTTTATTCTCCCAGGGTTCTGTTCTACAGCTCTTTATTCTCCCAGGGTTCAGCTCTTTATTCTCCCAGGGTTCTGTTCTACAGCTCTTTATTCTCCCAGGGTTCAGCTCTTTATTCTCCCAGGGTTCTGTTCTACAGCTCTTTATTCTCCCAGGGTTCTGCTCTTTATTCTCCCAGGGTTCAGCTCTTTATTCTCCCAGGGTTCAGCTCTTTATTCTCCCAGGGTTCAGCTCTTTATTCTCCCAGGGTTCTGTTCTACAGCTCTTTATTCTTCCAGGGTTCAGCTCTTTATTCTCCCAGGGTACAGCTCTTTATTCTCCCAGGGTTCTGTTCTACAGCTCTTTATTCTCCCAGGGTTCTGCTCTACAGCGCTTTATTCTCCCAGGGTTCTGTTCTACAGCTCTTTATTCTCCCAGGGTTCTGCTCTACAGCTCTTTATTCTCCCAGGGTTCTGTTCTACAGCTCTTTATTCTCCCAGGGTTCTGCTCTACAGCTCTTTATTCTCCCAGGGTTCTGTTCTACAGCTCTTTATTCTCCCAGGGTTCAGCTCTTTATTCTCCCAGGGTTCAGCTCTTTATTCTCCCAGGGTTCTGTTCTACAGCTCTTTATTCTCCCAGGGTTCTGTTCTACAGCTCTTTATTCTCCCAGGGTTCTGTTCTACAGCTCTTTATTCTCCCAGGGTTCTGTTCTACAGCTCTTTATTCTCCCAGGGTTCTGTTCTACAGCTCTTTATTCTCCCAGGGTTCTGTTCTACAGCTCTTTATTCTCCCAGGGTTCTGTTCTACAGCTCTTTATTCTCCCAGGGTTCTGTTCTACAGCTCTTTATTCTCCCAGGGTTCTGTTCTACAGCTCTTTATTCTCCCAGGGGTCTGTTTTACAGCTCTTTATTCTCCCAGGGTTCTGTTCTACAGCTCTTTATTCTCCCAGGGTTCTGTTCTACAGCTCTTTATTCTCCCAGGGTACAGCTCTTTATTCTCCCAGGGTTCTGTTCTACAGCTCTTTATTCTCCCAGGGTTCAGCTCTTTATTCTCCCAGGGTTCAGCTCTTTATTCTCCCAGGGTTCTGTTCTACAGCTCTTTATTCTCCCAGGGTTCTGTTCTACAGCTCTTTATTCTCCCAGGGTTCAGCTCTTTATTCTCCCAGGGTTCTGTTCTACAGCTCTTTATTCTCCCAGGGTTCAGCTCTTTATTCTCCCAGGGTTCTGTTCTACAGCTCTTTATTCTCCCAGGGTTCTGTTCTACAGCTCTTTATTCTCCCAGGGTTCAGCTCTTTATTCTCCCAGGGTTCTGTTCTACAGCTCTTTATTCTCCCAGGGTTCAGCTCTTTATTCTCCCAGGGTTCTGTTCTACAGCTCTTTATTCTCCCAGGGTTCTGTTCTACAGCTCTTTATTCTCCCAGGGTTCAGCTCTTTATTCTCCCAGGGTTCTGTTCTACAGCTCTTTATTCTCCCAGGGTTCAGCTCTTTATTCTCCCAGGGTTCAGCTCTTTATTCTCCCAGGGTTCTGTTCTACAGCTCTTTATTCTCCCAGGGTTCTGTTCTACAGCTCTTTATTCTCCCAGGGTTCAGCTCTTTATTCTCCCAGGGTTCTGTTCTACAGCTCTTTATTCTCCCAGGGTTCAGCTCTTTATTCTCCCAGGGTTCTGTTCTACAGCTCTTTATTCTCCCAGGGTTCTGTTCTACAGCTCTTTATTCTCCCAGGGTTCAGCTCTTTATTCTCCCAGGGTTCTGTTCTACAGCTCTTTATTCTCCCAGGGTTCAGCTCTTTATTCTCCCAGGGTTCAGCTCTTTATTCTCCCAGGGTTCTGTTCTACAGCTCTTTATTCTCCCAGGGTTCTGTTCTACAGCTCTTTATTCTCCCAGGGTTCTGTTCTACAGCTCTTTATTCTCCCAGGGTTCAGCTCTTTATTCTCCCAGGGTTCTGTTCTACAGCTCTTTATTCTCCCAGGGTTCAGCTCTTTATTCTCCCAGGGTTCTGTTCTACAGCTCTTTATTCTCCCAGGGTTCAGCTCTTTATTCTCCCAGGGTACAGCTCTTTATTCTCCCAGGGTTCAGCTCTTTATTCTCCCAGGGTTCTGTTCTACAGCTCTTTATTCTCCCAGGGTTCTGTTCTACAGCTCTTTATTCTCCCAGGGTTCTGTTCTACAGCTCTTTATTCTCCCAGGGTTCTGTTCTACTGCTCTTTATTCTCCCAGGGTACAGCTCTTTATTCTCCCAGGGTTCTGTTCTACTGCTCTTTATTCTCCCAGGGTACAGCTCTTTATTCTCCCAGGGTTCTGCTCTACAGCTCTTTATTCTCCCAGGGTTCAGCTCTTTATTCTCCCAGGGTTCTGTTCTACAGCTCTTTATTCTCCCAGGGTTCTGTTCTACAGCTCTTTATTCTCCCAGGGTTCTGTTCTACTGCTCTTTATTCTCCCAGGGTACAGCTCTTTATTCTCCCAGGGTTCTGTTCTACTGCTCTTTATTCTCCCAGGGTTCAGCTCTTTATTCTCCCAGGGTTCTGTTCTACTGCTCTTTATTCTCCCAGGGTACAGCTCTTTATTCTCCCAGGGTTCTGCTCTACAGCTCTTTATTCTCCCAGGGTTCAGCTCTTTATTCTCCCAGGGTTCTGTTCTACTGCTCTTTATTCTCCCAGGGTACAGCTCTTTATTCTCCCAGGGTTCTGTTCTACAGCTCTTTATTCTCCCAGGGTTCAGCTCTTTATTCTCCCAGGGTACAGCTCTTTATTCTCCCAGGGTTCAGCTCTTTATTCTCCCAGGGTTCTGTTCTACAGCTCTTTATTCTCCCAGGGTTCTGTTCTACAGCTCTTTATTCTCCCAGGGTTCTGTTCTACAGCTCTTTATTCTCCCAGGGTTCTGTTCTACTGCTCTTTATTCTCCCAGGGTACAGCTCTTTATTCTCCCAGGGTTCTGTTCTACTGCTCTTTATTCTCCCAGGGTACAGCTCTTTATTCTCCCAGGGTTCTGCTCTACAGCTCTTTATTCTCCCAGGGTTCAGCTCTTTATTCTCCCAGGGTTCTGTTCTACAGCTCTTTATTCTCCCAGGGTTCTGTTCTACAGCTCTTTATTCTCCCAGGGTTCTGTTCTACTGCTCTTTATTCTCCCAGGGTACAGCTCTTTATTCTCCCAGGGTTCTGTTCTACTGCTCTTTATTCTCCCAGGGTTCAGCTCTTTATTCTCCCAGGGTTCTGTTCTACTGCTCTTTATTCTCCCAGGGTACAGCTCTTTATTCTCCCAGGGTTCTGCTCTACAGCTCTTTATTCTCCCAGGGTTCAGCTCTTTATTCTCCCAGGGTTCTGTTCTACTGCTCTTTATTCTCCCAGGGTACAGCTCTTTATTCTCCCAGGGTTCTGTTCTACTGCTCTTTATTCTCCCAGGGTACAGCTCTTTATTCTCCCAGGGTTCTGCTCTACAGCTCTTTATTCTCCCAGGGTTCAGCTCTTTATTCTCCCAGGGTTCTGTTCTAACAACAGCAGGCTAACAACAGCAGAGGGTCTGCAGCCATGAATGCTCCCCATTGTCAGACTATGAATGCTCCCCCATGTCAGACTATGAATGCTCCCCATTGTCAGACTATGAATGCTCCCCCATGTCAGACTATGAATGCCCCCCCCATGTCAGACTATGAATGCCCCCCCATGTCAGACTATGAATGCCCCCCATGTCAGACTATGAACGCCCCCATGTCAGACTATGAATGCCCCCCATGTCAGACTATGAATGCCCCCATGTCAGACTATGAATGCTCCCCCATGTCAGACTATGAATGCCCCCCCCATGTCAGACTATGAATGCCCCCCCATGTCAGACTATGAATGCCCCCCCCATGTCAGACTATGAACGCCCCCCCATGTCAGACTATGAATGCCCCCCATGTCAGACTATGAATGCCCCCATGTCAGACTATGAATGCTCCCCCATGTCAGACTATGAATGCCCCCATGTCAGACTATAAATGCCCCCCATGTCAGACTATGAATGCCCCCCATGTCAGACTATGAATGCCCCCCATGTCAGACTATGAATGTCCCCCCATGTCAGACTATGAATGCCCCCCCATGTCAGACTATGAATGCCCCCCATGTCAGACTATGAATGCCCCCCCATGTCAGACTATGAATGTCCCCCATGTCAGACTATGAATGCCCCCATGTCAGACTATGAATGCCCCCCATCAGACTATGAATGCCCCCCATGTCAGACTATGAATGCTCCCCCATGTCAGACTATGAATGCCCCCATGTCAGACTATGAATGCCCCCATGTCAGACTATGAATGCCCCCATGTCAGACTATAAATGCCCCCCATGTCAGACTATGAATGCCCCCCCCCCATGTCAGACTATGAATGCCCTCCCATGTCAGACTATGAATGCCCCCCCATGTCAGACTATGAATGCTCCCCATTGTCAGACTATGAATGCCCCCCCATGTCAGACTATGAATGCCCCCCCATGTCAGACTATGAATGCCCCCCCATGTCAGACTATGAATGCCCCCCATGTCAGACTATGAATGCCCCCCCCCCATGTCAGACTATGAATGCCCCCATGTCAGACTATGAATGCCCCCCATGTCAGACTATGAATGCCCCCCCATGTCAGACTATGAATGCCCCCATGTCAGACTATGAATGCCCCCCATGTCAGACTATGAATGCCCCCATGTCAGACTATGAATGCCCCCCATGTCAGACTATGAATGCCCCCATGTCAGACTATGAATGCCCCCCATGTCAGACTATGAATGCCCCCCATGTCAGACTATGAATGCCCCCATGTCAGACTATGAATGCCCCCATGTCAGACTATGAATGCCCCCATGTCAGACTATGAATGCCCCCCATGTCAGACTATGAATGCCCCCCATGTCAGACTATGAATGCCCCCCATGTCAGACTATGAATGCCCCCCCATGTCAGACTATGAATGCCCCCCCCCATGTCAGACTATGAATGCCCCCCCATGTCAGACTATGAATGCCCCCATGTCAGACTATGAATGCCCCCCCATGTCAGACTATGAATGCCCCCCCATGTCAGACTATGAATGCCCCCCCCATGTCAGACTATGAATGCCCCCCATGTCAGACTATGAATGCCCCCCATGTCAGACTATGAATGCCCCCATGTCAGACTATGAATGCCCCCCCCATGTCAGACTATGAATGCCCCCCATGTCAGACTATGAATGCCCCCCCATGTCAGACTATGAATGCCCCCCCATGTCAGACTATGAATGCTCTTTATTCTCCCAGGGTTCAGCTCTTTATTCTCCCAGGGTTCTGTTCTACAGCTCTTTATTCTCCCAGGGTTCAGCTCTTTATTCTCCCAGGGTTCTGTTCTATAGCTCTTTATTCTCCCAGGGTTCTGTTCTACAGCTCTTTATTCTCCCAGGGTTCAGCTCTTTATTCTCCCAGGGTTCTGTTATACAGCTCTTTATTCTCCCAGGGTTCTGCTCTACAGCTCTTTATTCTCCCAGGGTTCTGTTCTACAGCTCTTTATTCTCCCAGGGTTCAGCTCTTTATTCTCCCAGGGTTCAGCTCTTTATTCTCCCAGGGTTCAGCTCTTTATTCTCCCAGGGTTCAGCTCTTTATTCTCCCAGGGTTCTGTTCTATAGCTCTTTATTCTCCCAGGGTTCTGTTCTACAGCTCTTTATTCTCCCAGGGTTCAGCTCTTTATTCTCCCAGGGTACAGCTCTTTATTCTCCCAGGGTTCTGTTATACAGCTCTTTATTCTCCCAGGGTTCAGCTCTTTATTCTCCCAGGGTTCTGTTATACAGCTCTTTATTCTCCCAGGGTTCAGCTCTTTATTCTCCCAGGGTTCAGCTCTTTATTCTCCCAGGGTACAGCTCTTTATTCTCCCAGGGTACAGCTCTTTATTCTTCCAGGGTACAGCTCTTTATTCTCCCAGGGTTCAGCTCTTTATTCTCCCAGGGTTCTGTTCTATAGCTCTTTATTCTCCCAGGGTTCTGTTCTACAGCTCTTTATTCTCCCAGGGTTCAGCTCTTTATTCTCCCAGGGTTCAGCTCTTTATTCTCCCAGGGTTCAGCTCTTTATTCTCCCAGGGTACAGCTCTTTATTCTCCCAGGGTTCAGCTCTTTATTCTCCCAGGGTTCTGTTCTACAGCTCTTTATTCTCCCAGGGTTCTGTTCTACAGCTCTTTATTCTCCCAGGGTTCAGCTCTTTATTCTCCCAGGGTTCTGTTCTACAGCTCTTTATTCTCCCAGGGTTCAGCTCTTTATTCTCCCAGGGTTCTGTTCTACAGCTCTTTATTCTCCCAGGGTTCTGCTCTTTATTCTCCCAGGGTTCAGCTCTTTATTCTCCCAGGGTTCAGCTCTTTATTCTCCCAGGGTTCAGCTCTTTATTCTCCCAGGGTTCTGTTCTACAGCTCTTTATTCTTCCAGGGTTCAGCTCTTTATTCTCCCAGGGTACAGCTCTTTATTCTCCCAGGGTTCTGTTCTACAGCTCTTTATTCTCCCAGGGTTCTGCTCTACAGCGCTTTATTCTCCCAGGGTTCTGTTCTACAGCTCTTTATTCTCCCAGGGTTCTGCTCTACAGCTCTTTATTCTCCCAGGGTTCTGTTCTACAGCTCTTTATTCTCCCAGGGTTCTGCTCTACAGCTCTTTATTCTCCCAGGGTTCTGTTCTACAGCTCTTTATTCTCCCAGGGTTCAGCTCTTTATTCTCCCAGGGTTCAGCTCTTTATTCTCCCAGGGTTCTGTTCTACAGCTCTTTATTCTCCCAGGGTTCTGTTCTACAGCTCTTTATTCTCCCAGGGTTCTGTTCTACAGCTCTTTATTCTCCCAGGGTTCTGTTCTACAGCTCTTTATTCTCCCAGGGTTCTGTTCTACAGCTCTTTATTCTCCCAGGGTTCTGTTCTACAGCTCTTTATTCTCCCAGGGTTCTGTTCTACAGCTCTTTATTCTCCCAGGGTCTGTTTTACAGCTCTTTATTCTCCCAGGGTTCTGTTCTACAGCTCTTTATTCTCCCAGGGTTCTGTTCTACAGCTCTTTATTCTCCCAGGGTACAGCTCTTTATTCTCCCAGGGTTCTGTTCTACAGCTCTTTATTCTCCCAGGGTTCAGCTCTTTATTCTCCCAGGGTTCAGCTCTTTATTCTCCCAGGGTTCTGTTCTACAGCTCTTTATTCTCCCAGGGTTCTGTTCTACAGCTCTTTATTCTCCCAGGGTTCAGCTCTTTATTCTCCCAGGGTTCTGTTCTACAGCTCTTTATTCTCCCAGGGTTCAGCTCTTTATTCTCCCAGGGTTCTGTTCTACAGCTCTTTATTCTCCCAGGGTTCTGTTCTACAGCTCTTTATTCTCCCAGGGTTCAGCTCTTTATTCTCCCAGGGTTCTGTTCTACAGCTCTTTATTCTCCCAGGGTTCAGCTCTTTATTCTCCCAGGGTTCTGTTCTACAGCTCTTTATTCTCCCAGGGTTCTGTTCTACAGCTCTTTATTCTCCCAGGGTTCAGCTCTTTATTCTCCCAGGGTTCTGTTCTACAGCTCTTTATTCTCCCAGGGTTCAGCTCTTTATTCTCCCAGGGTTCAGCTCTTTATTCTCCCAGGGTTCTGTTCTACAGCTCTTTATTCTCCCAGGGTTCTGTTCTACAGCTCTTTATTCTCCCAGGGTTCAGCTCTTTATTCTCCCAGGGTTCTGTTCTACAGCTCTTTATTCTCCCAGGGTTCAGCTCTTTATTCTCCCAGGGTTCTGTTCTACAGCTCTTTATTCTCCCAGGGTTCTGTTCTACAGCTCTTTATTCTCCCAGGGTTCAGCTCTTTATTCTCCCAGGGTTCTGTTCTACAGCTCTTTATTCTCCCAGGGTTCAGCTCTTTATTCTCCCAGGGTTCAGCTCTTTATTCTCCCAGGGTTCTGTTCTACAGCTCTTTATTCTCCCAGGGTTCTGTTCTACAGCTCTTTATTCTCCCAGGGTTCTGTTCTACAGCTCTTTATTCTCCCAGGGTTCAGCTCTTTATTCTCCCAGGGTTCTGCTCTTTATTCTCCCAGGGTTCAGCTCTTTATTCTCCCAGGGTTCAGCTCTTTATTCTCCCAGGGTTCAGCTCTTTATTCTCCCAGGGTTCTGTTCTACAGCTCTTTATTCTTCCAGGGTTCAGCTCTTTATTCTCCCAGGGTACAGCTCTTTATTCTCCCAGGGTTCTGTTCTACAGCTCTTTATTCTCCCAGGGTTCTGCTCTACAGCGCTTTATTCTCCCAGGGTTCTGTTCTACAGCTCTTTATTCTCCCAGGGTTCTGCTCTACAGCTCTTTATTCTCCCAGGGTTCTGTTCTACAGCTCTTTATTCTCCCAGGGTTCTGCTCTACAGCTCTTTATTCTCCCAGGGTTCTGTTCTACAGCTCTTTATTCTCCCAGGGTTCAGCTCTTTATTCTCCCAGGGTTCAGCTCTTTATTCTCCCAGGGTTCTGTTCTACAGCTCTTTATTCTCCCAGGGTTCTGTTCTACAGCTCTTTATTCTCCCAGGGTTCTGTTCTACAGCTCTTTATTCTCCCAGGGTTCTGTTCTACAGCTCTTTATTCTCCCAGGGTTCTGTTCTACAGCTCTTTATTCTCCCAGGGTTCTGTTCTACAGCTCTTTATTCTCCCAGGGTTCTGTTCTACAGCTCTTTATTCTCCCAGGGGTCTGTTTTACAGCTCTTTATTCTCCCAGGGTTCTGTTCTACAGCTCTTTATTCTCCCAGGGTTCTGTTCTACAGCTCTTTATTCTCCCAGGGTACAGCTCTTTATTCTCCCAGGGTTCTGTTCTACAGCTCTTTATTCTCCCAGGGTTCAGCTCTTTATTCTCCCAGGGTTCAGCTCTTTATTCTCCCAGGGTTCTGTTCTACAGCTCTTTATTCTCCCAGGGTTCTGTTCTACAGCTCTTTATTCTCCCAGGGTTCAGCTCTTTATTCTCCCAGGGTTCTGTTCTACAGCTCTTTATTCTCCCAGGGTTCAGCTCTTTATTCTCCCAGGGTTCTGTTCTACAGCTCTTTATTCTCCCAGGGTTCTGTTCTACAGCTCTTTATTCTCCCAGGGTTCAGCTCTTTATTCTCCCAGGGTTCTGTTCTACAGCTCTTTATTCTCCCAGGGTTCAGCTCTTTATTCTCCCAGGGTTCTGTTCTACAGCTCTTTATTCTCCCAGGGTTCTGTTCTACAGCTCTTTATTCTCCCAGGGTTCAGCTCTTTATTCTCCCAGGGTTCTGTTCTACAGCTCTTTATTCTCCCAGGGTTCAGCTCTTTATTCTCCCAGGGTTCAGCTCTTTATTCTCCCAGGGTTCTGTTCTACAGCTCTTTATTCTCCCAGGGTTCTGTTCTACAGCTCTTTATTCTCCCAGGGTTCAGCTCTTTATTCTCCCAGGGTTCTGTTCTACAGCTCTTTATTCTCCCAGGGTTCAGCTCTTTATTCTCCCAGGGTTCTGTTCTACAGCTCTTTATTCTCCCAGGGTTCTGTTCTACAGCTCTTTATTCTCCCAGGGTTCAGCTCTTTATTCTCCCAGGGTTCTGTTCTACAGCTCTTTATTCTCCCAGGGTTCAGCTCTTTATTCTCCCAGGGTTCAGCTCTTTATTCTCCCAGGGTTCTGTTCTACAGCTCTTTATTCTCCCAGGGTTCTGTTCTACAGCTCTTTATTCTCCCAGGGTTCTGTTCTACAGCTCTTTATTCTCCCAGGGTTCAGCTCTTTATTCTCCCAGGGTTCTGTTCTACAGCTCTTTATTCTCCCAGGGTTCAGCTCTTTATTCTCCCAGGGTTCTGTTCTACAGCTCTTTATTCTCCCAGGGTTCAGCTCTTTATTCTCCCAGGGTACAGCTCTTTATTCTCCCAGGGTTCAGCTCTTTATTCTCCCAGGGTTCTGTTCTACAGCTCTTTATTCTCCCAGGGTTCTGTTCTACAGCTCTTTATTCTCCCAGGGTTCTGTTCTACAGCTCTTTATTCTCCCAGGGTTCTGTTCTACTGCTCTTTATTCTCCCAGGGTACAGCTCTTTATTCTCCCAGGGTTCTGTTCTACTGCTCTTTATTCTCCCAGGGTACAGCTCTTTATTCTCCCAGGGTTCTGCTCTACAGCTCTTTATTCTCCCAGGGTTCAGCTCTTTATTCTCCCAGGGTTCTGTTCTACAGCTCTTTATTCTCCCAGGGTTCTGTTCTACAGCTCTTTATTCTCCCAGGGTTCTGTTCTACTGCTCTTTATTCTCCCAGGGTACAGCTCTTTATTCTCCCAGGGTTCTGTTCTACTGCTCTTTATTCTCCCAGGGTTCAGCTCTTTATTCTCCCAGGGTTCTGTTCTACTGCTCTTTATTCTCCCAGGGTACAGCTCTTTATTCTCCCAGGGTTCTGCTCTACAGCTCTTTATTCTCCCAGGGTTCAGCTCTTTATTCTCCCAGGGTTCTGTTCTACTGCTCTTTATTCTCCCAGGGTACAGCTCTTTATTCTCCCAGGGTTCTGTTCTACAGCTCTTTATTCTCCCAGGGTTCAGCTCTTTATTCTCCCAGGGTACAGCTCTTTATTCTCCCAGGGTTCAGCTCTTTATTCTCCCAGGGTTCTGTTCTACAGCTCTTTATTCTCCCAGGGTTCTGTTCTACAGCTCTTTATTCTCCCAGGGTTCTGTTCTACAGCTCTTTATTCTCCCAGGGTTCTGTTCTACTGCTCTTTATTCTCCCAGGGTACAGCTCTTTATTCTCCCAGGGTTCTGTTCTACTGCTCTTTATTCTCCCAGGGTACAGCTCTTTATTCTCCCAGGGTTCTGCTCTACAGCTCTTTATTCTCCCAGGGTTCAGCTCTTTATTCTCCCAGGGTTCTGTTCTACAGCTCTTTATTCTCCCAGGGTTCTGTTCTACAGCTCTTTATTCTCCCAGGGTTCTGTTCTACTGCTCTTTATTCTCCCAGGGTACAGCTCTTTATTCTCCCAGGGTTCTGTTCTACTGCTCTTTATTCTCCCAGGGTTCAGCTCTTTATTCTCCCAGGGTTCTGTTCTACTGCTCTTTATTCTCCCAGGGTACAGCTCTTTATTCTCCCAGGGTTCTGCTCTACAGCTCTTTATTCTCCCAGGGTTCAGCTCTTTATTCTCCCAGGGTTCTGTTCTACTGCTCTTTATTCTCCCAGGGTACAGCTCTTTATTCTCCCAGGGTTCTGTTCTACTGCTCTTTATTCTCCCAGGGTACAGCTCTTTATTCTCCCAGGGTTCTGCTCTACAGCTCTTTATTCTCCCAGGGTTCAGCTCTTTATTCTCCCAGGGTTCTGTTCTACAGCTCTTTATTCTCCCAGGGTTCTGTTCTACAGCTCTTTATTCTCCCAGGGTTCTGTTCTACTGCTCTTTATTCTCCCAGGGTACAGCTCTTTATTCTCCCAGGGTTCTGTTCTACTGCTCTTTATTCTCCCAGGGTTCAGCTCTTTATTCTCCCAGGGTTCTGTTCTACTGCTCTTTATTCTCCCAGGGTACAGCTCTTTATTCTCCCAGGGTTCTGCTCTACAGCTCTTTATTCTCCCAGGGTTCAGCTCTTTATTCTCCCAGGGTTCTGTTCTACTGCTCTTTATTCTCCCAGGGTACAGCTCTTTATTCTCCCAGGGTTCTGTTCTACAGCTCTTTATTCTCCCAGGGTTCAGCTCTTTATTCTCCCAGGGTACAGCTCTTTATTCTCCCAGGGTTCAGCTCTTTATTCTCCCAGGGTTCTGTTCTACAGCTCTTTATTCTCCCAGGGTTCTGTTCTACAGCTCTTTATTCTCCCAGGGTTCTGTTCTACAGCTCTTTATTCTCCCAGGGTTCTGTTCTACTGCTCTTTATTCTCCCAGGGTACAGCTCTTTATTCTCCCAGGGTTCTGTTCTACTGCTCTTTATTCTCCCAGGGTACAGCTCTTTATTCTCCCAGGGTTCTGCTCTACAGCTCTTTATTCTCCCAGGGTTCAGCTCTTTATTCTCCCAGGGTTCTGTTCTACAGCTCTTTATTCTCCCAGGGTTCTGTTCTACAGCTCTTTATTCTCCCAGGGTTCTGTTCTACTGCTCTTTATTCTCCCAGGGTACAGCTCTTTATTCTCCCAGGGTTCTGTTCTACTGCTCTTTATTCTCCCAGGGTTCAGCTCTTTATTCTCCCAGGGTTCTGTTCTACTGCTCTTTATTCTCCCAGGGTACAGCTCTTTATTCTCCCAGGGTTCTGCTCTACAGCTCTTTATTCTCCCAGGGTTCAGCTCTTTATTCTCCCAGGGTTCTGTTCTACTGCTCTTTATTCTCCCAGGGTACAGCTCTTTATTCTCCCAGGGTTCTGTTCTACTGCTCTTTATTCTCCCAGGGTACAGCTCTTTATTCTCCCAGGGTTCTGCTCTACAGCTCTTTATTCTCCCAGGGTTCAGCTCTTTATTCTCCCAGGGTTCTGTTCTACAGCTCTTTATTCTCCCAGGGTTCTGTTCTACAGCTCTTTATTCTCCCAGGGTTCTGTTCTACTGCTCTTTATTCTCCCAGGGTACAGCTCTTTATTCTCCCAGGGTTCTGTTCTACTGCTCTTTATTCTCCCAGGGTTCAGCTCTTTATTCTCCCAGGGTTCTGTTCTACTGCTCTTTATTCTCCCAGGGTACAGCTCTTTATTCTCCCAGGGTTCTGCTCTACAGCTCTTTATTCTCCCAGGGTTCAGCTCTTTATTCTCCCAGGGTTCTGTTCTACTGCTCTTTATTCTCCCAGGGTTCTGCTCTACTGCTCTTTATTCTCCCAGGGTTCAGCTCTTTATTCTCCCAGGGTTCAGGGTTCTGATATAGATGGGCTGTATGGACCATGGTTCTGCATTTACATTTACATTTAAGTCATTTAGCAGACGCTCTTATCCAGAGCGACTTACAAATTGGTGAATTCACCTTCTGACATCCAGTGGAACAGCCACTTTACAATAGTGCATCTAAATCATTAAGGGGGGGGGGGGTGAGAAGGATTACTTATCCTATCCTAGGTATTCCTTGAAGAGGTGGGGTTTCAGGTGTCTCCGGAAGGTGGTGATTGACTCCGCTGTCCTGGCGTCGTGAGGGAGTTTGTTCCACCATTGGGGGGCCAGAGCAGCGAACAGTTTTGACTGGGCTGAGCGGGAACTGTACTTCCTCAGTGGTAGGGAGGCGAGCAGGCCAGAGGTGGATGAACGCAGTGCACTTGTTTGGGTGTAGGGCCTGATCAGAGCCTGGAGGTACTGCGGTGCCGTTCCCCTCACAGCTCCGTAGGCAAGTTCTGATGTGGAGGGGTTGTGTGGACCATGGTTCTGATGTGGAGGGGCTGTGTGGACCATGGTTCTGATGTGGAGGGGCTGTGTGGACCATGGTTCTGATATAGACGGGCTGTGTGGACCATGGTTCTGATATAGACGGGCTGTGTGGACCATGGTTCTGATGTGGAGGGGCTGTGTGGACCACTTTATTTTAAGAATGTGAAATGTCAGAATAATAGTAGGGAGAATGATTTATTTGAGCTTTTATTTCTTTCATCACATTCCCAGTGGGTCAGAAGTTTACATACACACAATTAGTATTTGGCAGAATTGCCTTTAAAATTGTTTAACTTGGGTCAAACGTTTCGGGTGGCCTTCCACAAGCTTCCCACAATAAGTTGGGTGAATTTTGGCCCACTCCTCCTGACAGAGCTGGTGGAACTGAGTCAGGTTTGTAGGCCTCCTTGCTTGCACACACTTTTTCAGTTCTGCCCACACATTTTCTATAGGATTGAGGTCAGGGCTTTGTGATGGCCACTCATATACCTTGACTTTGTTGTCCTTAAGCCATTTTGCCACAACTTTGGAAGTATGCTTGGAGTCATTGTCCATTTGGAAGACCCATTTGAAACCAAGCTTTAACTTCCTGACTGATGTCTTGAGTATCCACATACTTTTCCTGCCTCATGATGCCATCTATTTTGTGAAGTGCACCAGTCCCTCCTGCAGCAAAGCACCCCCACAACATGATGCTGCCACCCCCGTGCTTCACGTTTGGGATGGTGTTCTTCAGCATGCAAGCCTCCCCCTTTTTCCTCCAAACATAACGATGGTCATTATGGCCAAACAGTTCTCTTTTTGTTTCTCTAAAAAGTACAATCTTTGTCCCCATGTGCAGTTGCAAACCGTAGTCTGACTTTTTTATGGAGGTTTTGGAGCAGTGGCTTCTTCCTTGCTGAGCGGCCTTTCAGGTTATGCCGATTTAGGACTTGTTTTACTATGGCAGTATGTCGGCTGCGTGGTCCCGTGATGTTTATACTTGCGTACTATTGTTTGTACAGGTACACCTCCAATTGACTCAAATTATGTCAATTCGCCTATCAGAAGCTTCTTAAGTCACAGTCAACTTAGTGTATGTAAACTTCAGACCCACTGGAATTGTGATACAGTGAATTATAAGTGAAATAATCTGTCTGTAAACAATTGTTGGAAAAACTACTTGTGTCCTGCACAAAGTAGATGTCCTAACCGACTTGCCAAAACTGTAGTTTGTTAACAAGACATTTGTGGAGTGGTTGAAAAACAAGTTAATGACTCCAACCTAAGTGTATGTAAACTAGTTTAATGGCTCCAACCTAAGTGTCTGTAAACTAGTTTTAATGGCTCCAACCTAAGTGTCTGTAAACTAGTTTTAATGACTCCAACCTAAGTGTCTGTAAACTAGTTTAATGACTCCAACCTAAGTGTCTGTAAACTAGTTTTAATGGCTCCAACCTAAGTGTATGTAAACTAGTTTTAATGGCTCCAACCTAAGTGTCTGTAAACTAGTTTTAATGACTACAACCTAAGTGTCTGTAAACTAGTTTTAATGAATACAACCTAAGTGTCTGTAAACTAGTTTTAATGACTCCAACCTAAGTGTCTGTAAACTAGTTTGAATGACTCCAACCTAAGTTGAAGTCAACAACAACAAAAAAAAAAGAAGCTCCCACGCTGAGGTCTGTCCAACGCTGGTCCGACCAAGCTGACTCCACACTCCAAGACTGCTTCCATCACGTGGACTGGGACACGTTTCGTATTGCGTCAAATAACAACATTGACGAATACGCTGATTCGGTGTGCGAGTTCATTAGAACGTGCGTTGAAGATGTTGTTCCCATAGCAACAATTAAAACATTCCCTAACCAGAAACCTTGGATTGATGGCAGCATTCGTGTGAAACTGAAAGCGCGAACCACTGCTTTCAATCAGGGCAAGGTGTCTGGTAACATGACTGAATACAAACAATGCAGCTATTCCCTCCGTAAGGCTATCAAACAAGCTAAGCGTCAGTACAGAGACAAAGTAGAATCCCAATTCAACGGCTCAGACACAAGAGGCATGTGGCAGGGTCTACAGTCAATCACGGACTACAGGAAGAAATCCAGCCCAGTCACGGACCAGGATGTCTTGCTCCCAGGCAGACTAAATAACTTTTTTGCCCGCTTTGAGGACAATACAGTGCCACTGACACTGCCTGCAACGGAAAAATGCGGTCTCTCCTTCACTGCAGCCGAGGTGAGTAAAACATTTAAACGTGTTAACCCTCGCAAGGCTGCAGGCCCAGACGGCATCCCCAGCCGCGCCCTCAGAGCATGCGCAGACCAGCTGGCTGGTGTGTTTACGGACATATTCAATCAATCCCTATACCAGTCTGCTGTTCCCACATGCTTCAAGAGGGCCACCATCGTTCCTGTTCCCAAGAAAGCTAAATGACTACCGCCCCGTAGCACAGGAAGGCCATAAAGATCATCAAGGACATCTACCACCCGAGCCACTGCCTGTTCACCCCGCTATCATCCAGAAGGCGAGGTCAGTACAGGTGCATCAAAGCTGGGACCGTGAGACTGAAAAACAGCTTCTATCTCAAGGCCATCAGACTGTTAAACAGCCACCACTAACATTGAGTGGCTGCTGCCTACACACTGACACTGACTCAACTCCAGCCACTTTAATAATGGGAATTGATGGGAAATTATGTAAATATATCACTAGCCACTTTAAACAATGCTACCTTATATAATGTTACTTACCCTACATTATTCATCTCATATGCATACGTATATACTGTACTCTATATCATCGACTGCATCCTTATGTAATACATGTATCACTAGCCACTTTAACTATGCCACTTTGTTTACATACTCATCTCACATGTATATACTGTACTCGATACCATCTACTGTATCTTGACTATGCTGCTCTGTACCATCACTCATTCATATATCCTTATGTACATATTCTTTATCCCCTTACACTGTGTATAAGACAGTAGATTAGGAATTGTTAGTTAGATTTCTTGTTGGTTATTACTGCATTGTCGGAACTAGAAGCACAAGCATTTCGCTACACTCGCATTAACATCTGCTAACCATGTGTATGTGACAAATAAAATTTGATTTGAAGTGTATGTAAACTAGTTTTAATGACTCCAACCTAAGTGTATGTAAACTAGTTTTAATGACTCCAACCTAAGTGTATGTAAACTAGTTTTAATGACTCCAACCTAAGTGTATGTAAACTAGTTTTAATGACTCCAACCTAAGTGTATGTAAACTAGTTTTAATGACTCCAACCTAAGTGTCTGTAAACTAGTTTTAATGACTCCAACCTAAGTGTCTGTAAACTAGTTTTAATGACTCCAACCTCAGTGTATGTAAACTAGTTTTAATGACTCCAACCTAAGTGTATGTAAACTTCCAACTTCAACTGTATCTTTGTTTATGTTCAATCATGTGTCTAAATAGTGAATCTGGAGCCAATCTGATATATGGTTCATGAGGAGAAGAAGTTTCCAGATGGTTCGGAGTATTTTCACATTACATTATAATGAGTTAATAGTTTCCTTGTTTTGATATCAATACCACATTCAGTGACGTTCATTTAAGGGACGTCCATGACTGCCATGGGGCTGTAGTGGAGCAGGTTGAGAGCTTCAAATTCCTTGGTGACCACATCACCAACAAACCATTGTGGTCCAAACACACCAACACAGTCGTGAAGAGGGCATGAAAAAGCCTATTCCCCCTCAGGCGACGGAAAAGATTTGGCATAATTCCTCAGATCCTCAAAACGTTCTCCAGCTGCAACATCGAGAGCATCCTGACTGGTTGCATCACTGTTTGATACGGCAACTGCTCGGCCTCTGACCGCTAGGCACTACAGAGAGTAGTGTGTACGGCCCAGTACATCACTGGGGAAAAGCTTCCTGCCATCCATGACCTCTACACCAGGCAGTGTCAGAGGAAGGCCCTATAGAGGGTAGTGTGTACGGCCCAGTACATCACTGGGGATAAGCTTCCTGCCATCCATGACCTCTACACCAGGCGGTGTCAGAGGAAGGCCCTATAGAGGGTAGTGTGTACGGCCCAGTACATCACTGGGGATAAGCTTCCTGCCATCCATGACCTCTACACCAGGCAGTGTCAGAGGAAGGCCCGAAAAATTGTCAAAGACTCCAGCCACCCCAGTCATAGACTGTTCTCTCTGCTACAGCACAGAAATCGGTACCGGAGCGCCAAGTCTAGGTCTAAAAGGCTTCTTAACAGCTTCTACCCCCCAGCCATAAGATTGCTGAACACCATAAGATTGCAGAACACCATAAACCTGCTGAACACCATAAACCTGCTGAACACCATAAACCTGCTGAACACCATAAACCTGCTGTATACCATAAACCTGCTGAACACCGTAAACCTGCTGAACACCGTAAACCTGCTGAACACCGTAAGACTGCTGAACACCGTAAGACTGCTGCACACCGTAAGACTGCTGCACACCGTAAGACTGCTGCACACCGTAAGACTGCTGAACAGCTAAAGACTGCTGAACACCGTAAGACTGCTGAACACTGTAAGACTGCTGAACACCGTAAGACTGCTGAACACCGTAAGACTGCTGAACAGCTAAAGACTGCTGAACACCGTAAGACTGCTGAACACTGTAAGACTGCTGAACACCATAAGACTGCTGAACACTGTAAGACTGCTGAACACTGTAAGACTGCTGAACACCGTAAGACTGCTGAACACCGTAAGACTGCTGAACACCGTAAGACTGCTGAACACCATAAAACTGCTGAACAGCTAAAGACTGCTGAACAGCTAAAGACTGCTGAACACCATAAGACTGCTGAACACTGTAAGACTGCTGAACACCGTAAGACTGCTGAACAGCATAAGACTGCTGAACACCGTAAGACTGCTGAACACCGTAAGACTGCTGCACAGCTAAAGACTGCTGAACACCGTAAGACTGCTGAACACCGTAAGACTGCTGAACACCGTAAGACTGCTGAACACCGTAAGACTGCTGAACACCATAAAACTGCTGAACAGCTAAAGACTGCTGAACAGCTAAAGACTGCTGAACACCGTAAGACTGCTAAACACCGTAAGACTGCTGAACACCGTAAGACTGCTGAACACCGTAAGACTGCTGAACACCGTAAGACTGCTGAACACCGTAAGACTGCTGAACAGCTAAAGACTACACGGACTATACACGGACTATTTGCATTGACCCCTCCCACCCCATTTCTTTTACGCTGCTGCTACTCGACTGAGGACCCCTAGAGACCGAGGACCCCTAGAGACCGAGGACCCCTAGAGACCGAGGACCCCTAGAGGCCGAGTACCCCTAGAGGCCGAGGACCTCAAGTGACCGAGGTACCCCTAGAGACCGAGGACCTCAAGCGGTCGAGGACCCCTAGAGGCCGAGTACCCCTGGCGGTCGAGGACCCCTAGAGGCCGAGTACCCCTGGCGGTCGAGGACCCTAGCGGTCGAGGACCCTAAGCGGTCGAGGACCCCTAGCGGTCGAGGACCCTAGCGGTCGAGGACCCCAAGCGTCCGAGGCCCCCGAGCGGTCGAGGACCCCTAGCGGTCGAGGACGCCAAGCGGTCGAGGACCCCAAGCGTCCGAGGACCCCTAGCAGTCGAGGACCCCAAGCGGTCGAGGACCCCTAGCGGTCGAGGACCCCTAGCGGTCGAGGACCCCAAGCGTCCGAGGACCCCTAGCGGTCGAGGGCCCCTAGTGGTCGAGGATCCCAAGCGGCCGAGGACCCCTAGTGGTTGAGGGCGCCAAACGGCAGAGGACCCCTAGCGGTCGAGGACCCCAAGCGTCCGAGGACCCCTAGCGGTCGAGGACCCCAAGCGGTCGAGGACCCCAAGCGTCCGAGGACCCCTAGCGGTCGAGGACCCCAAGCGGTCGAGGATCCCAAGCGACCGCTTCTGTTGCTTATGCCTAGGGCCGGCCCTGCACACACACTGGGCACATGGTGTTAAAATTAGAGCAGTGTTTTGACCCAGAATGACTTCAGATAGAGCTGGATACACTCTGTATTTCCACTGAGGGGGGGTCTCATGGCTGAGAGTGTGTGTGTGTGTGTGTGTGTGTGTGTGTGTGTGGAGGGGGGGGGGGTTGCAGGCAGATATTTCACAACAAAATTCTTGCAGGACTTTGGCTCTATGGCCAATAACAGCCCCTGAGGAACATAGAGGAATGTTTTGGGGTCACACACACACACACACATTCCACAATCCAACTGATAGAACTTATTGACTATGTAAAGAATGTAAACCCTCAACCTGCATCAACTCCTCCTTCAGCAAGTATTCACACTCCTTCACTTATTCTACTTCCTGAATTTAAAATGGATTACATTTCCATCAAAGGGTAATAATTATTATTATATATATTTTTTTTTTTACAAATTAATTACAAATGAAAAGCTGAAATGTCTTAAATCAATGATTTATTAATTAATCAATAATTATTCAATCCCTTTATTTATTTATTTATTTTTGACATTTTAGTCATTTAGTGGATGGTCTTATCCAGAGTGACTTAGAAATTAGTGCATTTCCATACTGCATCTACTTCGCCACATGGGGCTATTATGACAAGCTAATAAGGTCCCTCAGTCCAGCAGTGATTTTCAAACACAGATTCAACCACAAAGACCAGGGAGGTTTTCCAATGTCTCGCAAAGCAGGGCACCTATTGGTAGACGAGTAAAAAAAACATTGACATTGAATATCCCTTTGAGCGGTGAAGTTATTACACCCAGTCACTACAAAGTTACAGGCATCCTTCCTAACTCAGTTGACGGAGAGGAAGGAAACTGCTCAGGGATTTTCACCATGAGGCCAACATTAGAGTTTAATGTGATAGTGGATGATTTTCTCTCCAAAACATGCATCCTGTTTGCAACAAGGCACTAACGTAAACCTGCAACAAATGTGGCAAAGCAATGAATTTTTTGTCCTGAATACAAAGTGTTATGTTTGCGGCGAATCCAATACATTACTGAGTATCAATGTGACAGAGCTTGAAGAATTTTGAAAAGAATAATGGACAAATGTTGCACAATTCAGGTGTGGAATACTATTAGACTTACCCAGAAAGACTTACAACTCTTAGAGCCTTACCCAGAAAGACTCACAGCTCTTAGAGACTTACCCAGAAAGACTCACAGCTCTTAGAGCCTTACCCAGAAAGACTCACAGCTCTTAGAGACTTACCCAGAAAGACTCACGACTCTTAGAGCCTTACCCAGAAAGACTCACAGCTCTTAGAGCCTTACCCAGAAAGACTCACAGCTCTTAGAGCCTTACCCAGAAAGACTCACAGCTCTTAGACCCTTACCCAGAAAGACTCACAGCTCTTAGAGCCTTACCCAGAAAGACTCACAGCTCTTAGAGACTTACCCAGAAAGACTTACAACTCTTAGAGCCTTACCCAGAAAGACTCACAGCTCTTATAGCCTTACCCAGAAAGACTCACAGCTCTTAGAGACTTACCCAGAAAGACTCACAGCTCTTATAGCCTTACCCAGAAAGACTCACAGCTCTTAGAGACTTACCCAGAAAGACTCACAACTCTTAGAGCCTTACCCAGAAAGACTCACAACTCTTAGAGCCTTACCCAGAAAGACTTACAACTCTTAGAGCCTTACCCAGAAAGACTTACAACTCTTAGAGCCTTACCCAGAAAGACTCACAACTCTTAGAGCCTTACCCAGAAAGACTCACAACTCTTAGAGCCTTACCCAGAAAGACTTACAACTCTTAGAGCCTTACCCAGAAAGACTTACAACTCTTAGAGCCTTACCCAGAAAGACTCACAACTCTTAGAGCCTTACCCAGAAAGACTCACAGCTCTTAGTGCCTTACCCAGAAAGACTCACAGCTCTTTGAGCCTTACCCAGAAAGACTCCCAGAAAGACTCACAGCTGTAATCGCTGCCAAATGTGTGCTTCTTCAAATTATTGACTCATGAGTGTGACTACTTGTGTAACTGAGAGATTTCTGTATTTAATTTTCAATACATTTGCAAACATGTCGGAAAACACGTTTTCATTTTGTCCTTATTTTGTCTTGTGTGTAGGTCAGCGAAAAAAAATAATATCTAATCCATTTTGAATTCAGGCTGTAACCCAAAAAATGTGTAATAAATCCAGGGGTATAAATACTTCCTGAAGGCACTGTTCAAATTAATATTGTATGAGGATTTGCCAAAGTGTTACTTGCCAAACTTCTTATCTATATGCCTCGACCTATATAAATACCTCACGAATATCCACGTAGAACATGGTATTTAATTTATACAAGTAAAAAAATGAATACTGTCGGTCAAACCGACAGCATGTTGAACCCATGTTAACTGTGCCATGGAAATCATTCATCCCGTGGGTGCATACTCAACACACTCATAAATGCGCAGATTTTATAACCGAATTCTCTCCATGCAACTTTTTTCTGTAGTCTGTTTAGGTGGCTACTCAATCATACACATTATAGTAACATAAAGGTGAACTTACAAAGATGTTATCGAACTTTCCATCGTAGAATAAAACGGGTTTATCCAGCGCTAGTTGTTGCGACAGGTCATTCCCCTGTTCCAGAACGTGGTCTCCAGTGGTTTTGCCGAACGGGAAGAACTCTGCCCGGGTCAGACCATGCACAGACACTGCCCACCCCAGAAAAAGGGTCGCGTAGAACAGACATCCTTGCCCCTGCTGTCCCATGATTAGTGCTTCACAGACCGCGGAGTGGAGCAGTCAGAGGGTAGCGCAGATGCAGAGAGACTGTTGCACTGAACAAGCCCCACAGCAGATTAAGCACAAAGAGAGAGTTGTGTCCAGGGCCGGTTCTCCCCTATTTTGGGGCCCTAAACAAGATTTAGGGCCCTAAACAAGATTTAGGGCCCCTAAACAAGATTTAGGGCCCCTCTTGAAGGTTGAGGAAAAAAAAGTTAATTTCCTGCAAATTCTACACATTTTGCCATGGGGCCGTAGAGAAGAAATGTGCTGTTTTACAGGTAATTTCCTGCAAATTCTACACATTTTGCCATGGGGCCGTAGAGAAGAAATGTGCTGTTTTACAGGTAATTTCCTGCAAATTCTACACATTTTGCCATGGGGGCGTAGAGAAGAAATGTGCTGTTTTACAGGTAATTTCATGCAAATTGATATATTTTGCCATGGGGTTGTAGAGATATTTAATTTTTTTATTTTAAAGTTAATTTCATGCAATTCCACACATTTTATAATGAACTACAGCATGTCAATATAATATCTGAGTGAGCATAACAAATTAGGTGGCTGTCGGTGACTGACAATTTAACTGATCAGATTTGAATTATATCAAACATATGCAATGAATTGTCCACCGACAGGTTCATTTGCCAATGCACCACACAACCAATAATGAAAGCATAAATGCGTACTGATTACCGACTTAGGGCACTTCAATATATTGGTTTGTGTTTTCAACACCACAATCAAATAGAATATGTAAATCTGGACAAACAGAAAATACATCCCTCCCAATCCAGTATCGAAAGCTTGGCTTGACAATTTTCCAGATGTGGATTCTGTGATTCAGTCCGCGCTCCCCGCATTGCAGATATTATAGGGTCCTGTAACTGGTTGTGTGATGCCATAAAAGGTAATAGGTCAAGCATGGTGCGTGTTAGGCTTTCCTGATTAACTGGGCCTGCTGGGAGTATATGTGGACACATTGTTATAGGATGATTTGGGAGAATGATGATCTGCAACAGACAGTGCATTCAGTATGAGAAGTAAGAATACAGCCAGACTGGCCTGCTACTGTGCCCTTTCTACACCTCATAAACCGTCCAGAGTAGAGCCACAACGGATCCAAATGGAACGAAACATTCAAATCACGGGGCTTTTCTGCTCCGTTATTCAATTGACATGTTCACAGCAGATTACAGCCTAGAGTAGAATGTTGTATAAAGGCTAGACAGCAGATTACAGCCTAGAGTAGAATGTTGTATAAAGGCTAGACAGCAGATTACAGTCTAGAGTAGAATGTTGTATAAAGGCTAGACAGCAGATTACAGCCTAGAGTAGAATGTTGTATAAAGGCTAGACAGCAGATTACAGCCTAGAGTAGAATGTTGTATAAAGGCTAGACAGCAGATTACAGCCTAGAGTAGAATGTTGTATAAAGGCGAGACAGCAGATTACAGCCTAGAGTAGAATGTTGTATAAAGGCTAGACAGCAGATTACAGCCTAGAGTAGAATGTTGTATAAAGGCTAGACAGCAGATTACAGCCTAGAGTAGAATGTTGTATAAAGGCTAGACAGCAGATTACAGCCTAGAGTAGAATGTTGTATAAAGGCTAGACAGCAGATTACAGCCTAGAGTAGAATGTTGTATAAAGACTAGACAGCAGTTTACAGCCTAGAGTAGAATGTTGTATAAAGGCTAGACAGCAGATTACAGCCTAGAGTAGAATGTTGTATAAAGGCTAGACAGCAGATTACAGCCTAGAGTAGAATGTTGTATAAAGGCTAGACAGCAGTTTACAGCCTAGAGTAGAATGTTGTATAAAGGCTAGACAGCAGTTTACAGCCTAGAGTAGAATGTTGTATAAAGTCTAGACAGCAGATTACAGCCTAGAGTAGAATGTTGTATAAAGGCTAGACAGCAGATTACAGCCTAGAGTAGAATGTTGTATAAAGTCTAGACAGCAGATTACAGTCTAGAGTAGAATGTTGTATAAAGGCTAGACAGCAGATTACAGCCTAGAGTAGAATGTTGTATAAAGGCTAGACAGCAGATTACAGCCTAGAGTAGAATGTTGTATAAAGTCTAGACAGCAGATTACATTCTAGAGTAGAATGTTGTATAAAGGCTAGACAGCAGATTACAGCCTAGAGTAGAATGTTGTATAAAGGCTAGACAGCAGATTACAGCCTAGAGTAGAATGTTGTATAAAGGCTAGACAGCAGATTACAGCCTAGAGTAGAATGTTGTATAAAGGCAAGACAGCAGATTACAGCCTAGAGTAGAATGTTGTATAAAGGCTAGACAGCAGATTACAGCCTAGAGTAGAATGTTGTATAAAGGCTAGACAGCAGATTACAGCCTAGAGTGGAATGTTGTATAAAGGCTAGACAGCAGATTACAGCCTAGAGAGGAATGTTGTATAAAGGCTAGACAGCAGATTACAGCCTAGAGTAGAATGTTGTATAAAGGCTAGACAGCAGATTACAGCCTAGAGTAGAATGTTGTATAAAGGCTAGACAGCAGATTACAGCCTAGAGTAGAATGTTGTATAAAGGCTAGACAGCAGATTACAGCCTAGAGTAGAATGTTGTATAAAGACTAGACAGCAGATTACAGCCTAGAGTAGAATGTTGTATAAAGGCTAGACAGCAGATTACAGCCTAGAGTAGAATGTTGTATAAAGGCTAGACAGCAGATTACAGCCTAGAGTAGAATGTTGTATAAAGGCTAGACAGCAGATTACAGCCTAGAGTAGAATGTTGTATAAAGGCTAGACAGCAGATTACAGCCTAGAGTAGAATGTTGTATAAAGGCTAGACAGCAGATTACAGCCTAGAGTAGAATGTTGTATAAAGGCTAGACAGCAGATTACAGCCTAGAGTAGAATGTTGTATAAAGGCTAGACAGCAGATTACAGCCTAGAGTAGAATGTTGTATAAAGACTAGACAGCAGATTACAGCCTAGAGTAGAATGTTGTATAAAGGCTAGACAGCAGATTACAGCCTAGAGTAGAATGTTGTATAAAGACTAGACAGCAGATTACAGCCTAGAGTAGAATGTTGTATAAAGGCTAGACAGCAGATTACAGCCTAGAGTAGAATGTTGTATAAAGGCTAGACAGCAGATTACAGCCTAGAGTAGAATGTTGTATAAAGGCTAGACAGCAGATTACAGCCTAGAGTAGAATGTTGTATAAAGGCTAGACAGCAGATTACAGCCTAGAGTAGAATGTTGTATAAAGGCTAGACAGCAGATTACAGCCTAGAGTAGAATGTTGTATAAAGACTAGACAGCAGTTTACAGCCTAGAGTAGAATGTTGTATAAAGACTAGACAGCAGATTACAGCCTAGAGTAGAATGTTGTATAAAGGCTAGACAGCAGATTACAGCCTAGAGTAGAATGTTGTATAAAGGCTAGACAGCAGATTACAGCCTAGAGTAGAATGTTGTATAAAGGCTAGACAGCAGATTACAGCCTAGAGTAGAATGTTGTATAAACGCTAGACAACAGATTACAGCCTAGAGTAGAATGTTGTATAAAGGCTAGACAGCAGATTACAGCCTAGAGTAGAATGTTGTATAAAGAAAACAACAACTATTATTCATTGCAGTGTGGTGTTGTAGGCTAGACAATAATTCTGGTAAATATAGGCCAGTGTGTGGCCTAAAACCAACTGTCTCCACAATGCCTTCACGAGGGCACCAAACACTGGAGATGTGTCTTTTGTTGGGGATCTACCTGGACTAACGCCAGTGAGCCATCTGAGCATGGAGCATTTACTGCCACAGGAACTATACAACCTCTGAGGACAATATGACGGTAACCATGTGTCCCAAATTGCATCCAATTCCATATGTCGTGCACTACCATAGGGCTCTGGTCTAAAGTAGTGCACTATGTAGGGAATAGGGTGCCATAGGGCTCTGGTCTAAAGTAGTGCACTATGTAGGGAATAGGGTGCCATAGGGCTCTGGTCTAAAGTAGTGCACTATGTAGGGAATAGGGTGCCATATGGCTCTGGTCAAATGTAGTGCACTATAGAGGAAATAGGGCTCTGGTCTAAAGTAGTGCACTATATAGGGAATAGGGCTCTGGTCTAAAGTAGTACACTATATATTGAATAGGTTGCCATTTGGCACAACCGAATTCAGTGTAGCGTACTCTGATCATTTGAGGCTTGCCGCTGACCAGCTGTGTCACTGTAGCTTGCAGGCGAGCCATACGCTAATCACTGCAGTGGGTATCAACCTCTACCCTGCTGGGATAATGAGTCTTCTGATTGGTTGAACTTGAGCCTCATTGACCCTTGTTGGGGCCTAATGGGTGGGTTTAGCGTGTGGCAGACCTTCTATCGAGAAGTGGATCTTTATATTACAGAGTGGGCCTTTAATTGGCGCTGGAACAGGCATTTCTCTGTTTACTGACCCAAATGATGCGTTGGACAAGTGGAGAGATCACACAATAGCCAACAAAGGTGATTATGATTTCCATAGTACTCATACCTTCTCGTACTCTTACATTCCAGTGCATCAAGTTGGTAGTTAACTTTCTAAAGAGGGCTTTGACATCTCCTTTTTTATGGATTTCATTGTCAGAAAGAAACACAAGAAGCATCTGAAAAGCTATCTGATATTAGCCAGCCTGCCAGCTTAGTGGAGTCTGCCACTAACACAGTCAGTGTAGTCAGCTCAGCTATCCCCATTGAGACCGTGTCTGTGCCTCGATCTAGGTTGGGCAAAACTAAACATGATGGTGTACGCCTTCGCAATCTCACTAGGATAAAGACCTCCTTCATTCCTGTCATTATTGAAAGAGATTGTGATATCTCACATCTCAAAATAGGAAACTATTTAATGTTACATCCTTCACTTCCAAGGTAGTTATAGTCAATGAACTAATCACTGATCATAATCTTGATGTGATTAGCCTGACTGAAACATGGCTTAAGCCTGATGAATTTACTGTGTTAAATGAGGCCTCTCCTCCTGGTTACACTAGTGACCACATCCCCGTGCATCCCGCAAAGGCGGAGGTGTTGCTAACAGTTACGATATCTTTTTTTTTTAAATGACATTTGCATTTTCATCTTTTGAGCTTCTCGTCATGAAATCTATGCAGCCGACTCAATCACTTTTTATAGCTACTGTTTACAGGACTCGTGGGCCATATACAGCGTTCCTCACTGAGTTCCCTGAATTCCTATCGGACCTTGTAGTCATAGCAGATAATCTAATTTTGGGAGATTTTAATATTTACATGGAAAAGTCCACAGACCCACTCCAAAAGGCTTTCGGAGCCATCATCGACTCAGTGGGTTTTGTCCAACATGTCTCCGGACCCACTCACTGTCACAGTCATACTCTGGACCTAGTTTTGTCCCATGGAATAAATGTTGTGGATCTTAATGTTTTTCCTCATAATCCTGGACTATCGGACCACCATTTTATTACATTTGCAATCGCAACAAATAATCTGCTCAGACCCCAACCAAGGGTTATCAAAAGTCGTGCTATAAATTCTCAGACAACCCAAAGATTTCTAGATGCCCTTCCAGACTCCCTCCACCTACCCAAGGATGTCAGAGTACAAAAATAATTTAACCCCTTACTGCTGCTCGATCATCATATTTTTCCAACTTAATTGAGGAGAACAAGAACAATCCGGACAGGAAGATCACGTCAGTGACTCAACCCACTCAAATGACGCACCCCTCTTAGGGATGGCATGAAAGAGCACCAGTAAGCCAGTGTCTCAGCCCCTGTAATAGGGTTAGAGGCAGAGAATCCCAGTGGAGAGAGGGGAGCCGACCAGGCAGAGACAGCAAGGGCAGTTCGTCGCTTCAGTGTCTTTCCGTTCACCTTCACACCCCTGGACCAGACTACACTCAATCATAGGACCTGCTGAAGAGATGAGTCTTCAATAAAGACTTAAAGGTTGAGACCGAGTCTGCGTCTCTCACATGGGTAGGCAGACCATTCCATAAAAATGGAGCTCTATAGGAGAAAGCCCTGCCTCCAGATGTTTGCTTAGAAATTCTAGGGACAATATGGAGGCCTGTGTCTTGTGACCGTAGCGTACGTGTAGGTATGTACGGCAGGACCAAATCAGAGAGATGGGTAGGAGCAAGCCCATGTAATGCTTTGTAGGTTAGCAGTAAAACCTTGAAATCAGCCCTTGCTTTGACAGGAAGCCAGTGAAGAGAGGCTAGCACTGGAGTAATATGATCACATTTTGGGGTTCTAGTCAAGATTCTAGCAGCCGTATTTAGCACTAACTGAAGTTTATTTAGTGCTTTATCCGGGTAGCCGGAAAGTAGAGCATTGCAGTAGTCTAACCTAGAAGTGACAAAAGCATGGATTAGCTTTTTTTTTCTTCTTCATTTTTGGCCAAAATTGTAAAAGTTTGCAATTTTACGAAGATAGAAAAAAGCTATCCTTGAAATATTCTTGATATGTTAGTCAAAAGAGAGATCAGGGTCCAGAGTAACGCCGAGGTCCTTGACAGTTTTATTTGAGACGACTGTACAACCATAAAGATTAATTGTCAGATCCAACAGCAGATCTCTTTGTTTCTTGGGATGTAGAACTAGCATCTCTGTTTTGTTTGAGTTTAAAAGTAAAACATTTGCTGCAATCCACTCCCTTATGCCTGAAACACAGGCTTCCCGGGAGGGCAATTTTGGGGCTTCACCATGTTTCATCGAAATGTACAGCTGTGTGCCAATTTGTAAGTCGCTCTGGATAAGAGCGTCTGCTAAATGACTTAAATGTAAATGTAAATGTCATCCGCATAGCAGTGAAAGTTAATACCATGTTTCCAAATGACATCACCAAGATGTAAAATATATAGTGAAAGCAATAGTGGTCCTAAAACGGAACCTTTAGGAACACCGATATTTACAGTTGATTTGTCAGAGGACAAACCATTCACAGAGACAAACTGATCTCTTTCCGACAGATAAGATCTAAACCAGGCCAGAACTTGTCCGTGTAGACCAATTTGGGTTTCCAATCTCTCCAAAAGAATGTGGTGATCGATGGTGTCAAAAGGTCATTTACCACCTTCAAGAGTGCCGTCTCAGTGCTATGATGGGGTCTAAAAACAGGCTGTAGCATTTTACCTTTACTTTACTAGGCAAGTCAGTCAAGAACAAATTCTTATTTTTAATGACAGCCTACCGGGGAACAGTGGGTTAACTGCCTTCTTCAGGTGCAGAACGACATATTTTTACCTTGTCAGCTCAGGGCTTCGATCTTGCAACCTTTCAGTTATTAGTTCAATGCTCTAACCACTAGGCCACCTGCCGCCCCAATTTGGATACTTTGTCTTCAGGCATACAGTAAGTTGCTTCCGCAACAGCTTTCTCAAAACATTTTGAGAGGAATGGGAGATTCGATATAAGCTGATAGTTTTTAAAAAAATTTCTGGGTCAAGGTTTGGCTCTTTCAAGAGAGGATTTATTACTGCACTTTATAGTGAGATTGGTACACATCCTGTGGATAGGGAGACGTTTATTCTGTTCAACATAGGAGGGCCAAGCACAGGAAACAGCTCTTTCAGGGAGACCAGATGGTGTTGGAGGGCCAGTAGGAGGCACCCTTTCCTCTGGTCTAAAAAAAGAAGTTCCCAGTGCAGTGATTGGGGACATTGCCTTGTGTTGGGTGCTGTCTTTCAGATGGGATGTTAACTGGGTGTCCTGACTCTCTGTGGTCACTGAAGATCCCTTGGCACTTATTGTAATAGTAGAGATGTCAACCCCGGTGTCCTGACTAAATTCCCAATCTGGCCCTCATACCATCATGGTCACCTAATCATCCCCATCATCCTGTCGGCTCATTCATCCCATTAACTACGCTGTCAATGAGAACGTGTTCTCAGTCAACTTACCTGGTAAAATCAGGGTTGAATAAAATGTTTATTCGACTGCCATTTTACTTTATGATTGTATTCTTCTAGATTTTACTGTTTCTCATCATCGAGAAGGAACCTGCGTTTCGTTGTACGATGTATAGCTTATCCCGTACATACGACTAACAAAACGTTAAACTGAAACTAATCTAAACTATTATTCTCTCAGTTGGACAATACAAATATGTTCCAGCTCTAATAACATCTGAGTTTGACAGAAACCACAACATTCCATCCCAGCCTCTGATGTACTTCCTGTCTCACATGGCTTTGGGTTGTATAGTTCAGTGGCGCCATCAGCTGGTCAGTCACAGAACTTGTACAGCAAATAAAAAAATATGTGTCCCATGCTCCGACAGGTGTAGACGTTGAAATGCTGACAAGCCCTTCACCAACAATGCAGAGTAACAAAATGCTAAATAACCTAAAGTTTAAAAAAAAAAGTTACAAAATGCTGTTTCTTGAAACCAGGGCCCATATCCACAAAGTGTCTCAGAGTAGAACATTTGGTCATAAGTGGTGAGAATAGAGATATTTTACTCCTGCTCTTATGGGTAAAAATTAAAGCTATGCATGAATCCTCTGTAGTCATCAGTCCGGACTCGTCGACAGATATCTAAGATGAGCGGTTCTAACCAGCAGGTGTCATGGTAATAGAAAGAAACAGCCAGGCAGTGGACCACGTTTACTCACCAATATCCCAGTATAATTAGGGATACTCCAGTACTCTGTTTTTGAGTTGACGTATATAAACATCATATACCGTTTTACAATAACCTGAATATGTTCTTATCCCGGTTTTGAGAAAGCCGAATGGGATATGTTTATCTTAGATGGGATACTGTGGCATGTAAACCTCCCATTTACTGTTGGTTTTTGCAGTCTGCCGGGCTCAGTTTCGCACCTTTTAAGTTCAGATGGGAACAGTAATAGTTGGAACTGAAGTCTGGACACTGACTGTGGTCCTCAGTCTATTATAATATTAGGCTTTCAACCATATAATTTCCATTTACTTGTTTACCTTTATTTTACTAGGCAAGTCAGTTAAGAACAAATTCTTATTTACAATGACCGCCTAGGAACAGTGGGTTAACTGCCTGTTCAGGGGCAGAACGACAGATTTTTACCTTGTCAGCTCGGTGATTCGATCTTAACCTTTCAGTTACAAGTTCAACAATCTAACCACTAGACGACCTGCCGCCCCTACACTCTAACCACTAGACGACCTGCCTCCCCTACACTCTAACCACTAGACGACCTGCCGCCCCTACACTCTAACCACTAGACGACCTGCCTCCCATACACTCTAACCACCAGGCTACATGCTGACCCTACACTCTAACCACCAGGCTACATGCTGACCCTACACTCTAACCACTAGGCTACCTGCTGACCCTACACTCTAACCACTAGGCTACCTGCTGACCATACACTCTAACCACTAGGCTACCTGCTGACCCTACACTCTAACCACCAGGCTACATGCTGACCCTACACTCTAACCACTAGGCTACCTGCTGACCCTACACTCTAACCACTAGACGACCTGCCTCCCCTACACTCTAACCACTAGGCTACCTGCTGACCCTACACTCTAACCACCAGGCTACATGCTGACCCTACACTCTAACCACTAGGCTACCTGCTGACCATACACTCTAACCACTAGGCTACCTGCCTCCCCTACACTCTAACCACTAGACTACCTGCCTCCCCTACACTCTAACCACTAGACTACCTGCCTCCCCTACACTCTAACCACTAGGCTACCTGCCACCCCTACACTCTAACCACTAGACTACCTGCCTCCCCTACACTCTAACCACTAGACTACCTGCCTCCCCTACACTCTAACCACTAGACTACCTGCCGCCCCTACACTCTAACTACTAGGCTACCTGCCACCCCTACACTCTAACCACTAGACTACCTGCCGCCCCTACACTCTAACCACTAGGCTACCTGCCGCCCCTACACTCTAACCACTAGACTACCTGCCGCCCCTACACTCTAACCACTAGACTACCTGCCTCCCCTACACTCTAACCACTAGACTACCTGCCGCCCCTACACTCTAACCACTAGACTACCTGCCTCCCCTACACTCTAACCACGAGGCTACCTGCCACCCCAAGACAAACTGAAATACTATCAGAAACATGTTGGATCATTTTCACAGCTTTCAATTTACTTAAAACCGGTCAACAGCTGATGTCGTTTGTAAATGATGCACTGGAAATCTCCCCGCACCCTAAATGTCTTCCCTCCGAGAAAGAAGTAGAAATGAAAGACAAAACCTACAGATGATTCATTCCTTCTGTCGAATGATGACATTATTCTGGTGAGCAAGGGTTGATTTAGTCTTCTAGGGCAACATATAATGACAGAAGACAAGACAAAAGATGACAAGTTGACTCACAAATAGCCTACCAAAATGTTGAAAATATTTTAAACTTTAAAATTTACTCTGTTCCTGGGCAAATGAGTAATATTCTGTTTATTCATGGCTTCAGGGATAGTATAACGACACAGGGTGTCACACCCTGACCATAGTTTGCTTTGTATGTTTCTATGTTTTGTTTGGTCAGGGTGTGATATGAGTGGGCATTCTATGTTACATGTCTAGTTCTATGTTTGGCCTGATATGGTTCTCAATCAGAGGCAGGTGTGAGTCATTGTCTCTGATTGGGAACCATATTTAGGTAGCCTGTTTTGTGTTGGGTTTGGTGGGGGATTGTTCCTGTTCCTGTCTTGTGTTAGTTTGCACCAGTTTAGGCTGGTTCGGTTTTCATGTTACGTTTTTGTATTGATTCGTGTTTCCTTTGTTTCATTAAACATGAATCTCAATAGCCACGCCGCATTTTGGTCCGACTCTCCTTCAACCAAAGAAAGCCGTTACACAGGGTGAGACCCAGATGCAGACACAGGGGGCAGATGGTTAGAGTGTCTGATATTTATTGAACAACAAGGGGCAGGCAGGAGGCAGGTCGTGGACTGGCAAAAGTTCGTAAAACAGGTCAGAGTTCCAAACGGTACAGGGCGGCAGGCAGGCTCAAGGTCAGGCAGGCACAAGGTCAGGCAGGCTCGAGGTCAGGCAGGCTCGAGGTCAGGCAGGCTCGAGGTCAGGCAGGCTCGAGGTCAGGCAGGCTCGAGGTCAGGCAGGCTCGAGGTCAGACAGGCTCGAGGTCAGGCAGGCTCGAGGTCAGACAGGCTCGAGGTCAGGCAGGCTCGAGGTCAGGCAGGCTCGAGGTCAGGCAGGCTCGAGGTCAGACAGGCTCGAGGTCAGACAGGCTTAATGGTCAGGCAGGCTCGAGGTCAGGCAGGCTCGAGGTCAGGCAGGCTCGAGGTCAGGCAGGCTCGAGGTCAGGCAGGCTCGAGGTCAGGCAGGCTCGAGGTCAGACAGGCTCGAGGTCAGACAGGCTTAATGGTCAGGCAGGCTCGAGGTCAGGCAGGCTCGAGGTCAGGCAGGCTCGAGGTCAGGCAGGCTCGAGGTCAGGCAGGCTCGAGGTCAGGCAGGCTCGAGGTCAGACAGGCTCGAGGTCAGACAGGCTTAATGGTCAGGCAGGCTCGAGGTCAGGCAGGCTCGAGGTCAGGCAGGCTCGAGGTCAGACAGGCTCGAGGTCAGACAGGCTCGAGGTCAGTCAGGCTTAATGGTCAGGCAGGCTCGAGGTCAGTTAGGCTCGAGGTCAGGCAGGCTCGAGGTCAGGCAGGCTCGAGGTCAGGCAGGCTCGAGGTCAGGCAGGCTGAATGGTCAGGCAGGCTGAATGGTCAGGCAGGCTCGAGGTCAGGCAGGCTCGAGGTCAGGCAGGCTCGAGGTCAGGCAGGCGGGCTTAGTGTCAAATAAGGCAAGAGGTCAGAACCGGGAGGATTAGAAGAACAGAGACGAGGGAAAAAAAACAGGAGCTTAGACAAACACGCTGGTAAGCTTGACAAGACGAACTGGTAACAGACAAACAGAGAACACAGGAGTAAATACACTGGGGATAATGGGGAAGACACCTGGAGGGGGGTGGAGACAAGCACAAAGACAGCTGAAACAGATCAGGTTGTGACAGATAGTTGTGAGTGGGATATCAAAGGTGCATGAAATCCGTTTATTCTGAATAAGACCTTAACCGGGATATGAGCTATTATTCGTAGTACTGTGAGAATGTAAATATAGTCAATAGTTCCTGCGCCATAGACAGGCAACTGCTTTGGATTTGAAATCATGTTAAAATACTTCTATATGATCAACCCTGAAATAATCCAGACCTACATTATGATTTTATATGAGATGTTGAACGGGAGTGTCGAGTGTGTTGGTATATCAGTATGCGTAATATTATGAAAATTACACATTTACGAAATACAATTTAAAAAATATGTATTTGTCACATGCTTCATAAACAACAGGAGTAGACTAACAGTGAAATTCTGACTTATGGGTCCTTCCCAACAACTAAGAAATAAAGAAAATAGAGAACTAATAGAAAAGTAAAGACACATAATATCAAATCAAATCAAATCTAATTTTATTTGTCACATACACATGGTTAGTAGATGTTAATGTGAGTGTAGCGAAATGCTTGTGCTTCTAGTTCCGACAATGCAGTAATAACCAACAAGTAATCTAACTAACAATTCCTAAACTACTGTCTTATACACACAAGTGTAAGGGGATAAAGAATATGTACATAAAGATATATGAATGAGTGATGGTACAGAGCGGCATAGGCAAGATACAGTAGATGGTATCGAGTACAGTATATACATATGAGATGAGTATGTAAACAAAGTGGCATAGTTAAAGTGGCTAGTGATACATGTATTACATAAAGATGCAGTAGATGATATAGAGCACAGTATATACGTATACATATGAGATGAATAATGTAGGGTATGTAAACATTATATTAGGTAGCATTGTTTAAAGTGGCTAGTGATATATTTTACATAATTTCCCATCAATTCCCATTATTAAAGTGGCTGGAGTTGAGTCAGTGTGTTGGCAGCAGCCACTCAATGTTAGTGGTGGCTGTTTAACAGTCTGATGGCCTTGAGATAGAAGCTGTTTTTCAGTCTCTCGGTCCCAGCTTTGATGCACCTGTACTGACCTCGCCTTCTGGATGATAGCGGGGTGAACAGGCAGTGGCTCGGGTGGTTGTTGTCCTTGATGATCTTTATGGCCTTCCTGTGACATCGAGTGGTGTAGATGTCCTGGAGGGCAGGTAGTTTGCCCCCGGTGATGCGTTGTGCAGACCTCACTACCCTCTGGAGAGCCTTACGGTTGTGGGCGGAGCAGTTACCATACCAGGCGGTGATACAGCCCGCCAGGATGCTCTCGATTGTGTATCTGTAGAAGTTTGTGAGTGCTTTTGGTGACTAGCCAAATTTCTTCAGCCTCCTGAGGTTGAAGAGGCGCTGCTGCGCCTTCTTCACGATGCTGTCTGTGTGGGTGGACCAATTCAGTTTGTCTGTGATGTGTATGCCGAGGAACTTAAAACTTACTACCCTCTCCACTACTGTTCCATCGATGTGGATAGGGGGGTGTTCCCTCTGCTGTTTCCTGAAGTCCACAATCATCTCCTTAGTTTTGTTGACGTTGAGTGTGAGGTTGTTTTCCTGACACCACACTCCGAGGGCCCTCACCTCCTCCCTGTAGGCCGTCTCGTCGTTGTTGGTAATCAAGCCTACCACTGTTGTGTCGTCTGCAAACTTGATGATTGAGTTGGAGGTGTGCGTGGCCACACAGTCATGGGTGAACAGGGAGTACAGGAGAGGGCTCAGAACGCACCCTTGTGGGGCCCCAGTGTTGAGTATCAGCGGGGTGGAGATGTTGTTGCCTACCCTCACTACCTGGGGGCGGCCCGTCAGGAAGTCCAGTACCTAGTTGCACAGGGCGGGGTCGAGACCCAGGGTTATCAGTACAGAGTCAATTAGTAATGATAACTAGGCTATATACAAGGGGTTATCAGTACAGAGTCAATGAGTAATGATAACCAGGCTATAAACAAGGGGTTATCAGTACAGAGTCAATGAGTAATGATAACCAGGCTATAAACAAGGGGTTATCAGTACAGAATCAATGAGTAATGATAACCAGGCTATATACAAGGGGTTATTAGCAACTAGTTAATTAGTAATGATAACCAGGCTGTATACAAGGGGTTATTAGCAACTAGTTCATTAGTAATGATAACCAGGCTATATACAAGGGGTTATCAGTACAGAGTCAATGAGTAATGATAACCAGGCCATATACAAGGGGTTATTAGCAACTAGTTAATTAGTAATGATAACCAGGCTATATACAAGGGGTTATTAGCAACTAGTTCATTAGTAATGATAACTAGGCTATATACAAGGGGTTATTAGCAACTAGTTCATTAGTAATGATAACCAGGCTATATACAAGGGGTTATCAGTACAGAGTCAATTAGTAATGATAACTAGGCTATATACAAGGGGTTATCAGTACAGAGTCAATTAGTAATGATAACTAGGCTATATACAAGGGGTTATCAGTACAGAGTCAGTTAGTAATGATAACCTGGCTATATATAAGGGGTTATTAGCAACTAGTTCATTAGTAATGATAATCAGGCTGTATACAAGGGGTTATTAGCAACTAGTTCATTAGTAATGATAATCAGGCTATATACAAGGGGTTATTAGCAACTAGTTCATTAGTAATGATAACCAGGCTATAGACAAGGGGTAATCAGTGCAGAGTCAATTAGTAATGATAACCAGGCTATATACAAGAGGTTATTAGCAACTAGTTCATTAGTAATGATAACCAGGCTATATACAAGGGGTTATCAGTACAGAGTCAATGAGTAATGATAACCAGGCTATATACAAGGGGTTATCAGTACAGAGTCAATGAGTAATGCTAACCAGGCTATATACAAGAGGTTATTAGCAACTAGTTCATTAGTAATGATAACCAGGCTATATACAAGGGGTTATCAGTACAGAGTAAATTAGTAATGATAACCAGGCTATATACAAGGGGTTATTAGCAACTAGTTCATTAGTAATGATAACCAGGCTATAGACAAGGGGTAATCAGTGCAGAGTCAATTAGTAATGATAACCAGGCTATATACAAGAGGTTATTAGCAACTAGTTCATTAGTAATGATAACCAGGCTATATACAAGGGGTTATCAGTACAGAGTCAATTAGTAATGATAACCAGGCTATATACAAGGGGTTATTAGCAACTAGTTCATTAGTAATGATAACCAGGCTATATACAAGGGGTTATCAGCATCTATTCAATTAGTAATGATAACTAGGCTATATACAAGGGGTTATCAGTACAGAGTCAATAGTAATGATAACCCCTTGTATATAGCCTGGTTATCAGCATCTAGTCAATTAGTAATGATAACTAGGCCATATACAAGGGGTTATCAGTACAGAGTCAATAGTAATGATAACCAGGCTATATACAAGGGGTTATCAGCATCTAGTCAATTAGTAATGATAACTAGGCTATATACAAGCGGTTATCAGCATCTAGTCAAATAGTAATGATAACTAGGCTATATACAAGGGGTTATCAGCATCTAGTCAATTAATAATGATAACTAGGCTATATACAAGGGGTTATCAGTACAGAGTCAATAGTAATGATAACCAGGCAATATACAAGGGGTTATCAGCATCTAGTCAATTAGTAATGATAACTAGGCTATATGCAAGCGGTTATCAGCATCTAGTCAATTAGTAATGATAACTAGGCTATATACAAGGGGTTATCAGTACAGAGTCAATGAGTAATGATAACTAGGCTATATACAAGGGGTTATCAGCATCTAGTCAATTAGTAATGATAACCAGGCTATATACAAGGGGTTATCAGTACAGAGTCAAGTAGTAATGATAACCAGGCTATATACAACGGGACAGGGGCAGCTCAGCACTGAGGGGAAGCTCAGCACTGAGGGGAAGCTCGGGGCTGAGAGGAAGACCAGCACTGAGAGGAAGCTCAGCCAGGTAGTTGAATCCAGCAGATCCTGGCTGGCGGGCAGTTCTGGCAGATCCTGGCTGACTGACGGATCTGGAAGAGTCTGGTTGACTGGCGGATCTGGAAGAGTCTGGTTGACTAGCAGATCTGGAAGAGTCTGGTTGACTGGCAGATCTGGAAGAGTCTGGTTGACTGGCAGATCTGGAAGAGTCTGGTTGTCTGGCAGATCTGGAAGAGTCTGGTTGTCTGGCAGATCTGGAAGTGTCTGGCTGACTGGCAGATCTGGAAGAGTCTGGCTGACTGGCAGATCTGGAAGAGTCTGGCTGACTGGCAGATCTGGAAGAGTCTGGCTGACTGGCAGATCTGGAAGCGTCTGGCTGACTGGCAGATCTGGAAGAGTCTGGCTGACTGGTGGATCCTGGCAGACTGACGGCTCTGGCTGCTCCATGCTGACTGACAGGTCTGGCTGCTTCATGCTGACTGGCGGCTCTGGCTGCTCCATGCTGACTGGCAGCTCTGGCGGCTTCTTGCAGACTGGAAGCTCTGGCTGCTCCATGCAGACTAGCAGCTCTGGCAGCTCCTTGCAGACTGGCAGCTCCTTGCAGACTGGCAGCTCCTTGCAGACTGGCAGCTCCATGCAGACTGGCAGCTCCATGCAGACTGGCAGCTCCATGCAGACTGGCAGCTCCATGCAGACTGGAATCTCCGGCTGCTCTATGCAGACTGACATCTCTGGCTGCTCTATGCAGACTGACAGCTCTGGCTGCTCAGTGCAGACTGGCAGCTCTAGCTGCGCTAAACGGGCAGGAGACTCCGGCAACGCTGTAGAGGCGGAAGGCTCTGGCAGCGCTAAACAGGCGGGAGACTCCGGCAGCGCAGGAGAGGAGGAAGGCTCCGGCAGCGCTGGAGAGGCGAGGCGCACTGTCGGCCTGATGCGTGGTGCTGGCACTGGTGGTACTGGGCTGAGGACACGCACAGGAAGCCTGGTGCGGGGAGCTGCCACCGGAGGGCTGGGGTGTGGAGGTGGTACTGGGTAGACCGGACCGTGCAGGCGCACTGGAGCTCTTGAGCACCGAGCCTGCCCAACCTTACCTGGTTGAATACTCCCGGTTGCTCTGCCAGTGCGGCAAGGTGGAATAGCCCGCACTGTGCTATGCAGGCGAACCGGGGACACCGAGCGCAAGGCTGGTGCCATGTAAGCCGATCCAAGGAGACGCACTGGGAACCAGATGCGTAGAGCTGGCTTCATGGCATTTGGCTCGACGCTCAATCTAGCCCGGCCGATACGCGGAGCTGTAATAGAATGCACCGGGCTATGCACCCGCACTGGAGACACCGTGCGCACCACAGCATAACACTGTGCCTGCCCGGTCTCTCTAGCCCCCCGGTAAGCACAGGAAGTTTGCGCAGGTCTCCTACCTGGCGTAGCCATACTCCCTGTGAGCCCCCTCCCAAGAAATTTTTGGGGCTGACTCTCGGGCTTCTAACCGCGTCGCCGTGCTGCCTCTTCAAACCAGCGCCTCTCCGCTTTCGTCGCCTCCAGTTCTTCCTTGGGACGGCAATATTCTCCAGGCTGTGCCCAGGGTCCTTTTCCGTCCAATATCTCCTCCCAAGTCCAGAGGTCCTGTGATCGCTGCTCCTGCTGCCGCTGCTTGTCACCACTTTAATGAAGATGAAACACGAACAATACAAAACAACAAACGTGGAAAACCGAAACAGCCCTATCTGGTGCAACAAACACAGAGACAGGAAAAATCACCCACAAACACACAGTGAAACCCAGGCTACCTAAATATGGTTCCCAATCAGAGACAGTGACTAACACCTGCCTCTGATTGAGAACCATATCAGAACCAGACATAGAAATAGACAAACAAGACATCCAACATAGAATGCCCACTCAGATCACACCCTGACCAACCAAAACATAGAAACATACAAATAAACTATGGTCAGGGTGTGACATAATCTTTGTCTTGTCTTAGAATTTATAGCACAACTTTTGATGCTCCTTGGTTGTGGTCTGAGCAGATTATTTGTTGCGATTCAAACGTAATACAATGGTGGTCCGATAGTCCAGGATTATGAGGAAAAACATTACGATCCACAACATTTATTCCATGGGACAAAACTAGGTCTAGAGTATGACTGTGGCAGTGAGTAGGTCCAGAGACATGTTGGACAAATCCCACTGAGTCAATGATGGCTCCGTAAGCCTTTTGGAGTGGGTCTGTGGACTTTTCCATGTGAATATTAAAATCACCAAAAATTAGAATATTATCTGCTATGACTACAAGGTCCGATAGGAATTCAGGGAACTTAGTGAGGAACGCTGTATATGGCCCAGGAGTCTTGTAAACAGTAGCTATAAAAAGTGATTGAATAGGCTGCATAGCTTTCATGACGAGAAGCTCAAAAGACGAAAACGGCATTTAAAAAAAAAATTGAAATGTACTATCGTAAATGTTAGCAACACCGCCGCCTTTGCGGGATGCACGGTGGATATGGTCACTAGTGTAGCCAGGAGGTGAGGCCTCATTTAACACAGTAAATTCATCAGGCTTAAGCCATGTTTCAGTCAGGCCAATCACATCAAGATTATGATCAGTGATTAGTTCATTGACTATAACTGCTTTGGAAGTGAGGGATCTAACATTAAGTAGCCCTATTTTGAGATGTGAGGTATCATGATCTCTTTCAATAATGACAGGAATGGAGGAGATCTTTATCCTAGTGAGATTGCTAAGGCGAACACCACCATGTTTAGTTTTTGCCCAACCTAGGTTGAGGCACAGACACGGTCTAATAACCAGGGGGGGGCTGCTGATAATAACCAGGGGAAGGGCTGCTGATAATAACCGGGGGGGGCTCATAATAACCAGGGGGGCTGCTGATAATAACCAGGGGAAGGGCTGCTGATAATAACCAGGGGAGGGCTGCTGATAATAACCAGGGGAAGGGCTGCTCATAATAACCAGGGGAAGGGCTGCTGATAATAACCAGGGGGAGGGCTGCTGATAATAACCAGGGGGGGGCTGCTGATAATAACCAGGGGAAGGGCTGCTGATAATAACCAGGGGGAGGGCTGCTGATAATAACCAGGGGAAGGGCTGCTGATAATAACCAGGGGAAGGGCTGCTGATAATAACCAGGGGAAGGGCTGCTGATAATAACCAGGGGAAGGGCTGCTGATAATAACCAGGCGGGGGGCTCATAATAACCAGGGGGGGCTGCTGATAATAACCAGGGGAAGGGCTGCTGATAATAACCAGGGGGAGGGCTGCTGATAATAACCAGGGGAAGGGCTGCTGATAATAACCAGGGGAAGGGCTGCTGATAATAACCAGGGGGAGGGCTGCTGATAATAACCAGGGGGGGGCTGCTGATAATAACCAGGGGAAGGGCTGCTGATAATAACCAGGGGGAGGGCTGCTGATAATAACCAGGGGAAGGGCTGCTGATAATAACCAGGGGGGCTGCTGATAATAACCAGGGGAAGGGCTGCTGATAATAACCAGGCGGGGGCTCATAATAACCAGGGGGGCTGCTGATAATAACCAGGGGGAAGGGCTGCTGATAATAACCAGGGGAAGGGCTGCTGATAATAACCAGGGGGAGGGCTGCTGATAATAACCAGGGGAAGGGCTGCTGATAATAACCAGGGGGGGGCTGCTGATAATAACCAGGGGAAGGGCTGCTGATAATAACCAGGCGGGGGGCTCATAATAACCAGGGGGGGGGCTGCTGATAATAACCAGGGGGAAGGGCTGCTGATAATAACCAGGGGAAGGGCTGCTGATAATAACCAGGGGGGGCTCATAATAACCAGGGGGGGGGGGGCTGCTGATAATAACCAGGGGGAAGGGCTGCTGATAATAACCAGGGGAAGGGCTGCTGATAATAACCAGGGGGAGAGCTGCTGATAATAACCAGGGGAAGGGCTGCTGATAATAACCAGGGGGGGGCTGCTGATAATAACCAGGGGAAGGGCTGCTGATAATAACCAGGGGAAGGGCTGCTGATAATAACCAGGGGGGGGCTGCTGATAATAACCAGGGGAAGGGCTGCTGATAATAACCAGGGGAAGGGCTGCTGATAATAACCAGGCGGGGGGCTCATAATAACCAGGGGGGCTGCTGATAATAACCAGGGGAAGGGCTGCTGATAATAACCAGGGGGAGGGCTGCTGATAATAACCAGGGGAAGGGCTGCTGATAATAACCAGGGGAAGGGCTGCTGATAATAACCAGGGGGAGGGCTGCTGATAATAACCAGGGGGGCTGCTGATAATAACCAGGGGAAGGGCTGCTGATAATAACCAGGGGGAGGGCTGCTGATAATAACCAGGGGAAGGGCTGCTGATAATAACCAGGGGGAGAGCTGCTGATAATAACCAGGGGGAGGGCTGCTGATAATAACCAGGGGAAGGGCTGCTGATAATAACCAGGGGGGGCTGCTGATAATAACCAGGGGAAGGGCTGCTGATAATAACCAGGGGGAGGGCTGCTGATAATAACCAGGGGAAGGGCTGCTGATAATAACCAGGCGGGGGGCTCATAATAACCAGGGGGGGGGCTGCTGATAATAACCAGGGGAAGGGCTGCTGATAATAACCAGGGGAGAGCTGCTGATAATAACCAGGGGGGGGGCTGCTGATAATAACCAGGGGAAGGGCTGCTGATAATAACCAGGGGGAGAGCTGCTGATAATAACCAGGGGGGCTGCTGATAATAACCAGGGGAAGGGCTGCTGATAATAACCAGGCGGGGGCTCATAATAACCAGGGGGGCTGCTGATAATAACCAGGGGGGGGGGCTGCTGATAATAACCAGGGGAAGGGCTGCTGATAACAACCAGGGGGGCTCATAATAACCAGGGGGGCTGCTGATAATAACCAGGGGGGGGGGCTGCTGATAATAACCAGGGAAGGGCTGCTGATAACAACCAGGGGGGCTCATAATAACCAGGGGGGCTGCTGATAATAACCAGGGGGGGGGGGCTGCTGATAATAACCAGGGGGCTCATAATAACCAGGGGGGCTGCTGATAATAACCAGGGGGGCTGCTGATAATAACCAGGGGAAGGGCTGCTGATAATAACCAGGGGGGCTGCTGATAATAACCAGGGGAAGGGCTGCTGATAATAACCAGGGGGGCTGCTGATAATAACCAGGGGGAGGGGGGCTGCTGATAATAACCAGGGGGAGGGGGGGCTGCTGATAATAACCAGGGGGAGGGGGAGGCTGCTGATAATAACCAGGGGGAGGGGGAGCTGCTGATAATAACTGGGGGGGGGCTGCTGATAATAACCAGGGGGAGGGGGAGCTGCTGATAATAACTGGGGGGAGGGCTGCTGATAATAACCAGGGGAAGGGCTGCTGATAATAACCAGGGGGAGGCTGCTGATAATAACCAGGGGAAGGGCTGCTGATAATAACCAGGGGGGCTGCTGATAATAACCAGGGGAAGGGCTGCTGATAATAACCAGGGGGGGGGGCTGCTGATAATAACCAGGGGAAGGGCTGCTGATAATAACCAGGCGGGGGGCTCATAATAACCAGGGGGGGGCTGCTGATAATAACCAGGGGGAGGGGGGAGGCTGCTGATAATAACCAGGGGGAGAGCTGCTGATAATAACCAGGGGGAGAGCTGCTGATAATAACGGTCAAACGTGAATACCGGAATTCTAACATAAGAATGTGGGGTATTGTCAGTAGGGAGCTAATGTCATACTGGGTTTTGTTTTGTGATGTCATTAAAAAGGTTATCAAGGAAATACTGTAACTTGAACAGTATTTACACTACAGGTATGAAGTCTTCATCCTTAACATTGTGCATAATATATATATAATATGAACAATTATGACATTATTTTTTAAAGATAGGAATGTGATTTTAGGAGGTACAGTGCCTTGCGAAAGTATTCTGCCCCCTTGAACTTTGCAAACTTTTGCCACATTTCAGGCTTCAAACATAAAGACACAAAACTGTATTTTTTTGTGAAGAATCAACAACAAGTGGGACACAATCATGAAGTGGAACGACATTTATTGGATATTTCAAACTTTTTTAACAAATCAAAAACTGAAAAATTGGCCGTGCAAAATTATTCAGCCCCTTTACTTTCAGTGCAGCAAACTCTCTCCAGAAGTTCAGTGAGGATCTCTGAATGATCCAATGTTGACCTAAATGACTAATGATGATAAATACAATCCACCTGTGTGTAATCAAGTCTCCGTATAAATGCACCTGCACTGTGATAGTCTCAGAGGTCCGTTAAAAGCGCAGAGAGCATCATGAAGAACAAGGAACACACCAGGCAGGTCCGAGATACTGCTGTGAAGAAGTTTAAAGCCGGATTTGGATACAAAAAGATTTCCCAAGCTTTAAACATCCCAAGGAGCACTGTGCAAGCGATAATATTGAAATGGAAGGAGTATCAGACCACTGCAATTCTACCAAGACCTGGCCATCCCTCTAAACTTTCAGCTCATACAAGGAGAAGACTGACCAGAGATGCAGCCAAGAGGCCCATGATCACTCTGGATGAACTGCAGAGATCTACAGCTGAGGTGGGAGACTCTGTCCATAGGACAACAATCAGTCGTATATTGCACAAATCTGGCCTTTATGGAAGAGTGGCAAGAAGAAAACCATTTCTTAAAGATATCCATGAAAAGTGTTGTTTAAAGTTTGCCACAAGCCACCTGGGAGACACACCAAACATGTGGAAGAAGGTGCTCTGGTCAGATGAAACCAAAATTGAACTTTTTGGCAACAATGCAAAATGTTATGTTTGGCGTAAAAGCAACACAGCTCGTCACCCTGAACACACCATACCCACTGTCAAACATGGTGGTGGCAGCATCATGGTTTGGGCCTGCTTTTCTTCAGCAGGGACAGGGAAGATGGTTAAAATTGATGGGAAGATGGATGGAGCCAAATACAGGACCATTCTGGAAGAAAACCTGATGGAGTCTGCAAAAGACCTTAGACTGGGACGGAGATTTGTCTTCCAAAAAGACAATGATCCAAAACATAAAGCAAAATCTACAATGGAATGGTTCAAAAATAAACATATGCAGGTGTTAGAATGGCCAAGTCAAAGTCCAGACCTGAATCCAATCGAGAATCTGTGGAAAGAACTGAAAACTGCTGTTCACAAATGCTCTCCATCCAACCTCACTGAGCTCGAGCTGTTTTGCAAGGAGGAATGGGAAAAAATTTCAGTCTCTCGATGTGCAAAACTGATAGAGACATACCCCAAGCGACTTACAGCTGTATTTGCAGCAAAAGGTGGCGCTACAAAGTATTAACTTAAGGGGGCTGAATAATTTTGCACGCCCAATTTTTCAGTTTTTGATTTGTTAAAAAAGTTTGAAATATCCAATAAATGTCGTTCCACTTCATGATTGTGTCCAACTTGTTGTTGATTCTTCACAAAAAAATACAGTTTTATATCTTTATGTTTGAAGCCTGAAATGTGGCAAAAGGTCGCAAAGTTCAAGGGGGCCGAATACTTTCGCAAGGCACTGTATAAGAGAATCTTTACGCCCCGAAAAGGTGTCAGACTGACGAGGTAAAGAAATAAACTCAGAAGAATCTCAAATATAAAATATATTTTGATGTGTTTAACACTTTTTTGGTTACTATATGATTCCATATGTGTTATTTCCTTGTTTTGATGTCCTCACTATTATTCTACAATGTAGAAAATATTCAAAATAAAAGCAAACCCTTGAATGAGTAGGTTTGTCCAAACTTTTGACTGGTATTGTATATGTTATGCATGCTAACATATTTGGCAATAATTATATCCAGCGTTTTACCATTGCACCATCTGATGTACAATCACTTTCACTGTGGTTCGGAAGTGTGATAGAGTTCACAGCAGCTGATGTCTCATCATGATTGGTTATTCCCCATCATTTTCAACATTGTCAATGAGCGTCATCATCTTTCTTTTGTGGTACCTCAAACTGTCTTGACTACCAGCTGAGATAAACTTTCAGGGGCTGATTTCACTCCTGGCACAGACTTTTCTGGACAGTGTTTTAACATCAACCTACTCTGAGCTGGGAAGCTTTTGTTGTTGTTTTAGAGCAGGTTTTAACAGGATTCCTAGAGCCTTTTCTGAGATGGTTTGTGAGACTGAAGAGTAGGATATTTTTTAAATAACATCAATCAAAGCCAAGATGCTGAGATTGTTTACAATCACTGTGGCTAAATAGTGAAGTTACACTGAAACGTTATGGTGACGTTGGAACCCCTCTGATTGAGTTGACATCATTCTGAGGTCAGTAATGTCCTGTAATGGTCAGTTATTTATGAGTCGCCAAGGCACCACAGGGCCATGTTGCCTGGGAACCAGTCCACTCCCACTGGGCAATTTTTGTTGTTGAATCAACGTTGTTTCCACGTCATTTCAACAACAACAAAATCTATGTGATGACGTAAACGTGGAAAACTGATAGGATTTTCAAAAAATGGATCGAAAACTGTGGACACAAGGGCAAAATCTCTCTCTCTGTATCTCTCCCTCCCTCTCTGTCTCACTCTCTCTCTCCTCTCTCTCTGTCTCTCTCTCTCCTCTCTCTCCCGTTCTCTGTCTCTCTCTCCTCTCTCTCCCGTTCTCTCTCTCTCTCTCTCCCTTTCTCTCTGTCTCTCTCTCTCCTCTCTCTCCCGTTCTCTCTCTCTCTCTCCCGTTCTCTCTCTCTCGCTCTCTCCCGTTCTCTCTGTCTCTCTCTCTCCTCTCTCTCCCGTTCTCTCTCTCTCTCCCGTTCTCTCTCCTCCCTCCCTCTCTCTCTCTCCCGTTCTCTCTCTCTCTCTCTCTCTCTCCCTCTCTCTCTCCCGTTCTCTCTGTCTCCCCTCATGTTTTTGTTGGACCACAGCCGTTGTCTTGTTTATAAATGCAACATTAAAGAGGAAGGGTGCAGATAAACACCCCCTCATTGTCCCAAATGGCAACCTATTCCCTATATAGTCCTTTTGGGCTCTGGTCTAAAGTAGTGCACTAGATAGGGAATACGGTGAGGGCCCTGGTCTAAAGTAGTGCACTGGATAGGGAATATGGTGAGGGCCCTGGTCTAAAGTAGTGCACTAGATAGGGAATATGGTGAGGGCCCTGGTCTAAAGTAGTGCACTAGATAGGGAATATGGTGAGGGCCCTGGTCAACGTAGTGCACTAGATAGGGAATATGGTGAGGGCCCTGGTCTAAAGTAGTGCACTAGATAGGGAATATGGTGAGGGCCCTGGTCAACGTAGTGCACTAGATAGGGAATATGGTGAGGGCCCTGGTCAACGTAGTGCACTAGATAGGGAATATGGTGCCATTTGGGACATATGGTTTCAAAACACATCTTCCTGTCAACACAGTTAGTAGACAGTAGAGACACATGATTTTGTACAGTATGAGTCACATCCGCTGTGTAAATCTAAGAGATGTCGCAATTCTTCAGTGAACAACTGGAAAATACTTGATAAATATAGTGTATGTGATTGTTTATTAACCTGCATAGAGCCAATCAGAACAGAACTGCTCTCTGTACAGTTCTGGATGTCCTAACAGGATGTAATTAAAACGGGTAATCCCTCTGAACAGAAATCGATGCCAAATGCTATTCCCTATATAATGCACTACTTTTGACCAAGGCCCAAAGGGCCAGAACCTAAAATGAACGCCTGCCACCTTCCAAATGTGTGTAGTAGGTCTTGGCATTGGCTTCTACAGTGTGAGCGTTTCATACAATAGTCAAATCTAGTATGGCCACATGTACGCGTTGTGATTTATAGGTAAATAAATGCTGCAGTAGCTGTTTTCTCAGTATTTGTGTCGTTTTGTTTCATGCTGGTAACGAACACAGAATGTGAATCCAAACGTTATAGATATCCCGATTCGCGCAGCAACGCTGTGAGTTACGTGTTGAAAGACTCGTTTTCAGAAGCAATGTGTGCAGGCATAAAAGTTGGTCTAATTGGTTGGTTGGTGGAAACTCTACTTAAGTGAGACTTTGTCCCTGTGTTTCTTGCCTATTTACATAGTCTTCTTCATAAGCTAGGTTGCTGTTCACCGTTTAGGTTTCCTTCCACTGCTAGCGAAGATATAATGTCGCACACTTAAGGACGACACAGTCAATCTGCAAGGTAACCTTAAAGGGTCAGCTGAGCATGTTCCTCTGGGATATTTTGGTTAAAAGACTAAGGTACATAATGTTCAATTACATTGAGAAAAATACCGCATTACTTCTTACTAGTAATACATTTATTGTATTAGAAACATTATTAAGCAGGCTCATCTGTTTTCTGGTATTTCTTTGTGTAATTACAACAAAATATATATTTTGGCTGGTAAAAACACGGCTGGTATATATCTTATATCTAACTGCCCCAGTGGCTGGTATACATCTTATATCTAACTGCCCCAGTGGCTGGTATATATCTTATATCTAACTGCCCCAGTGGCTGGTATATATCTTATATCTAACTGCCCCAGTGGCTGGTATACATCTTATATCTAACTGCCCCAGTGGCTGGTATACATCTTATATCTAACTGTCCCAGTGGCTGGTATATATCTTATATCTAACTGCCCCAGTGGCTGGTATACATCTTATATCTAACTGCCCCAGTGGCTGGTATAGGTCTTATATCTAACTGCCCTAGTGGCTGGTATACATCTTATATCTAACTGCCCTAGTGGCTGGTATACATCTTATATCTAACTGCCCCAGTGGCTGGTATACATCTTATATCTAACTGCCCCAGTGGCTGGTATATATCTTATATCTAGCTGCCCTAGTGGCTGGTATACATCTTATATCTAACTGCCCCAGTGGCTGGTATATATCGTATATCTAACTGCCCCAGTGGCTGGTATATATCTTATATCTAACTGCCCCAGTGGCTGGTATATATCTTATATCTAACTGCCCCAGTGGCTGGTATATATCTTATATCTAACTGCCCCAGTGGCTGGTATAGGTCTTATATCTAACTGTCCCAGTGGCTGGTATATATCTTATATCTAACTGCCCCAGTGGCTGGTATATATCTTATATCTAACTGCCCCAGTGGCTGGTATATATCTTATATCTAACTGTCCCAGTGGCTGGTATAAATCTTATATCTAACTGCCCCAGTGGCTGGTATATATCTTATATCTAACTGCCCCAGTGGCTGGTATATATCTTACATCTAACTGCCCCAGTGGCTGGTATACATCTTATATCTAACTGCCCCAGTGGCTGGTATACATCTTATATCTAACTGCCCTAGTGGCTGGTATACATCTTATATCTAACTGCCCTAGTGGCTGGTATACATCTTATATCTAACTGCCCCAGTGGCTGGTATATATTATTTAATCTAACTGCCCCAGTGGCTGGTATATATCTTATATCTAACTGTCCCAGTGGCTGGTATATATCTTATATCTAACTGCCCCAGTGGCTGGTATATATCTTATATCTAACTGCCCCAGTGGCTGGTATACATCTTATATCTAACTGTCCCAGTGGCTGGTATACATCTTATATCTAACTGCCCCAGTGGCTGGTATACATCTTATATCTAACTGTCCCAGTGGCTGGTATACATCTTATATCCAACTGCCCCAGTGGCTGGTATACATCTTATATCTAACTGTCCCAGTGGCTGGTATACATCTTATATCTAACTGCCCCAGTGGCTGGTATATATTATTTAATCTAACTGCCCCAGTGGCTGGTATATATCTTATATCTAACTGTCCCAGTGGCTGGTATACATCTTATATCTAACTGCCCCAGTGGCTGGTATATATTATTTAATCTAACTGCCCCAGTGGCTGGTATATATCTTATATCTAACTGTCCCAGTGGCTGGTATAGGTCTTATATCTAACTGCCCCAGTGGCTGGTATATATCTTATATCTAACTGCCCCAGTGGCTGGTATATATCTTATATCTAACTGTCCCAGTGGCTGGTATATATCTTATATCTAACTGTCCCAGTGGCTGGTATATATCTTATATCTAACTGTCCCAGTGGCTGGTATATATCTTATATCTAACTGTCCCAGTGGCTGGTATATATCTTATATCTAACTGCCCCAGTGGCTGGTATAGGTCTTATATCTAACTGTCCCAGTGGCTGGTATATATCTTATATCTAACTGCCCCAGTGGCTGGTATATATCTTATATCTAACTGTCCCAGTGGCTGGTATATATCTTATATCTAACTGCCCCAGTGGCTGGTATATATCTTATATCTAACTGCCCCAGTGGCTGGTATATATCTTATATCTAACTGTCCCAGTGGCTGGTATATATCTTATATCTAACTGCCCCAGTGGCTGGTATATATTTTTTAATCTAACTGCCCCAGTGGCTGGTATATATTATTTAATCTAACTGCCCCAGTGGCTGGTATATATCTTATATCTAACTGCCCCAGTGGCTGGTATATATCTTATATCTAACTGTCCCAGTGGCTGGTATATATCTTATATCTAACTGCCCCAGTGGCTGGTATATATTTTTTAATCTAACTGCCCCAGTGGCTGGTATATATTATTTAATCTAACTGCCCCAGTGGCTGGTATATATCTTATATCTAACTGCCCCAGTGGCTGGTATATATCTTATATCTAACTGCCCCAGTGGCTGGTATATATCCTATATCTAACTGCCCCAGTGGCTGGTACATATTTTTTAATCTAACTGCCCCAGTGGCTGGTATACATCTTATATCTAACTGCCCCAGTGGCTGGTATACTAAACAGTTTGTTTTAGGCTGTGCATAGAGCCCTTTTATAGTACTGCACATGCATACACACGATAACATACGCACTATACACACACATACACATGGATTATGTGTTGTAGATATGTAGAGTAGGGGCCTGAGGGCACACACTTAATGTGTTGATAAATATGTTGTAAAGTTTTTTTAAATTGTAAAACAGACTTCATTTTGCCAGACCCCAGGAAGAGTAGCTGCTGCCTTGGCAGGAACTAATGGGGATCCATAATAAACCCCAGGAAGAGTAGCTGCTGCCTTGGCAGGAACTGATGGGGATCCATAAAAAACCCCAGGAAGAGTAGCTGCTGCCTTGGCAGGAACTATTGGGGATCCATAATAAACCCCAGGAAGAGTAGCTGCTGCCTTGGCAGGAACTAATGGGGATCCATAATAAACCCCAGGAAGAGTAGCTGCTGCCTTGGCAGGAACTAATGGGGATCCATAATAAACCCCAGGAAGAGTAGCTGCTGCCTTGGCAGGAACTAATGGGGATCCATAATAAACCCCAGGAAGAGTAGCTGCTGCCTTGGCAGGAACTAATGGGCATCCATAATAAACCCCAGGAAGAGTAGCTGCTGCCTTGGCAGGAACTAATGGGGATCCATAATAGACCCCAGGAAGAGTAGCTGCTGCCTTGGCAGGAACTAATGGGGATCCATAAAAAACCCCAGGAAGAGTAGCTGCTGCCTTGGCAGAAACTAATGGGGATCCATAAAAAACCCCAGGAAGAGTAGCTGCTGCCTTGGCAACAGGAACTAATGGGGATACATAATAAACCCCAGGAAGAGTAGCTGCTGCCTTGGCAGGAACTAACGGGGATCCATAATAAATACAATTACAAGAAATACGAAGGGAAGAAAGTGCCAATTGGTAGGGAGCGCAGGAAAATGAATGACCAGGGCCTCATTCCTGCTGTCTGTCGTCTGAGCAATGAACGTTTCTGAGACAGTAAACATTTACTGACCGAGTCAAAGGTCATTAGAACTGACCTGTAGACCATGACTGTCCTGACATTCACATGCCCCTGTCGTCCTGTGACATGAAAAAATACCAACCATAACAAACCCTGCTCCTGCTAGCGTTCTGTACTCTCTGGACAGCCCAAAGCACTCTGGGTTGGAGAGAGACCCTCCCGCTAACACAGTCCCCTGGTCCGAGTTGCCCTGCTCCTGCTAGCGTTCTGTACTCTCTGGACAGCCCAAAGCACTCTGGGTTGGAGAGAGACCCTCCCGCTAACACAGTCCCCTGGTCCGAGTTCCCCTGCTCCTGGTCATGCCTCTGGAATTCATCTGGCCGGTTTCCCGGACACATTAAGTCTAGTCCTGGAGAGCAGCTTAGACTGAGTCAGTACAGAACCCTGAAAGCAAAGTAGGTTCTATGTAATGAATGTTCTACTGCAACCACAATAGAACCGGAATCACACAAACAGAGAGACATAAGAGCACAACAAATACATGTTTGGTTGGCTTTGTGAAAATATTATCTTCATGATAATAAAGCCATCCGATCGGCTCCGAGTTCAGTCAGTTAGTGGTGGGAAGCTCCAGTACCAGGGGTTCAGTCAGTCAGTGGTGGGAAGCTCCAGTCCCAGGGGTTCAGTCAGACAGTGGTGGGAAGCTCCAGTCCCAGGGGAGTTCAGTCAGTCAGTGGTGGGAAGCTCCAGTCCCAGAGGAGTTCATTCAGTCAGTGGTGGGAAGCTCCAGTCCCAGGGGAGTTCAGTCAGTCAGTGGTGGGAAGCTCCAGTCCCAGAGGAGTTCAGTCAGTGGTGGAAAGCTCCAGTCCCAGAGGATTTCAGTCAGTGGTTGGAAGTTCCAGTCCCAGGGGAGTTCAGTCAGTCAGTGGTGGGAAGCTCCAGTACCAGGGGAGTTCAGTCGGTTAGTGGTGGGAAGCTCCAGTCCCAGAGGAGTTCAGTCAGTGGTGGGAAGCTCCAGTCCCAGAGGATTTCAGTCAGTGGTTGGAAGCTCCAGTCCCAGGGGAGTTCAGTCAGTCAGTGGTGGGAAGCTCCAGTACCAGGGGAGTTCAGTCGGTTAGTGGTGGGAAGCTCCAGTCCCAGGGGAGTTCAGTCGGTTAGTGGTGGGAAGCTCCAGTCCCAGGGGAGTTCAGTCAGTTAGTGGTGGGAAGCTCCAGTCCCAGGGGTTCAGTCAGTCATTGGTGGGAAGCTCCAGTCCCAGGGATTCAGTCAGTCAGTGGTGGGAAGCTACAGTCCCAGGGGAGTTCAGTGAGTGGTTGGAAGCTCCAGTCACAGGGGAGTTCAGTGAGTGGTTGGAAGCTCCAGTCACAGGGGAGTTCAGTCAGTGGTGGGAAGCTCCAGTCCCAGGGGAGTTCAGTCAGTCAGTGGTGGGAAGCTCCAGTACCAGGGGAGTTCAGTCGGTTAGTGGTGGGAAGCTCCAGTCCCAGTGGAGTTTAGTCAGTGGTGGGAAGCTCCAGTCCCAGGGGAGTTCAGTCAGTCAGTGGTGGGAAGCTCCAGTCCCAGGTGTTCAGTCAGTCAGTGGTGGGAAGCTCCAGTCCCAGGGGAGTTCAGTCAGTCAGTGGTGGGAAGCTCCAGTTCCAGGGGAGTTCAGTCAGTGGTGGGAAGCCCCAGTCCCAGGGGAGTTCAGTCAGTCAGTGGTGGGAAGCTCCAGTCCCAGGTTTTCAGTCAGTCAGTGGTGGGAAGCTCCAGTTCCAGGGGAGTTCAGTCAGTGGTGGGAAGCTCCAGTCCCAGAGGAGTTCAGTCAGTCAGTGGTGGGAAGCTCCAGTCCCAGGTGTTCAGTCAGTCAGTGGTGGGAAGCTCCAGTCCCAGGGGAGTTCAGTCAGTCAGTGGTGGGAAGCTCCAGTTCCAGGGGAGTTCAGTCAGTGGTGGGAAGCCCCAGTCCCAGGGGAGTTCAGTCAGTCAGTGGTGGGAAGCTCCAGTCCCAGGTTTTCAGTCAGTCAGTGGTGGGAAGCTCCAGTTCCAGGGGAGTTCAGTCAGTGGTGGGAAGCTCCAGTCCCAGAGGAGTTCAGTCAGTCAGTGGTGGGAAGCTCCAGTCCCAGGGGTTCAGTCAGTCAGTGGTGGGAAGCTCCAGTCCCAGAGGAGTTCAGTCAGTCAGTGGTGGGAAGCTCCAGTCCCAGAGGAGTTCAGTCAGTCAGTGGTGGGAAGCTCCAGTCCCAGAGGAGTTCAGTCAGTCAGTGGTGGGAAGCTCCAGTCCCAGAGGAGTTCAGTCAGTTAGTGGTGGGAAGCTCCAGTACCAGGGGTTCAGTCAGTCAGTGGTGGGAAGCTCCAGTCCCAGGGGAGTTCAGTCAGTCAGTGGTGGGAAGCTCCAGTCCCAGGAGTTCAGTCAGTGGTGGGAAGCTCCAGTCCCAGGGGAGTTCAGTCAGTCAGTGGTGGGAAGCTACAGTCCCAGGGGAGTTCAGTCAGTCAGTGGTGGGAAGCTCCAGTCCCAGGAGTTCAGTCAGTGGTTGGAAGCTCCAGTCCCAGAGGAGTTCAGTCAGTCAGTGGTGGGAAGCTCCAGTCCCAGAGGAGTTCAGTCAGTCAGTGGTGGGAAGCTCCAGTCCCAGGGGAGTTCAGTCAGTCAGTGGTGGGAAGCTCCAGTCCCAGGGGAGTTCAGTCAGTCAGTGGTGGGAAGCTCCAGTCCCAGAGGAGTTCAGTCAGTCAGTGGTGGGAAGCTCCAGTCCCAGAGAAGTTCAGTTAGTCAGTGGTGGGAAGCTCCAGTCCCAGGGGAGTTCAGTCAGTCAGTGGTGGGAAGCTCCAGTCCCAGGGGAGTTCAGTCAGTCAGTGGTGGGAAGCTCCAGTCCCAGGGTTAAAGGTACAGTAGCCTGCGTCAGCTGACTACGTAGCGTATAGTGTAATGAACCAGGGAATGGATTGCCCTCTTCCTCTCTCCCCACTTCTCTTCTCTCTCTAAACTCAAAGTCCAGCACAGCCTACTGTACTGTGACTGTAGCTTCCTGCCCACAGACCCAGCCTCCAGCCTGTCGCCTTACAAACACCTCATTCTCGACACAGATCATGTGCCTCCGCGTTCAGCCACTGGCTCGGCTCTCTTCTCCCTGCTGCAGGAAGTCTAGCTTGTTATTCTTTATACCCCCTCCTCCACCTCTCCTCTTCTCCTCCATTCGCCCTCCATTCTTTTCTTTCCTCTTAGAGCCTGACACCCCCATTCACTCACACCATTTCTCTCTGCGCATTCGCTCTCTCTGCCTCCTGCTCTGTTAGGCGAAAGAGAGAGAGCTGTGTCTGTGTTGTCGTGCTGTAGCCCAGGCTGAAAGAAAGAGACAGAGGACGGCTCGTGAGAAGAGGAACTGTCACTACAGTGCACCGAAGGAGAGGAAGATAAGGAAGAAAGAAGAGGAGGAAAGGAGAGGCCCCCACTGAGGCTAGGAGATCCAGGGGCAGCCAAGTGAGAGCCAGCCAGGGAGGGAAGAAGAGGCCCCCACTGTACCTAGGAGATCCAGGGAAAACCCTGGTAAAACCAGCCAGGGAGAGAAGAAGAGGCCCCCACTGTACCTAGGAGATCCAGGGAAAGCCCTGGTAAAACCAGCCAGGGAGGGAAGAAGAGGCCCCCACTGTACCTAGGAGATCCAGTGAAAACCCTGGTAAAACCAGCCAGGGAGAGAAGAAGAGGCCCCCACTGTACCTAGGAGATCCAGGGAAAACCCTGGTAAAACCAGCCAGGGAGAGAAGAAGAGGCCCCCACTGTACCTAGGAGATCCAGGGAAAACCCTGGTAAAACCAGCCAGGGAGAGAAGAAGAGGCCCCCACTGTACCTGGAGATCCAGGGAAAACCCTGGTAAAACCAGCCAGTGAGAGAAGAAGAGGCCCCCACTGTACCTGGAGATCCAGGGGCAGCCAAGTGAGAACCAGCCAGACCAGGTGGTCATGGAGGCCCAGGTGAGGGATCTATCCCTCCTGTCTCCCCTGGGTACCAACGAGTCCCTCCCTCCCCCCACCTTGACCCCGGCTGTACCCCCTTACGTGAAGCTAGGTCTCACTGTGGTCTACACCGTCTTCTACTCCCTGCTGTTCCTCTTCATCTATCTACAGCTGTGGATGGTGCTGCGCTACAAACACAAGAGGTTCAGCTACCAGACAGTGTTTCTCTTCCTGTGTCTGCTGTGGGCTGCGTTGAGGGCCGTCCTCTTCTCCTTCTACTTCAGAAACTTTGTGACAGCCAACACACTGGGACCATTCCCCTTCTGGCTGCTCTACTGTTACCCTGTATGCCTGCAGTTCTTCACCCTCAGCCTCATGAACCTCTATTTCGCACAGGTGAGTTTAGCACAGTTGAGTCAGTACACCCTGTCTCTGTGTGGATCCTGCCTCTGTTTTAGCACATGTGAATGTAGTCCATGTGAAATAGCTAGCTAGTTAACTATTGCGCACTGGTAGCAAATCTATCGATGTCGTGCAGTGACGTCAACTGTGACTCCAGAATGGGTGGTGAGTGTTGTTGTGTGCCGATGGTCTCTGTTTTCGGCTCTGGGCAGACAGGAAGCAACACTGTTACAAGTGGAGCAGACCCACATGTATGAGACCAGTCAAGTTGTAGGTTGTTGAGGCCAGAGATGAGACCATAGCTGTGTTCCAAAACCCATACCAACATACTGTGCAAGACATACTGTATACTATTAGCAGTGGTGACCCACAGTTTTGCATGTTATTTTGGCATTAATACGTGTCACATATCAGTTTGCAAACAATTTAAAAAAAATAATCAACATAATTGAGTCAATAAAGCAACCTGCAGACTTGGTCTCTTCTTTGCTTTTCTGACTGAGGCAGCAGGTGTTTCATCCCAGCTCAGTGCTTTCCTGACTGAGGCAGCTCCAACATGCAGGTGTTTCATCCCAGCTCAGTGCTTTCCTGACTGAGGCAGCTCCAACATGCAGGTGTTTCAGCCCAGCTCAGTGCTTTCCTGACTGAGGCAGCTCCAACATGCAGGTGTTTCATCCCAGCTCAGTGCTTTCCTGACGGAGGCAGCTCCAACATGCAGGTGTTTCAGCCCAGCTCAGTGCTTTCCTGACGGAGGCAGCTCCAACATGCAGGTGTTTCAGCCTGGCTCAGTGCTTTCCTGACTGAGGCAGCTCCAACATGCAGGTGTTTCAGCCCAGCTCAGTGCTTTCCTGACTGAGGCAGCTCCAACATGCAGGTGTTTCATCCCAGCTCAGTGCTTTCCTGACTGAGGCAGCAGGTGTTTCATCCCAGCTCAGTGCTTTCCTGACGGAGGCAGCTCCAACATGCAGGTGTTTCATCCCAGCTCAGTGCTTTCCTGACGGAGGCAGCTCCAACATGCAGGTGTTTCATCCCAGCTCAGTGCTTTCCTGACGGAGGCAGCTCCAACATGCAGGTGTTTCAGCCCAGCTCAGTGCTTTCCTGACTGAGGCAGCTCCAACATGCAGGTGTTTCAGCCCAGCTCAGTGCTTTCCTGACTGAGGCAGCTCCAACATGCAGGTGTTTCATCCCAGCTCAGTGCTTTCCTGACGGAGGCAGCTCCAACATGCAGGTGTTTCAGCCCAGCTCAGTGCTTTCCTGACGGAGGCAGCTCCGACATGCAGGTGTTTCAGCCTGGCTCAGTGCTTTCCTGACTGAGGCAGCTCCAACATGCAGGTGTTCAGCCCAGCTCAGTGCTTTCCTGACTGAGGCAGCTCCAACATGCAGGTGTTCAGCCCAGCTCAGTGCTTTCCTGACTGAGGCAGCTCCAACATGCAGGTGTTTCAGCCCAGCTCAGTGCTTTCCTGACTGAGGCAGCTCCAACATGCAGGTGTTTCAGCCTGGCTCAGTGCTTTCCTGACTGAGGCAGCTCCAACATGCAGGTGTTTCATCCTGGCTCAGTGCTTTCCTGACTGAGGCAGCTCCAACATGCAGGTGTTTCAGCCCAGCTCAGTGCTTTCCTGACTGAGGCAGCTCCAACATGCAGGTGTTTCAGCCTGGCTCAGTGCTTTCCTGACTGAGGCAGCTCCAACATGCAGGTGTTTCAGCCCAGCTCAGTGTTTTCCTGACTGAGGCAGCAGGTGTTTCAGCCCAGCTCAGTGCTTTCCTGACTGAGGCAGCTCCGACATGCAGGTGTTTAGATCTGCTTTCTGTGGTGGTGGGACAGCCAGTGGAAAATACTGAGCTTAAGGGTAGGTAACGTTCTCTAGTTGCGCTGTGATTGGCTCAGCATTCTGTCACTCATGGGGACACCATGTCACCGCAAAATCTGAGGGTTGAGCTCGAAAATTCAAGCCCCTTGGGTGCTGCCATAGACTTACATTAGAAGTGCCCATCCAAGTAGGCTCAAGGTCATTGGCCACAGATAAAATGACATCAAATCACGTTATATCGACAGCATCTTTGATTGGACTGATCATGTCAACACAATACTTTCAAATTCTTCCCTAGCAAGCTTGCAGTCATCATCATGAATCAAGTCGACAATCTGCTGGAAAATCCTTGTCATATGAAGATAAATAATTAAGAGAAATTATAGATAAAATGTATTGGTGCTCATCATCTATTGGACATAAAAATTACACAACAAGTTGGAAATCGCAACAATGAGTGGTTTGGAAGGAATCAATGGCTTACTGCAAGCATTGCAAAGCAATCACTAGCCTGCTATTCAGTGGAGTAGGTGTGTGGTCCCAAGTCTGGGTTTAAGGGTCTCTTTTCCAAGGTTAAAGAAGATAAACATTCAATCCAGCATGACGTCTGCCGTGTCCAAAACAACTGGAAACTCAGAACTGGAAAATAAGACTTCAGTGAGTTCAAGACAACTGGGAACTTTGAAAAAAACCACAGCTCCGACTGGGAAAATTCATTTTGAACAGTCATCCAACTCGGAATTGCAAGTAGGGGACTCAAGCCTCTTTCTAGAGTGCTGACCTTAAGATCACTGACGTCATAATTCGACCTTGTTTCTTGTTTCCCAGTTGTCTTAAAAGCACCATAAATCCAGAGAATGACAGACTTTGACAACAAAGTTTGATTACAAAATTTGCCCACAAAGGACCGTCGCGCCACCTTCCTGTACAAAGTGAGTCCAAAAATGTATTGTAAGCTGCTGCATAAATTATGTAATATGCCAGGGATATATGTATACTGTCTGTAGCTAAGAAAGAAATACTAAGTGTATGTTGTGTAGTAAGCCCATGTGCCTCACCCTCATAATTTGGTCACTTTTCCCCCCATAAATTTGCCTACTGTTCTGACTTGGTGGTGCACACTTAGCCTATAGCCTGTTTTAGAGAAATGTAATCATTGAATATTGTAAGAGCTTTCATTGTCTGTTTATATGCCCCCTTTATTTATCCTATGGTTCTGACTTGGTGTACAGGAAGAATACTGTAAGAACGGCCCAGGTTCTGAATTCTGTTCGCTGTATATTTCAAAAGTGCCGAACAAATAGTTATATTGACTATATATATACACGTCCTAGCTCGCTCATTAATGTCTTAATCGATATTACGGATTGCCTCTTATCTGCTCGTTGTCCATTTATGCCATAGTTTGTACATCTCAGTTGTCATTAGAAACCACATTTGTTTGAGCAAGTCAGCCATATCAACTATGTTTTTTTGAAGGCAGTAAATGAGGCTGAATGAACTGTTTCGCTGCCAGACGAGGCTCCGCTGATAGCCAGGTGTAGCAGTGGTAAGGTGTTCAGACTGCTGTTGGGACAGCTTTATGTTTGTGGGCACCGTTTGTCACCGTTATAGTGCAATGAATGTTTTATTTAGTGTTGTGTTGTGTAGTGGCTATGCTGGCATGAAAATAAAAAGAAAGTGTTTGCCTCACCAAGATCTACATGCTAAAATCGTCCCCTGACTATTAGTTCATTTTAGTATACTGTAAATGAACGGTATTCTTTCAGCTGAGCGTACTAGCTTCACCTGCCTACCTGAAGTTGATGTTGTTGCTATGCAACCTCTTGCTAGCTTGTTAGCATAACAAATTACTAGCTAGACATTTTACGACTTTGGTATGTTCGTAAATTCACTCTGGATTGCCAGAATGCGCTCTGGGCGTTTGTAAATTCAAAGCATTGTCAGATTGCTCTTAGGTAAATTCAGAGCGTTCAGAACGCACACTGGACGCTCTGGCCAAGGAGTAGGGTTGATCTGAGCATTCTGACCTCACAATGGCAGTCAAGCACCCAAGCTAACTGGCTAACCGGCTAACTATTTCCAGACACAAATGAGAGAACACTTCACTCTGACCATTTTACTCGCCCTAACAGAGCTGGTTAGGCTGTTTTCATGTTATCCAGAGCGTTGGTGACTGTAACTGTAATGCTGGCAAGAATTTAATTAATATTTTTTGCAGACCTTTACTGACCATTACTGCTGTAATGATATGATTTGCGGTTCATAAGGACAGCGTAGCTAACAAACTGTCAGCCAACAAAATAATGTGTTACTTATTTGAAAAGTCATTACAGTATTACATTACTCAACATGTTGTTAACATTTGTAATAATTAGCTCTCGTTGCATATTTTCCACCATTTTCTTCAAATCTGAAAATGTTGTGAAGCCACACCCATTTTCTGAAGAATTGCATTATGGGCCATAAAAGCAGGGAAATGTGTCCAATGCTTGTGTACTTCGTATAGTACAACATCCGGGAACCTTCAGCACACTAATTATATCCATACGATGACTAATAAGCATACGACATGGTACATACTCATTTTACATCACAGATAGTATGGTTAGTGCGTTACTATGCGTATTTGAACACAGCTCATGTCTCTCTGAGAGGTAAGGGGTCAGAGGTCAGGGGGTGAAGGCCACCATTTGGCACAGCGGTCAGACACAGACGCCGGAGCAAAGAGCTGCAACATAGTTTTGCCTCGTTTAGGATTTGTTCAAAGCTTGGCTTGTGAAACGCTCCATAAACTGAATTAGACTACAGAGGACATTACGATTCATCATTGTGCTGCTCAGACTGGAGACGTTTGGTGGGAGAGAAAGAGTTGGGATGAGATGTTTGGTGGGAGAGAAAGAGAGCTGGGATGAGATGTTTGGTGGGAGAGAAAGAGAGTTGGGGTGAGATGTTTGGTGGGAGAGAAAGAGAGTTGGGATGAGATGTTTGGTGGGAGAGAAAGAGAGTTGGGGTGAGATGTTTGGTGGGAGAGAAAGAGTTGGGATGAGATGCTTGGTAGGAGAGAAAGAGAGCTGGGATGAGATGTTTGGTGGGAGAGAAAGAGAGTTGGGGTGAGATGTTTGGTGGGAGAGAAAGAGAGTTGGGGTGAGATGTTTGGTGGGAGAGAAAGAGTTGGGATGAGATGTTTGGTAGGAGAGAAAGAGAGCTGGGATGAGATGCTTGGTGGGAGAGAAAGAGGTTGGGATGAGATGCTTGGTAGGAGAGAAAGGGAGTTAATTTGAAGACTAGGAACATATCTCACTACTACAACAGAAGCATTACTTGTATCATTCAGTGGCTCTAGCAGATGTCAGTGGCTCTAGCAGATGTTAGTGGCTCTAGCAGATGTTAGTGGCTCTAGCAGATGTCAGTGGTTCTAGCAGATGTTAGTGGCTCTAGCAGATGTCAGTGGCTCTAGCAGATGTCAGTGGCTCTTGCAGATGTCAGTGGCTCTAGCAGATGTCAGTGGCTCTAGCAGATGTCAGTGGCTCTAGCAGATGTCAGTGGCTCTAGCAGATGTCAGTGGCTCTAGCATACCTTAAGGGAACATTTTGACAATCACCGTATGGTTAGTGAGAAAGTCCCTATTGGAACTGTACGGTCCCTTACTAGACGTCCGAAAACATTTGTAAAATTCGGGGACGGCGTCGGGCCGAGCGGCAGGGCCAGACCTACCGGGAAGTCATCAAATGAACTTTGTCGGACATTCGGTTTTCGTTTAATAAAATAAACAAATTTTGGCCCATTTTTGCGCTATGCCGGAAGATCCCACAAGAGGGCATAAGCAATCATATTGCTATTGGACAAAACATCCCGAATCACGACGTGCCATATCTCGAAAACTGAAAATATTTCGAAGCCGAAACTTGGTGAGCGTAGGTTTGGCATAATGGGAAGATGGCCCCGAACAAGATGGCGTCTAGGCCTCAACGGTTTTTGAGTTATGGCCATATTTCTGGGATTAAAGGTCCAAAATGAAAATAGAGAAAAGATTTTTTCACTTCACGTCAAAGTCAAGGAGCCTCCGGTGTCAATAAAAAAAAATCGGCCATTTATCTATCGTCATTTAAGAGAAATCGTACGATGACCAGATCGTGATGTTCAGATATAGGTGTTTTTTTTTCAACGGTTACAGATCCAGTTGCAGGGTGTTCATACGAATATTTTTAAAATGTGCTGCGGAGCTCTGCGACATTTCTGTGATTTTCTATGATTTTCTGAAATAACACACACTCACTAAACCCTCCGTAAATAACTCAGTTGTTAACGTAAAGACTTAAAACTCAGGATTCTGTAAAGGCATACCCCAATGAGGATATGAGTTTATTTATAGCTTCCTGTGCCAACCGGAAGTGCCATAATTGGTGTCTCAGGGGCTGTTTGGAAGGGTTAAAAAAATCAGATCTGTCCAAAACTTCATATGTGTGATTAGACAACCCCCATGAACTGTAAATCAGTCATTTTTCCCATAAAAATTCAAAGGAAAAATAAATCACACAGATACACAACTTGGATGGAGGGACGTATTGGGGTGTGTAGAGACTGACAGTGCCTCCAATAGTTAGCTTTGTTCGAGCTAAAAAGAACCGTCAGACCTAGAGTTCCGAAACTTTAGAATCCTGTTCTAGACCTCAGGTAGATAGTGCGTGGTGAGTTACGGCGCTCTAGGAGGTTCTCGGACCGAGAAACAGCGTCGAACATTTGCAATGACTTCAATTCATTTTGACCATTACGAAAATGGCGACATTTAGAAATGTCCCAGAGACACAAGGCTAGGTGCATTGTGACCGTCTCGGCCCATAGAGACAGAACCCAACATCTCGGTCCGATAGCTCATTCAAGGACCCCGTAGCAAGGCATGGAAAAAAGTGGATTTTCAGCACCAATTAGGCTTTTACTCGGACACCAAATGACCTATCGAGCCGAAACTCGGGATTCGGGGTCGCCTCACATAGGACTACACATAATGTCCGAACTGGCCCCGCAGCTAGAAAGTAACTATGTGTTTTATGGTTTTTTAATGTTTTGTACCGAAGGCCTTGTGAATTTTGGGCCAGCTCTGAAGTATGTTATACTTGGCTCCTAAATGAGTTGGGAAGAGTGGGTTTGGTGTCAGTTTGTATCAGTTTGGTGTCAAAATGATATCAAATTGACTGATGGACGGTGACTTGCAGGTGACTCTTGTCCATTAGCAATATGTTTAAGCGGTGAGGTACCATCACCAAAAGCGACATTCTGAAATCAACCCAAACGAGCAATGGAGAGGTACCAGAATCACTGCCCAGCCATCCCTATGTCATCGGGCCAGTCAATTTGGCATTCCTGCATGATTTTTATGGCATGACAAATTGGTGATGGTGAATGCCCAGTTAACCATATGGCAAATGCACAGTGACTTTGAAAGAGTGAGAAAACATTACCAAATGGACATTCTGAAATCAACCCTAATGAGCGATGGAGAGGTACCAGAATCACTGCCAAGCCATCCCGAGTTCATCGGGCCAGTCAATTTGGCATTCCTGCACAAATTTTCAGTGACTTTGCAAAAGTGAGAAAACATTTGCAATATGTTTTAACAGTGAGGTACCATCACCAAAAGCGACATTCTGAAATCAAGCCAAACGAGCGATGGAGAGGTTCCAGAATCACTGCCCAGCCATCCCGAGTTCATCGGGCCAGTCAATTTGGCATTCCTGCATGATTTTTATGGCATGACAAATTGGTGATGGTGAATGCCCAGTTAACCATATGGCAAATGCACAGTGACTTTGCAAAAGTGAGAAAACATAAACAAATGGACATGATGAAATCAACACCACGAGTGATTGAAAGGAACAACAATCACTGCCCGGCCATCCCGAGTTCATCAGGCCAGTCAATTTTGCATTTCTGAAGGATTTTTGAGCATGTCAAATTTCTTATGACATTTGGCCCCCACAAAACATATGCCTTATGCACAAGCAAAAAAAAACAAAAACATTATGATAATAAAATATGACTAAAGTATGTTGATACAGTTCTTATACTTGTGTAACTGACACAAAATTCGAACATTTTTCGAAAAACGGTCCAGAAAGCACTTTTTTAGGGGTGTGTGAAGTTTTTTAGGAAATTTAATAATTTTTTACTTTTGACTTCTGACTTCCTATGAAATCATATTGCAGATGGACAAAACATATGCAATAATGCGCAAGTAAAAAAATTAAAAAAATGATGATAATAAAATTGGACAAAAGTATTTTCATACAGTTCTTATACATGTGTAATTGACAAAAAAAGCGAAAGAATTTCGAAAAACGGTCCAGAAAGCACTTTTTTAAGGGGTTATAAGTTTTTTTCAAAAAATCCATTTTTTTCAAAATTTGGCTTTTGGATGTTGACTTGGAGTCCAATATCAATATGAAAAACCATGGTGGAGCGCAAACGCCACCTGTTGGATTTTTGAAGTGTTACAACTGGCAATAGCCATATGGCATTTGAAGTAAACTTTGCATGAATCAACGCCGCTTTGGGTGGTATTGGCCAATGTGTACATGGTTTGTCCTATGCCAATAATTTGCCATTCATTTTTGTCCACTACGGGGGTGAATTCCCTTACAGATGTTAGTGGCTCTAGCAGATGTCAGTGGCTCTAGCAGATGTTAGTGGCTCTAGCAGATGTTAGTGGCTCTAGCAGATGTCAGTGGTTCTAGCAGATGTCAGTGGCTCTAGCAGATGTCAGTGGCTCTAGCAGATGTCAGTGGCTCTAGCAGATGTCAGTGGCTCTAGCAGATGTCAGTGGCTCTAGCAGATGTTAGTGGCTCTAGCAGATGTTAGTGGCTCTAGCAGATGTCAGTGGCTCTAGCAGATGTTAGTGGCTCTAGCAGATGTCAGTGGCTCTAGCAGATGTTAGTGGCTCTAGCAGATGTTAGTGGCTCTAGCAGATGTCAGTGGCTCTAGCAGATGTTAGTGGCTCTAGCAGATGTTAGTGGCTCTAGCAGATGTTAGTGGCTCTAGCAGATGTTAGTGGCTCTAGCAGATGTCAGTGGCTCTAGCAGATGTTAGTGGCTCTAGCAGATGTTAGTGGCTCTAGCAGATGTTAGTGGTTCTAGCAGATGTTAGTGGCTCTAGCAGATGTTAGTGGCTCTAGCAGATGTTAGTGGCTCTAGCAGATGTTAGTTGCTCTAGCAGATGTCAGTGGCTCTTGCAGATGTCAGTGGCTCTAGCAGATGTCAGTGGCTCTAGCAGATGTTAGTGGCTCTAGCAGATGTCAGTGGTTCTAGCAGATGTTAGTGGCTCTAGCAGATGTCAGTGGCTCTAGCAGATGTTAGTGGCTCTAGTAGATGTCAGTGGCTCTAGCAGATGTTAGTGGCTCTAGCAGATGTCAGTGGCTCTAGCAGATGTTAGTGGCTCTAGCATATGTTAGTGGCTCTAGCAGATGTTAGTGACTCTAGCAGATGTTAGTGGCTCTAGCAGATGTTAGTGGCTCTAGCAGATGTCAGTGGCTCTAGCAGATGTCAGTGGCTCTAGCAGATGTTAGTGGCTCTAGCAGATGTTAGTGGCTCTAGCAGATGTTAGTGGCTCTAGCAGGGTCAAGAGACACTCCAACTGGTATTGCTGTGATGCCTAGCAACTGTAACTGAGCAACTGTAGCTTAAGGCCTTTCTACTTCTTTGAACTCAGCTATTCTGAACCCAGAGGTTTCAAAGGGATGTTTGGTGTCTTTAGGACAGAGAGAAAGCAGAAGTGAGAAAGCCTTGTTCTTTCCGTCCCTTTCAACAGAGAAACACAGAACATGCGATACAGTAGAATATATATGAGGTTTAAAGGACATTTGTCTTTCTACAGGTTGTGTTCAAGGCAAAATCGAAACATGCACCAGAGCTTCTGAAATACAGGTACGATTTAATAAACACAACGCACCATTCAACATACAATAATGTTCCATCCTACCGACACTATATATACTAAAGTATGTGGACACCCTTCTAAATTACTGGGTTCGGCTATTTCAGCCACACCAGTTGCTCACAGGTGTATAATATCGAGCGCCCGGCCATGCAATCTCCATAGACAAACGTTGGCAGTATAATGGCCTTACTGAAGAGCTTAGTGACTTTCAACATCGCACCATCATAGGACAAGTCAGTTCGTCAAATTTCTACCCTGCTGGAGCTGCCCCCCGGTCAACTGTAAGTGTTGTTATTGTGAAGTGGAAACATCTTGGAGCAACAACAGCTCAGCCGTGAAGTGGTAGGCCACACAAGCTCCCAGAACGGGGCCACCGAGTGCTGAAGTACGTAGCCCGTAAAAATCGTCTGTCCTCGGTTGGAACACTCACTACTGAGTTCCAAACTGCCTCTGGAAGCTTCATGAAATGGTTTTCCATAGCCGAGCAGCCGCACACAAGCCTAAGATCACCGTGTGCAATACCAAGCATTAGCTGGAGTGGTGTAAAGCTCACCGTCATTGGACTCTGGAGCAGTGGAAACACATTCTCTGGAGTGATGAATCACGCTTCACCCTCTGGCAGTCAGACAGACAAATCTGGGTTTAGCAGATGCCAGGAGAACGCTACCTGCCCCAATGCATAGTACCCACTGTAAAGTTTGGTGGAGGAGGAGTAATGGTCTGGGGCTGTTTTTCATGGTTCAGGCCCCTTGGTTCCAGTGAAGGGAAATCTTAACGCTACAGCATTCAATAACATTCTAGATGATTCTGTTGCAACAGTTTGGGGAAGGCCATTTCCTGTTTCAGCATGACAATGCCCCCCGAGCATAAAGCGAGGTCTATACAGAAATGGTTAGTTGAGATCAGTGTAGAAGAACTTGACTGGCCTGCACAGAGCCCTGACCTCAACCCTATCGAATACCTTTGGTAAGAATTGGAACGCTGACTGCAAGCCAGACCTAATCGCCCAACATCAGTGCCCTAATATTCTTGTGCACTAATGCTCTTGTGGCTGAAACGAAGCAAGTCCCCGCAGCAATGTTCCTACATCTAGTGGAAAGCCTTCCCAGAAGAGTGGAGGCTGTTATAGCAGCAATGTTCCTACATCTAGTGGAAAGCCTTCCCAGAAGAGTGGAAGCTGTTATAGCAGCAATGTTCCTACATCTAGTGGAAAGCCTTACCAGAAGAGTGGAGGCTGTTATAGCAGCAATGTTCCTACATCTAGTGGAAAGCCTTCCCAGAAGAGTGGAGGCTGTTATAGCAGCAATGTTCCTACATCTAGTGGAAAGCCTTCCCAGAAGAGTGGAAGCTGTTATAGCAGCAATGTTCCTACATCTAGTGGAAAGCCTTCCCAGAAGAGTGGAGGCTGTTATAGCAGCAATGTTCCTACATCTAGTGGAAAGCCTTCCCAGAAGAGTGGAGGCTGTTATAGCAGCAATGTTCCTACATCTAGTGGAAAGCCTTCCCAGAAGAGAGTAGGCTGTTATAGCAGCAATGTTCCAACATCTAGTGGAAAAGCCTTCCCAGAAGAGTGGAGGCTGTTATAGTAGCAATGTTCCAACATCTAGTGGAAAGCCTTCCCAGAAGAGTGGAGGCTGTTATAGCAGCAATGTTCCAACATCTAGTGGAAAACCTTCCCAGAAGAGTGGAGGCTGTTATAGGAGCCATGGGGGGCAGCCAACTCCATATTAATGCTCATGATTTTGGAATGAGACGTTCGACAGGCAGGTGTCCACATACTTTTGGTCATGTAGTGTACTGTTCTATACTCTATAGTCCCTCTGTCCTCTGTCTTCTGAACCTTACTGTTCTATACTCTATAGTCCCTCTGTCCTCTGTCTTCTAAACCTTACTGTTCTATACTCTATAGTCCCTCTGTCCTCTGTCCTCTGTCTTCTGAACCTTACTGTTCTATATTCTATAGTCCCTCTGTCCTCTGAACCTTACTGTTCTATACTCTATAGTCCCTCTGTCCTCTGCCTTCTGAACCTTACTGTTCTATACTCTATAGTCCCTCTGTCCTCTGTCCTCTGAACCTTACTGTTCTATACTCTATAGTCCCTCTGTCCTCTGAACCTTACTGTTCTATACTCTATTGTCCCTCTGTCCTCTGAACCTTACTGTTCTATACTCTATAGTCCCTCTGTCCTCTGTCCTCTGAACCTTACTGTTCTATACTCTATAGTCCCTCTGTCATCTGTCTTCTGAACCTTACTGTTCTATACTCTATAGTCCCTCTGTCCTCTGTCCTCTGAACCTTACTGTTCTATACTCTATAGTCCCTCTGTCCTCTGAACCTTACTGTTCTATACTCTATAGTCCCTCTGTCCTCTGTCTTCTGAACCTTACTGTTCTATACTCTATAGTCCCTCTGTCTTCTGAACCCTACTGTTCTATACTCTATAGTCCCTCTGTCCTCTGAACCTTACTGTTCTATACTCTATAGTCCCTCTGTCCTCTGTCCTCTGAACCTTACTGTTCTATACTCTATAGTCCCTCTGTCTTCTGAACCTTACTGTTCTATACTCTATAGTCCCTCTGTCCTCTGTCCTCTGAACCTTACTGTTCTATACTCTATAGTCCCTCTGTCCTCTGAACCTTACTGTTCTATACTCTATAGTCCCTCTGTCCTCTGAACCTTACTGTTCTATACTCTATAGTCCCTCTGTCCTCTGTCTTCTGCTCTGCTTCCTCTTTGGAGTTTAGGCTGGGTTACTGTAAAGCGCTTGGTGACAACATTACCAATCAATCAATTTGATTGATTCCTTCACCTTTGACCTCTGACCTCTAACAATGTTACTTCCTGTCCCCCAGGTTACCCCTGTACCTCCTCTTCCTGACCATCAGTATGGTGTTCCTGGTAGTAAACCTGACCTGTGCCCTGCTAGTGAGGATGAGCACCACAGAGACCCAGACCATTGTACTGATCAGAGTTACCATCAACGATACACTGTTTGTCCTGTGTGCCATCTCCCTCTCCCTCTGCCTCTACAAGATCGCCAAGATGTCCCTGGCTAATCTCTACCTGGAGTCCAAGGTAAGAGATGTACACACACACACACACACACACACACACCAATCCTTGGTTTAAATACATGTGTATTTGGTAATCATAATACTTGTTTAGCGTGTATTTGAGTATCTTTGTACTTTAAGCATTTGTACATCGTTATGACATTTCTAATGTCTTTATTATTTTGAAACTTCTGTACGTGTAATGTTTACTGTTCATTTTTATTGTTTATTTCACTTTTGTATATCTTACCTTTATTTAACCAGGCAAGTCAGTTAAGAACAAATTCTTATTTTCAATGACGGCCTAGGAACAGTGGGTTAACTGCCTGTTCAGGGGCAGAACGACAGATTTGTACCTTGGTCCAACACTCTAACCACTAGGCTACCCTGCCGCCCTATATCATCTACCTTACTTGCTTTGGCAATGTTAACACATGTTTCCCATGCCAATGAAGCCCTTTGAGTTGAATTGAGTGAGTGCACTTGCTTACACAGTGCCTGCCCTGCGCCCTGCCGAGTGTGCTGCTGTAGACACGGCTGTGTGAGCATCGAGAATCAAATGGCACAGTTGGGTAGTTGACGTGTATCAGCTTCTCTAACCTGGTCCCAGATTCGTTGGTACCGTCTGGCCTACTCGTTGAGGACCATAGGAGATGTCAGGACAAACAGATCTGGGACCAGACGACCTGACATGCTCTATAAAGACATAGGAGATGTCAGGACAGCACAAACAGATCTGGGACCAGGTTCTATGATTCACACAAAGCTACAACTATTGCTATCTGAGACGGTGTGTTTTATTTCCCAGGGAACCTCATTGTGCCAGGTGACAGCTATAGGAGCCACAGTCACCCTGCTGTATACATCCAGAGCCTGTTACAACCTGCTGGTTCTGGCCCTCACCAACGTGAAGAGCATCAACTCCTTCGACTACGACTGGTACAATGTATCTGACCAGGTAATACTGTACGGCAGTGTCTTTCCTGGTCCTTCTGTCACATAATTCCTCTCATCCAGGTTGAAGTCTAGTGGTTAATAACTGAAAGGACGTTGGTTTGTATCCACGAGCAGAACACATGAAAAATGTGTTGAGGTGTCCTTGAGCAAGGCACTTAACCTCATGTAAGTCGCTCTGGATAAGAGGTAAGTCAGTTAAGCGTGTTAACCCTCGCTGCCGGCCCAGTCTCGTCCTCAGAACAGGTGCAGAGCAGCTTTACGGACAGATCCCTGTCCCCACATCCTTCAACATCTCTCCCTGTCCCCACATCCTTCAACATCTCTCCCTGTCCCAGTCTGCTGTCCCCACATCCTTCAACATCTCTCCCTGTCCCCACATCCTTCAACATCTCTCCCTGTCCCAGTCTGCTGTCCCCACATCCTTCAACATCTCTCCCTGTCCCCACATCCTTCAACATCTCTCCCTGTCCCAGTCTGTTGTCCCCACATCCTTCAACATCTCTCCCTGTCCCACTCTGCTGTCCCCACATCCTTCAACATCTCTCCCTGTCCCCACATCCTTCAACATCTCTCCCTGTCCCAGTCTGCTGTCCCCACATCCTTCAACATCTCTCCCTGTCCCCACATCCTTCAACATCTCTCCCTGTCCCAGTCTGTTGTCCCCACATCCTTCAACATCTCTCCCTGTCCCACTCTGCTGTCCCCACATCCTTCAACATCTCTCCCTGTCCCCACATCCTTCAACATCTCTCCCTGTCCCAGTCTGTTGTCCCCACATCCTTCAACATCTCTCCCTGTCCCCACATCCATCAACATCTCTCCCTGTCCCAGTCGGTTGTCCCCACATCCTTCAACATCTCTCCCTGTCCCAGTCTGTTGTCCCCACATCCTTCAACATCTCTCCCTGTCCCCACATCCTTCAACATCTCTCCCTGTCCCAGTCTGTTGTCCCCACATCCTTCAACATCTCTCCCTGTCCCCACATCCTTCAACATCTCTCCCTGTCTCAGTCTGTTGTCCCCACATCCAACATCTCTCCCTGTCCCCACATCCTTCAACATCTCTCCCTGTCCCAGTCTGTTGTCCCCACATCCTTCAACATCTCTCCCTGTCCCCACATCCTTCAACATCTCTCCCTGTCCCAGTCGGTTGTCCCCACATCCTTCAACATCTCTCCCTGTCCCACTCTGTTGTCCCCACATCCTTCAACATCTCTCCCTGTCCCCACATCCTTCAACATCTCTCCCTGTCCCACTCTGTTGTCCCCACATCCTTCAACATCTCTCCCTGTCCCACTCTGTTGTCCCCACATCCTTCAACATCTCTCCCTGTCCCAGTCTGCTGTCCCCACATGCTTCAAGATGGCCACCATTATTCTTGTACTCAATAAAGGAAGGTAACTGAGCTAAATTAATGTCCCCTTCAGACATCATGAAGTTTGAGAGGCTAGTTAAGGACCACATTGCCTTTACCTTACTCAACAACTTAGACCAAACGCCTTAAAGCCTCTCAGAGTAGGAGTGCTGGTCTAAGATCATGTCTTAAAGCCTCTCAGTGTAGGAGTGCTGGTCTAGGATCAGGTCTTAAAGCCTCTCTGAGTAGGAATGCTGGTCTAGGATCAGGTCTTAAAGCCTCTCAGTGTAGGGGTACTGGTCTAGGATCAGGTCTTAAAGCCTCTCAGTGTAGGGGTGCTGGTCTAGGCTCAGGTCTTAAAGCCTCTCAGAGTAGGGGTGCTGGTCTAGGATCAGGTCTTAAAGCCTCTCAGTGTAGGGGTACTGGTCTAGGCTCAGGTCTTAAAGCCTCTCAGAGTAGGGGTGCTGGTCTAGGATCAGGTCTTAAAGCCTCTCAGTGTAGGGGTACTGGTCTAGGATCAGGTCTTAAAGCCTCTCAGTGTAGGGGTACTGGTCTAGGATCAGGTCTTAAAGCCTCTCAGTGTAGGGGTACTGGTCTAGGATCAGGTCTTAAAGCCTCTCAGTGTAGGGGTACTGGTCTAGGATCAGGTCTTAAAGCCTCTCAGTGTAGGGGTACTGGTCTAGGATCAGGTCTTAAAGCCTCTCAGTGTAGGAATGCTGGTCTAGGATCAGGTCTTAAAGCCTCTCAGTGTAGGAGTGCTGGTCTAGGATCAGGTCTTAAAGCCTCTCTGAGTAGGAATGCTGGTCTAGGATCAGGTCTTAAAGCCTCTCAGTGTAGGGGTACTGGTCTAGGATCAGGTCTTAAAGCCTCTCAGTGTAGGGGTACTGGTCTAGGATCAGGTCTTAAAGCCTCTCAGTGTAGGGGTGCTGGTCTAGGCTCAGGTCTTAAAGCCTCTCAGAGTAGGGGTGCTGGTCTAGGATCAGGTCTTAAAGCCTCTCAGTGTAGGGGTACTGGTCTAGGATCAGGTCTTAAAGCCTCTCAGTGTAGGGGTACTGGTCTAGGATCAGGTCTTAAAGCCTCTCAGTGTAGGGGTACTGGTCTAGGATCAGGTCTTAAAGCCTCTCAGTGTAGGGGTACTGGTCTAGGATCAGGTCTTAAAGCCTCTCAGTGTAGGGGTACTGGTCTAGGATCAGGTCTTAAAGCCTCTCAGTGTAGGGGTACTGGTCTAGGATCAGGTCTTAAAGCCTCTCAGTGTAGGGGTACTGGTCTAGGATCAGGTCTTAAAGCCTCTCAGTGTAGGGGTACTGGTCTAGGATCAGGTCTTAAAGCCTCTCAGTGTAGGGGTACTGGTCTAGGATCAGGTCTTAAAGCCTCTCAGTGTAGGGGTACTGGTCTAGGATCAGGTCTTAAAGCCTCTCAGTGTAGGGGTACTGGTCTAGGATCAGGTCTTAAAGCCTCTCAGTGTAGGGGTACTGGTCTAGGATCAGGTCTTAAAGCCTCTCAGTGTAGGGGTACTGGTCTAGGATCAGGTCTTAAAGCCTCTCAGTGTAGGGGTACTGGTCTAGGATCAGGTCTTAAAGCCTCTCAGTGTAGGGGTACTGGTCTAGGATCAGGTCTTAAAGCCTCTCAGTGTAGGGGTACTGGTCTAGGATCAGGTCTTAAAGCCTCTCAGTGTAGGGGTACTGGTCTAGGATCAGGTCTTAAAGCCTCTCAGTGTAGGGGTACTGGTCTAGGATCAGGTCTTAAAGCCTCTCAGTGTAGGGGTACTGGTCTAGGATCAGGTCTTAAAGCCTCTCAGTGTAGGGGTACTGGTCTAGGATCAGGTCTTAAAGCCTCTCAGTGTAGGGGTACTGGTCTAGGATCAGGTCTTAAAGCCTCTCAGTGTAGGGGTACTGGTCTAGGATCAGGTCTTAAAGCCTCTCAGTGTAGGGGTACTGGTCTAGGATCAGGTCTTAAAGCCTCTCAGTGTAGGGGTACTGGTCTAGGATCAGGTCTTAAAGCCTCTCAGTGTAGGGGTACTGGTCTAGGATCAGGTCTTAAAGCCTCTCAGTGTAGGGGTACTGGTCTAGGATCAGGTCTTAAAGCCTCTCAGTGTAGGGGTACTGGTCTAGGATCAGGTCTTAAAGCCTCTCAGTGTAGGGGTACTGGTCTAGGATCAGGTCTTCCCTGGCCAGATCAGCACTCCTATATTCTGACGCTTAATTCAATCCGTATTTCGGACGTTCAGCATTACAGCCTGATTGAAATGTAAAGGCAGTGTACCCAGCGTCAGCGGTGACTGAATTCATGTTAAACACTGAATATATTAAATGCTGCATATGTAATTCATGTTACACGCTGCATATGTCTATAGTTTACATAGGATCCAGACTGAATAGAGGAAGCCCTTAGTTTATATAGGATGTTGTGGTTGACTGTGTTTATACTGAGCTTATCTGACTTCAGACTCTAACATTACATCCTGTCTGTGTGGTGTCTCAGGCAGACCTGCAGTCGACCCTGGGAGACGCGGGGTACATTGTGTTTGGGGTGATTCTGTTTGTCTGGGAGCTGCTGCCAACCTCTCTGGTCGTCTACTTCTTCAGGGTCCGACAGCCTCACCAGGACAAGGTGAGGAGTGTGTGTGTGTTTGTGTGTGTGTGTGATGACATGGACGTTGATTAGGCAGATCCCCGTTGGGTTAAATGTGGAAGACACGTATGGTTTCAACTGAGGAGGTTTCCCCTTCCCCAATACACGCTACTGTTCATTGGTTAAAACGTGTTCTGTCTTTCCCAATAAACACACACAGACACAGACACAGACACAGACACACAGACACAGACACACACACACACACACACACACACAGAGAGAGAGAGGACCAGGATAAGCAGCAGTGTTAGGCCGCAGCAATTTTCTTGATCTCCTTGTAACTGCTTTGCTCAAGGGCACAATGGCAGGAGAGGGTTTACTGTGAACTGCTCTATACAGGGATGGGGTCAAGTACAGCTGAATGCCAGTCAGGAAGCACACTGAAACTCTCATTCCAATGTTCTTCAATGCTTTTCAATAAGGGAAATGTGGAATTGGAAAAGGTTTACTTGACCCCTAACCCTGGTACTATCCACTGACCCTAAAGGCTGGTTTCCTGGACACAGAGACCCCTAACCCTGGGACTATCCACTGAGCCTAAAGGCTGGTTTCCTGGACACAGAGACCCCTAACCCTGGTACTATCCACTGAGCCTAAAGGCTGGTTTCCTGGACACAGAGACCCCTAACCCTGATACTATCCACTGAGCCTAAAGGCTGGTTTCCTGGACACAGAGACCCCTAACCCTGGTACTATCCACTGAGCCTAAAGGCTGGTTTCCTGGACACAGAGACCCCTAACCCTGGTACTATCCACTGACCCTAAAGGCTGGTTTCCTGGGCACAGAGACCCCTATCCCTGGTACTATCCACTGAGCCTAAAGGCTGGTTTCCTGGACACAGAGACCCCTAACCCTGGTACTATCCACTGACCCTAAAGGCTGGTTTCCTGGGCACAGAGACCCCTATCCCTGGTACTATCCACTGACCCTAAAGGCTGGTTTCCTGGACACAGAGACCCCTATCCCTGGTACTATCCACTGACCCTAAAGGCTGGTTTCCTGGACACAGAGACCCCTAACCCTGGTACTATCCACTGAGCCTAAAGGCTGGTTTCCTGGGCACAGAGACCCCTATCCCTGGTACTATCCACTGAGCCTAAAGGCTGGTTTCCTGGACACAGAGACCCCTAACCCTGGTACTATCCACTGACCCTAAAGGCTGGTTTCCTGGGCACAGAGACCCCTATCCCTGGTACTATCCACTGACCCTAAAGGCTGGTTTCCTGGACACAGAGACCCCTATCCCTGGACCCCTAACCCTGGAACTATCCACTGACCCTAAAGGCTGGTTTCCTGGACACAGAGACCCCTAACCCTGGTACTATCCACTGAGCCTAAAGGCTGGTTTCCTGGACACAGAGACCCCTAACCCTGGTACTATCCACTGAGCCTAAAGGCTGGTTTCCTGGACACAGAGACCCCTAACCCTGGTACTATCCACTGACCCTAAAGGCTGGTTTCCTGGACACAGAGACCCCTAACCCTGGTACTATCCACTGACCCTAAAGGCTGGTTTCCTGGACACAGAGACCCCTAACCCTGGTACTATCCACTGACCCTAAAGGCTGGTTTCCTGGACACAGAGACCCCTAACCCTGGTACTATCCACTGACCCTAAAGGCTGGTTTCCTGGGCACAGAGACCCCTATCCCTGGTACTATCCACTGACCCTAAAGGCTGGTTTCCTGGACACAGAGACCCCTAACCCTGGTACTATCCACTGACCCTAAAGGCTGGTTTCCTGGGCACAGAGACCCCTATCCCTGGTACTATCCACTGAGCCTAAAGGCTGGTTTCCTGGACACAGAGACCCCTAACCCTGGTACTATCCACTGACCCTAAAGGCTGGTTTCCTGGACACAGAGACCCCTAACCCTGGTACTATCCACTGAGCCTAAAGGCTGGTTTCCTGGACACAGAGACCCCTATCCCTGGTACTATCCACTGACCCTAAAGGCTGGTTTCCTGGGCACAGAGACCCCTAACCCTGGGACTATCCACTGACCCTAAAGGCTGGTTTCCTGGACACAGAGACCCCTAACCCTGGTACTATCCACTGAGCCTAAAGGCTGGTTTCCTGGACACAGAGACCCCTAACCCTGGTACTATCCACTGAGCCTAAAGGCTGGTTTCCTGGACACAGAGACCCCTAACCCTGGTACTATCCACTGAGCCTAAAGGCTGGTTTCCTGGACACAGAGACCCCTAACCCTGGTACTATCCACTGACCCTAAAGGCTGGTTTCCTGGGCACAGAGACCCCTAACCCTGGGACTATCCACTGACCCTAAAGGCTGGTTTCCTGGACACAGAGACCCCTAACCCTGGTACTATCCACTGACCCTAAAGGCTGGTTTCCTGGGCACAGAGACCCCTAACCCTGGGACTATCCACTGACCCTAAAGGCTGGTTTCCTGGACACAGAGACCCCTAACCCTGGTACTATCCACTGAGCCTAAAGGCTGGTTTCCTGGACACAGAGACCCCTAACCCTGGTACTATCCACTGAGCCTAAAGGCTGGTTTCCTGGACACAGAGACCCCTAACCCTGGTACTATCCACTGACCCTAAAGGCTGGTTTCCTGGGCACAGAGACCCCTAACCCTGGGACTATCCACTGACCCTAAAGGCTGGTTTCCTGGACACAGAGACCCCTAACCCTGGTACTATCCACTGACCCTAAAGGCTGGTTTCCTGGACACAGAGACCCCTAACCCTGGTACTATCCACTGAGCCTAAAGGCTGGTTTCCTGGACACAGAGACCCCTAACCCTGGTACTATCCACTGAGCCTAAAGGCTGGTTTCCTGGACACAGAGACCCCTAACCCTGGTACTATCCACTGACCCTAAAGGCTGGTTTCCTGGACACAGAGACCCCTAACCCTGGTACTATCCACTGAGCCTAAAGGCTGGTTTCCTGGACACAGAGACCCCTATCCCTGGTACTATCCACTGAGCCTAAAGGCTGGTTTCCTGGACACAGAGACCCCTATCCCTGGTACTATCCACTGACCCTAAAGGCTGGTTTCCTGGGCACAGAGACCCCTAACCCTGGTACTATCCACTGAGCCTAAAGGCTGGTTTCCTGGACACAGAGACCCCTATCCCTGGTACTATCCACTGACCCTAAAGGCTGGTTTCCTGGGCACAGAGACCCCTAACCCTGGGACTATCCACTGACCCTAAAGGCTGGTTTCCTGGACACAGAGACCCCTATCCCTGGTACTATCCACTGACCCTAAAGGCTGGTTTCCTGGACACAGAGACCCCTAACCCTGGTACTATCCACTGACCCTAAAGGCTGGTTTCCTGGGCACAGAGACCCCTATCCCTGGTACTATCCACTGACCCTAAAGGCTTGTTTCCTGGACACAGAGACCCCTATCCCTGGTACTATCCACTGACCCTAAAGGCTGGTTTCCTGGACACAGAGACCCCTAACCCTGGTACTATCCACTGAGCCTAAAGGCTGGTTTCCTGGACACAGAGACCCCTAACCCTGGTACTATCCACTGAGCCTAAAGGCTGGTTTCCTGGACACAGAGACCCCTAACCCTGGTACTATCCACTGACCCTAAAGGCTGGTTTCCTGGACACAGAGACCCCTAACCCTGGTACTATCCACTGACCCTAAAGGCTGGTTTCCTGGACACAGAGACCCCTAACCCTGGTACTATCCACTGACCCTAAAGGCTGGTTTCCTGGACACAGAGACCCCTAACCCTGGTACTATCCACTGACCCTAAAGGCTGGTTTCCTGGGCACAGAGACCCCTATCCCTGGTACTATCCACTGACCCTAAAGGCTGGTTTCCTGGACACAGAGACCCCTAACCCTGGTACTATCCACTGACCCTAAAGGCTGGTTTCCTGGGCACAGAGACCCCTATCCCTGGTACTATCCACTGAGCCTAAAGGCTGGTTTCCTGGACACAGAGACCCCTAACCCTGGTACTATCCACTGACCCTAAAGGCTGGTTTCCTGGACACAGAGACCCCTAACCCTGGTACTATCCACTGACCCTAAAGGCTGGTTTCCTGGACACAGAGACCCCTAACCCTGGGACTATCCACTGAGCCTAAAGGCTGGTTTCCTGGACACAGAGACCCCTAACCCTGGTACTATCCACTGAGCCTAAAGGCTGGTTTCCTGGACACAGAGACCCCTAACCCTGATACTATCCACTGAGCCTAAAGGCTGGTTTCCTGGACACAGAGACCCCTAACCCTGGTACTATCCACTGAGCCTAAAGGCTGGTTTCCTGGACACAGAGACCCCTAACCCTGGTACTATCCACTGACCCTAAAGGCTGGTTTCCTGGGCACAGAGACCCCTATCCCTGGTACTATCCACTGAGCCTAAAGGCTGGTTTCCTGGACACAGAGACCCCTAACCCTGGTACTATCCACTGACCCTAAAGGCTGGTTTCCTGGGCACAGAGACCCCTATCCCTGGTACTATCCACTGACCCTAAAGGCTGGTTTCCTGGACACAGAGACCCCTATCCCTGGTACTATCCACTGACCCTAAAGGCTGGTTTCCTGGACACAGAGACCCCTAACCCTGGTACTATCCACTGAGCCTAAAGGCTGGTTTCCTGGGCACAGAGACCCCTATCCCTGGTACTATCCACTGAGCCTAAAGGCTGGTTTCCTGGACACAGAGACCCCTAACCCTGGTACTATCCACTGACCCTAAAGGCTGGTTTCCTGGGCACAGAGACCCCTATCCCTGGTACTATCCACTGACCCTAAAGGCTGGTTTCCTGGACACAGAGACCCCTATCCCTGGTACTATCCACTGACCCTAAAGGCTGGTTTCCTGGACACAGAGACCCCTAACCCTGGTACTATCCACTGAGCCTAAAGGCTGGTTTCCTGGACACAGAGACCCCTAACCCTGGTACTATCCACTGAGCCTAAAGGCTGGTTTCCTGGACACAGAGACCCCTAACCCTGGTACTATCCACTGACCCTAAAGGCTGGTTTCCTGGACACAGAGACCCCTAACCCTGGTACTATCCACTGACCCTAAAGGCTGGTTTCCTGGACACAGAGACCCCTAACCCTGGTACTATCCACTGACCCTAAAGGCTGGTTTCCTGGACACAGAGACCCCTAACCCTGGTACTATCCACTGACCCTAAAGGCTGGTTTCCTGGGCACAGAGACCCCTATCCCTGGTACTATCCACTGACCCTAAAGGCTGGTTTCCTGGACACAGAGACCCCTAACCCTGGTACTATCCACTGACCCTAAAGGCTGGTTTCCTGGGCACAGAGACCCCTATCCCTGGTACTATCCACTGAGCCTAAAGGCTGGTTTCCTGGACACAGAGACCCCTAACCCTGGTACTATCCACTGACCCTAAAGGCTGGTTTCCTGGACACAGAGACCCCTAACCCTGGTACTATCCACTGAGCCTAAAGGCTGGTTTCCTGGACACAGAGACCCCTATCCCTGGTACTATCCACTGACCCTAAAGGCTGGTTTCCTGGGCACAGAGACCCCTAACCCTGGGACTATCCACTGACCCTAAAGGCTGGTTTCCTGGACACAGAGACCCCTAACCCTGGTACTATCCACTGAGCCTAAAGGCTGGTTTCCTGGACACAGAGACCCCTAACCCTGGTACTATCCACTGAGCCTAAAGGCTGGTTTCCTGGACACAGAGACCCCTAACCCTGGTACTATCCACTGAGCCTAAAGGCTGGTTTCCTGGACACAGAGACCCCTAACCCTGGTACTATCCACTGACCCTAAAGGCTGGTTTCCTGGGCACAGAGACCCCTAACCCTGGGACTATCCACTGACCCTAAAGGCTGGTTTCCTGGACACAGAGACCCCTAACCCTGGTACTATCCACTGAGCCTAAAGGCTGGTTTCCTGGACACAGAGACCCCTAACCCTGGTACTATCCACTGAGCCTAAAGGCTGGTTTCCTGGACACAGAGACCCCTAACCCTGGTACTATCCACTGACCCTAAAGGCTGGTTTCCTGGGCACAGAGACCCCTAACCCTGGGACTATCCACTGACCCTAAAGGCTGGTTTCCTGGACACAGAGACCCCTAACCCTGGTACTATCCACTGACCCTAAAGGCTGGTTTCCTGGACACAGAGACCCCTAACCCTGGTACTATCCACTGAGCCTAAAGGCTGGTTTCCTGGACACAGAGACCCCTAACCCTGGTACTATCCACTGACCCTAAAGGCTGGTTTCCTGGACACAGAGACCCCTATCCCTGGTACTATCCACTGACCCTAAAGGCTGGTTTCCTGGACACAGAGACCCCTAACCCTGGTACTATCCACTGAGCCTAAAGGCTGGTTTCCTGGACACAGAGACCCCTATCCCTGGTACTATCCACTGACCCTAAAGGCTGGTTTCCTGGGCACAGAGACCCCTAACCCTGGTACTATCCACTGAGCCTAAAGGCTGGTTTCCTGGACACAGAGACCCCTATCCCTGGTACTATCCACTGACCCTAAAGGCTGGTTTCCTGGGCACAGAGACCCCTAACCCTGGGACTATCCACTGACCCTAAAGGCTGGTTTCCTGGACACAGAGACCCCTATCCCTGGTACTATCCACTGACCCTAAAGGCTGGTTTCCTGGACACAGAGACCCCTAACCCTGGTACTATCCACTGACCCTAAAGGCTGGTTTCCTGGGCACAGAGACCCCTATCCCTGGTACTATCCACTGACCCTAAAGGCTGGTTTCCTGGACACAGAGACCCCTATCCCTGGTACTATCCACTGACCCTAAAGGCTGGTTTCCTGGACACAGAGACCCCTAACCCTGGTACTATCCACTGAGCCTAAAGGCTGGTTTCCTGGACACAGAGACCCCTAACCCTGGTACTATCCACTGAGCCTAAAGGCTGGTTTCCTGGACACAGAGACCCCTAACCCTGGTACTATCCACTGACCCTAAAGGCTGGTTTCCTGGACACAGAGACCCCTAACCCTGGTACTATCCACTGACCCTAAAGGCTGGTTTCCTGGACACAGAGACCCCTAACCCTGGTACTATCCACTGACCCTAAAGGCTGGTTTCCTGGACACAGAGACCCCTAACCCTGGTACTATCCACTGACCCTAAAGGCTGGTTTCCTGGGCACAGAGACCCCTATCCCTGGTACTATCCACTGACCCTAAAGGCTGGTTTCCTGGACACAGAGACCCCTAACCCTGGTACTATCCACTGACCCTAAAGGCTGGTTTCCTGGGCACAGAGACCCCTATCCCTGGTACTATCCACTGAGCCTAAAGGCTGGTTTCCTGGACACAGAGACCCCTAACCCTGGTACTATCCACTGACCCTAAAGGCTGGTTTCCTGGACACAGAGACCCCTAACCCTGGTACTATCCACTGAGCCTAAAGGCTGGTTTCCTGGACACAGAGACCCCTATCCCTGGTACTATCCACTGACCCTAAAGGCTGGTTTCCTGGGCACAGAGACCCCTAACCCTGGGACTATCCACTGACCCTAAAGGCTGGTTTCCTGGACACAGAGACCCCTAACCCTGGTACTATCCACTGAGCCTAAAGGCTGGTTTCCTGGACACAGAGACCCCTAACCCTGGTACTATCCACTGAGCCTAAAGGCTGGTTTCCTGGACACAGAGACCCCTAACCCTGGTACTATCCACTGAGCCTAAAGGCTGGTTTCCTGGACACAGAGACCCCTAACCCTGGTACTATCCACTGACCCTAAAGGCTGGTTTCCTGGGCACAGAGACCCCTAACCCTGGGACTATCCACTGACCCTAAAGGCTGGTTTCCTGGACACAGAGACCCCTAACCCTGGTACTATCCACTGACCCTAAAGGCTGGTTTCCTGGGCACAGAGACCCCTAACCCTGGGACTATCCACTGACCCTAAAGGCTGGTTTCCTGGACACAGAGACCCCTAACCCTGGTACTATCCACTGAGCCTAAAGGCTGGTTTCCTGGACACAGAGACCCCTAACCCTGGTACTATCCACTGAGCCTAAAGGCTGGTTTCCTGGACACAGAGACCCCTAACCCTGGTACTATCCACTGACCCTAAAGGCTGGTTTCCTGGGCACAGAGACCCCTAACCCTGGGACTATCCACTGACCCTAAAGGCTGGTTTCCTGGACACAGAGACCCCTAACCCTGGTACTATCCACTGACCCTAAAGGCTGGTTTCCTGGACACAGAGACCCCTAACCCTGGTACTATCCACTGAGCCTAAAGGCTGGTTTCCTGGACACAGAGACCCCTAACCCTGGTACTATCCACTGACCCTAAAGGCTGGTTTCCTGGACACAGAGACCCCTATCCCTGGTACTATCCACTGACCCTAAAGGCTGGTTTCCTGGACACAGAGACCCCTAACCCTGGTACTATCCACTGAGCCTAAAGGCTGGTTTCCTGGACACAGAGACCCCTATCCCTGGTACTATCCACTGACCCTAAAGGCTGGTTTCCTGGGCACAGAGACCCCTAACCCTGGTACTATCCACTGAGCCTAAAGGCTGGTTTCCTGGACACAGAGACCCCTATCCCTGGTACTATCCACTGACCCTAAAGGCTGGTTTCCTGGGCACAGAGACCCCTAACCCTGGGACTATCCACTGACCCTAAAGGCTGGTTTCCTGGACACAGAGACCCCTAACCCTGGTACTATCCACTGAGCCTAAAGGCTGGTTTCCTGGACACAGAGACCCCTAACCCTGGTACTATCCACTGAGCCTAAAGGCTGGTTTCCTGGGCACAGATTAATCCTTGTTAGACTAAAAAGCATGTTCAATGGAAATTCTTCATTTAGTGTGATTTTAGTCTAATACTAGGTGTGATTTGTGTCTGGGACAGATTGGGTTTAGTATCATAGAAATCTTGAACTAGAACACCCCCTAGCCACACCCTGACCTACGACACCATAGAGAACCAAAGGCTCTCATTGGTCAGGGCGTGACAAGGTGTGATTTGTGTCTGGGACAGAGTGGGTTTAGTATGATAGGAATTTGACGGATATCTGGTTTTGTTGTTCTCCAGAGTGGGACGGGACTCCCAGGACACGTCTTCTCGTCCAGGGCCTATTTCTTTGACAACCCTCGACGTTATGACAGTGATGACGACCTGGTATGGAGCATCATCCCTCAGGACGTACAGGCCAGGTACATAAACAACAGACAATCAAATTGTATTTGTCACATGCACTGAATACAACAGGTGTAGGGTAGACCTTATCGTGAAATGCTGAATACAACAGGTGTAGACCTTATCGTGAAATGCTGAATACAACAGGTGTAGACCTTATCGTGAAATGCTGACTTACGACTCGTTAACCAACAATGCAGTTTTAAGACAAATAAGATTAACAAAAACAAAAAAAATCGAAATAAACTCAAATTAAAAGGGTGGAAGAATCTCAAATCTCAAATATATTTAGATTTGTTTAACACGTTTTTGGTTCCTACATGATTCCATATGTGTTATTTCATAGTTTTGATGTCTTCACTATTATTCTACAATGTAGAAAATAGTACAAATAAAGAAAAACTTGAATGAGTAGGTGTGTCCAAACTGTTGACTGGTAGATTATATATAGTATATCACAAAAGTGAGTACACTCCTCAAATTTTTGCAAATATTTGAGTATATCTTGTCATGTGACAACACTGAAGAAATGTCACTTTGCTACTGTGGGGCGGCAGGGTAGCCTAGTGGTTAGAGCGTTGGACTAGTAACCGGAAGGTTGCGAGTTCAAACCCCCGAGCTGACAAGGTACAAATCTGTCGTTCTGCCCCTGAACAGGCAGTTAACCCACTGTTCCCAGGCCGTCATTGAAAATAAGAATTTGTTCTTAATTAACTGACTTGCCTGGTTAAATAAAGGTAAAAAAAATAATTAAAAAAAAGTAGTGTGTACAGCTTGTATAACAGTGTAAATTTGCTGTCCCCTCAAAATAACTCAACACACAGCCATTAATGTCTAAACCGCTGGCAACAAAAGTGAGTACACCCCTAAGTGAAAATGTCCAAATTGGGGCCCAATTAGCCATTTTCCCTCCCCTGTGTCATGTGACTCGTTAGTGTTACAAGGTCTCAGATGTGAATGGGGAGCAGGTGTGTTAAATTTGGTGTCATTGCTCTCACACTCTCTCATGCTGACTGGTCACTGGAAGTTCAACATGGCACCTCATGGCAAAGAACTCTCTGAGGATCTAAAAAAAAGAATTGTAGCTCTACATAAAGATGGCCTGGGCTATAAGAAGATTGCCAAGACCCTGAAACTGAGCTGCAGCACGGTGGCCAAGACCATACAGCGGTTTAACTGGACAGGTTCCACTCAGAACAGGCCTCACCATGGTCGACCAAAGAAATTGAGTGCACGTACTCAGCTTCATATCTAGAGGTTGTCTTTGGGAAATAGACGTATGAGTGCTGCCAGCATTGCTGCAGAGGTTGAAGGGGTGGGGGATCAGCCTGTCAGTGCTCTGACCATACGCCGTACACTGCATCAAATTGGTCTGCATGGCTGTCGTCCCAGAAGGAAGCCTCTTCTAAAGATGATGCACAAGAAAGCCCGCAAACAGTTTGCTGAAGACAAGCAGACTAAGGACATGGATTCCTGGAACCATGTCTTGTTGTCTGATGAGACCAAGATAAACTTCCGGCGCCGACAGAGATGGCCGCCTCGCTTCGCGTTCCTAGGAAACTATGCAGTTTTTTGTTTTTTTTACGTGTTATTTCTTACATTAGTACCCCAGGTCATCTTAGGTTTCATTACATACAGTCGAGAAGAACTACTGTATATAAGATCAGCGTCAACTCACCATCAGTACGACCAAGAATATGTTTTTCGCGACGCGGATCCTGTGTTCTGCCTTACAAACAGGACAACGGAATGGATCGCATGCAGCGACCCAAAAAAACGACTCCGAAAAAGAGGGAAACGTGGCGGTCTTCTGGTCAGACTACGGAGACGGGCACATCGTGCCCCACTTCCTAGCATTCTTCTTGCCAATGTCCAGTCTCTTGACAACAAGGTTGATGAAATCCGAGCAAGGGTAGCATTCCAGAGGGACATCAGAGACTGTAACGTTCTGTGCTTCACGGAAACATGGCTCACTGGAGAGACGCTATCCGAAGCGGTGCAGCCAACGGGTTTCTCCACGCATCGCGCCGACAAAAACAAACACCTTTCTGGTAAGAAGAGGGGTGGGGGTGTATGCCTTATGGCTAACGAGGCATGGTGCGATGAAAGAAACATACAGGAACTCAAATCCTTCTGTTCACCTGATTTAGAATTCCTCACAATCAAATGTAGACTGCATTATCTACCAAGAGAATTCTCTTCGATTATAATCAAAGCCGTATATATCCCCCCCCAAGCAGACACATCGATGGCTCTGAACAAACTTTATTTAACTCTTTGCAAACTGGAAACCATTTATCCGGAGGCTGCACTCATTGTTGTTGGGGATTTTAACAAGGCTAATCTGAAAACAAGACTCCCTAAATTTTATCAGCATATCGATTGCGCAACCAGGGGCGGAAAAACCTTGGATCACTGTTACTCTAACTTCCGCGACGCATATAAGGCCCTGCCCCGCCCCCCTTTCGGAAAAGCTGACCACGACTCCATTTTGCTGATACCTGCCTATAGACAAAAGCTAAAAAAAGAAGCTCCCACGCTGAGGTCTGTCCAACGCTGGTCCGACCAAGCTGACTCCACACTCCAAGACTGCTTCCATCACGTGGACTGGGACATTGACAAATACGCTGATTCGGTGTGCGAGTTCATTAGAACGTGCGTTGAAGATGTCATTCCCATAGCAACGATTAAAACATTCCCTAACCAGAAACCTTGGATTGATGGCAGCATTCGCGTGAAACTGAAAGCGCGAACCACTGCTTTCAATCAGGGCAAGGTGTCTAGTAACATGACTGAATACAAACAATGCAGCTATTCCCTATCAAACAAGCTAAGCGTCAGTACAGAGACAAAGTAGAATCCCAATTCAACGGCTCAGACACAAGAGGCATGTGGCAGGGTCTACAGTCAATCACGGACTACAGGAAGAAATCCAGCCCAGTCACGGACCAGGATGTCTTGCTCCCAAGCAGACTAAATAACTTTTTTGCCCGCTTTGAGGACAATACAGTGCCACTGACACTGCCTGCAACGGAAAAATGCGGTCTCTCCTTCACTGCAGCCGAGGTGAGTAAAACATTTAAATGTGTTAAACCTCGCAAGGCTGCAGGCCCAGACGGCATCCCCAGCCGCGCCCTCAGAGCATGCGCAGACCAGCTGGCTGGTGTGTTTACGGACATATTCAATCAATCCCTATACCAGTCTGCTGTTCCCACATGCTTCAAGAGGGCCACCATTGTTCCTGTTCCCAAGAAAGCTAAGGTAACTGAGCTAAACGACTACCGCCCCGTAGCACTCACTTCCGTCATCATGAAGTGCTTTGAGAGACTAGTCAAGGACCATATCACCTCCACCCTACCTGACACCCTAGACCCACTCCAATTTGCTTACCGCTCAAATAGGTCCACAGACGATGCAATCTCAACCACACTGCACACTGCCCTAACCCATCTGGACAAGAGGAATACCTATGTGAGAATGCTGTTCATCGACTACAGCTCGGCATTCAACACCATAGTACCCTCCAAGCTCGTCATCAAGCTTGAGACCCTGGGTCTCGACCCCGCCCTGTGCAACTGGGTACTGGACTTCCTGACGGGCCGCCCCCAGGTGGTGAGGGTAGGTAACAACATCTCCTCCCCGCTGATCCTCAACACTGGGGCCCCACAAGGGTGCGTTCTGAGCCCTCTCCTGTACTCCCTGTTCACCCACGACTGCGTGGCCACGCACGCCTCCAACTCAATCATCAAGTTTGCGGACGACACAACAGTGGTAGGCTTGTTTACCAACAACGACGAGACGGCCTACAGGGAGGAGGTGAGGGCCCTCGGAGTGTGGTGTCAGGACAATAACCTCACACTCAACGTCAACAAAACTAAGGAGATGATTGTGGACTTCAGGAAACAGCAGAAGGAACACCCCCCTATCCACATCGATGGAACAGTAGTGGAGAGAGTAGCAAGTTTTAAGTTCCTCGGCATACACATCACAGACAAACTGAATTGGTCCACTCACACAGACAGCATCGTGAAGAAGGCGCAGCAGCGCCTCTTCAACCTAAGGAGGCTGAAGAATTTCGGCTAGTCACCAAAAGCACTCACAAACTTCTACAGATGCACAATCGAGAGCATCCTGGCGGGCTGTATCACCGCCTGGTACGGCAACTGCTCCGCCCTCAACCATAAGGCTCTCCAGAGGGTAGTGAGGTCTGCACAACGCATCACCGGGGGCAAACTACCTGCCCTCCAGGACACCTACACCACCCAGTGTTACAGGAAGGCCATAAAGATCATCAAGGACATCAACCACCCGAGCCACTGCCTGTTCACCCCGCTATCATCCAGAAGGCGAGGTCAGTACAGGTGCATCAAAGCTGGGACCGAGAGACTGAAAAACAGCTTCTATCTCAAGGCCATCAGACTGTTAAACAGCCACCACTAACATTGAGTGGCTGCTGCCAACACACTGACACTGACTCAACTCCAGCCACTTTAATAATGGGAATTGACGGGAAATGATGTAAATATATCACTAGCCACTTTAAACAATGCTACCTTATATAATGTTACTTACCCTACATTATTCATCTCATATGCATACGTATATACTGTACTCTATATCATCGACTGCATCCTTATGTAATACATGTATCACTAGCCACTTTAACTATGCCACTTTGTTTACATACTCATCTCATATGTATATACTGTACTCGATACCATCTACTGTATCTTGCCTATGCTGCTCTGTACCATCACTCATTCATATATCCTTATGTACATATTCTTTATCCCCTTACACTGTGTATAAGACAGTAGTTTAGGAATTGTTAGTTAGATTACTTGTTGGTTATTACTGCATTGTCGGAACTAGAAGCACAAGCATTTCGCTACACTCGCATTAACATCTGCTAACCATGTGTATGTGACAAATAAAATTTGATTTGATTTGATTTAAACGTATTTGGATCAGATGGTGTCAAGTGTGTGTGGCGGCAACCAGGTGAGGAGTACAAAGACAAGTGTGTCTTGCCTACAGTCAAGCATGGTGGTGGGAGTGTCATGGTCTGGGGCTGCATGAGTGCTGCCGGCACTGGGGAGCTACAGTTCATTGAGGGAACCATGAATGCCAACATGTACTGTGACATACTGAAGCAGAGCATGATCCCCTCCCTTCGGAGACTGGGCCGCAGGGCAGTATTCCAACAAGATAACGATCCCAAACACACCTCCAAGAAGACCACTGCCTTGCTAAAGAAGCTGAGGGTAAAGGTGATGGACTGACCAAGCATGTCTCCAGACCTAAACCCTATTGAGCATCTGTGAGGTATCCTCAAATGGAAGGTGGAGGATTGCAAGGTCTATAACATCCACCAGCTCCGTGATGTCGTCATGGAGGAGTGGAAGAGGACTCCAGTAGCAACCTGTGAACTCCATGCCCAAGAGGGTTAAGGCAGTGCTGGAAAATGATGGTGGCCACACAAAATATTGACACTTTAGAAAGTGACAAAATATTGACACTTTCTAATTTGTTAGTCCAAAAATGGATGCCGACAGCAGTCGCACCTTTGGAAGTCATAGCTTGGACTGTAGCCTACTGTGGTTAGTGCGTTGGGCGGCAGGTAGCCTAGTGGTTAGAGCGTTGGGCGGCAGGTAGCCTAATGGTTAGAGCGTTGGGCGGCAGGTAGCCTAGTGGTTAGAGCGTTGGGCGGCAGGTAGCCTAGTGGGTAGAGCGTTGGGCGGCAGGTAGCCTAGTGGTTAGAGCGTTGGGCAGCAGGTAGCCTAGTGGATAGAGCGTTGGGCGGCAGGTAGCCTAGTGGTTAGAGCGTTGGGCAGCAGGTAGCCTAGTGGGTAGAGCGTTGGGCGGCAGGTAGCCTAGTGGTTAGAGCGTTGGGCAGCAGGTAGCCTAGTGGATAGAGCGTTGGGCGGCAGGTAGCCTAGTGGTTAGAGCGTTGGGAGTGAGTCTAGGATTTCTGGGATAATGCCATGAGCCATGACCAGCCTTTCAAAGGACATCATGGCTACAGATGTGAGTGCTACCGGTCGGTATTCATTTAGCCAGGTTACCTTAGTGTTCTTGGGCACAGGGACTATGGTGGTCTACTTGAAACATGTAGGAATTACAGACTCGGTCAGCCAGTTGATCAGCACATGCTCTGAGTATACTGGTAATCCGTCTGACTCTGTGGCCTAGTGAATGTTTAAAGGTCTTACTCACATTGGCTACGGAGCGTGTGATCACACAGTCACACACCAGGGACATTAAAAACACAGACAACCAGGAAAACACACATGCTGCTGTCAGGTATTGCACATTTTAATATCGAAGTGAGGACCGTGACTTGCCTGTGGAGAAGCAAGGACCGGGCTTTCCAATAGAGCTTAGATACATACTGACACCGCATCTCAATTAGTAGAAGTTCTGATCTAGGATCAGATAGGATCAGATCTCCCCCGTCCTTTTTCATCTTACAGGGCAAAACTGATCCTAGATCAGAACTCCTACCGTGAGACTTTGTGAATATGGGCCCAGGAATGTAATGTTTGTTTTGTCTTTGTCCCCAGTTTGACAGCAGACAGCTATGATTGCAGCAGCAGCAGCACAGCCCTGCCCCCAGAGGAGCTCAACCCTTATTGAAGACTTTCTATTGGCCCTGAACCTTATTTAAGAGCTCTGATTGGTCCGGAACTTTTACAAGAGCTCCTATTGGTCCGGAGCTCTTTTTGAAGTCTTCCTGTGGGCCCTTTCTCTTTTTTTTTTGCACACGCCTACACTGATGACCTCACACGAGGGCCTCGGATCGAGACACAGGGGTGAATATCATCAAGGACTTTATTCATTCTATTTTCTACTAGTTTGATCAATAAAGTCAACATATTTTCCAAAGGGCAGTAAGTATTGAGATGATGGTCTTAGGGGGCATACATACTTGCACAAACAAATCTGAATATGTAAAAAGGTTTATAATCAAGGTGTACAACATTGGCAGCTAAGAGCTGAATTGCACTGTACAGTCCATCAGAATATGCATTACCTGAATTAACTATTTTAAAACATGTTTACTGTTTAGAAGCCAACATGACGTATGCAATAATTCATTTACATGTATTTCCTAATCTTGTATGTAAAATGTATCCATTTATATTCTCAATGTCTCCTTTTCATGTTTTTAACACAAGCAGCTAAAATGGTTTATAGGCATTAGTTATCTTTGCTGAGGGAGGAGATGTACTGTACATGTGTTCTGGTCTTTACAATCCTCTCTCACATTGGAGTCTCCATAATAAAAAACTATTTTATAAAACACCTTGATTGTGCTTTAGGACAGTGTGGTGGAACATTCTAATTCTATAGGTGGAACACATTCTAATTCTATAGGTGGAACACATTCTAGTTCTATAGGTGGAACACATTCTAATTCTATAGGTGGAACACATTCTAATTCTATAGGTGGTACATTCTAATTCTATAGGTGGAACATTCTAATTCTATAGGTGGAACACATTCTAGTTCTATAGGTGGAACACATTCTAATTCTATAGGTGGAACAAATTCTAATTATATAGGTGGAACACATTCTAATTCTATGGGTGGAACACATTCTAATTCTATGGGTGGAAAACATTCTAATTCTATAGGTGGAACATTCTAATTCTGTAGGTGCGGAAAATTCTAATTCTGTAGGTGCAACACATTCTAATAATATAGGTGCAACACATTCTAATAATATAGGTGGAACACATTCTAATTCTATAGGTGGAACACATTCTAATTCTATAGGTGGAACATATCCTAATTCTATAGGTGGAACACATTCTAATTCTATAGGTGGAACACATCCTACTTCTATAGGTGGAACACATCCTACTTCTATAGGTGGAACATATCCTAATTCTATAGGTGGAACACATTCTAATTCTATAGGTGGAACACATCCTACTTCTATAGGTGGAACAAATTCTAATAATAAAGGTGGAACACATTCTAATTCTATAGGTGGAACACATTCTAATTCAATAGGTGGAACACATTCTACTTCTATAGGTGGAACATATCCTAATTCTATAGGTGGAACACATTCTAATTCAATAGGTGGAACACATTCTAATTCGATAGGTGGAACACATTCTAATTCTATAGGTGGAACACATCCTAATTCTATAGGTGCGGAAAATTCTAATTCTATAGGTGCAACACATTCTAATAATATAGGTGCAACACATTCTAATAATATAGGTGGAACACGTTCTAATTCTATAGGTGGAACACATTCTAATTCAATAGGTGGAACACATTCTAATTCTATAGGTGGAACACATCCTACTTCTATAGGTGGAACACATCCTACTTCTATAGGTGGAACACATCCTAATTCTATTGGTGGAACACATTATAATTCTATAGGTGGAACATTCTAATTCTGTAGGTGGAACGCATTCTAATTCTGTAGGTGGAACATTCTAATTCTATAGGTGCGGAAAATTCTAATTCTGTAGGTGCAACACATTCTAATAATATAGGTGCAACACATTCTAATAATATAGGTGGAACACATTCTAATTCTATAGGTGGAACACATTCTAATTCAATAGGTGTAACACATTCTAATTCAATAGGTGCAACACATTCTAATAATATAGGTGCAACACATTCTAATAATATAGGTGGAACACATTCTAATTCTATAGGTGGAACACATTCTAATTCAATAGGTGTAACACATTCTAATTCAATAGGTGTAACACATTCTAATTCTATAGGTGGAACACATCCTACTTCTATAGGTGGAACAAATCCTAATTCTATAGGTGGAAAAATCTAATTCTATATATAATAATAATATAGGTGCAACACATTCTAATAATATAGGTGGAACACATTCTAATTCAATAGGTGGAACACATTCTAATTCTATAGGTGGAACACATCCTACTTCTATAGGTGGAACACATCCTACTTCTATAGGTGGAACACATCCTAATTCTATTGGTGGAACACATTCTAATTCTATAGGTGGAACATTCTAATTCTATAAGTGGAACATTCTAATTCTATAGGTGGAACATTCTAATTCTATAGGTGGAACATTCTAATTCTATAGGTGCAACACATTCTAATAATATAGGTGGAACACATTCTAATTCTATAGGTGGAACACATTCTAATTCAATAGGTGGAACACATTCTAATTCTATAGGTGGAACACATCCTACTTCTATAGGTGGAACACATCCTAATTCTATAGGTGGAACACATCCTAATTCTATAGGTGGAAAATTCTAATTCTATAGGTGCAACACATTCTAATTCTGTAGGTGGAACATTCTAATTCTATAGGTGCGGAAAATTCTAATTCTGTAGGTGCAACACATTCTAATAATATAGGTGCAACACATTCTAATAATATAGGTGGAACACATTCTAATTCTATAGGTGGAACACATTCTAATTCAATAGGTGTAACACATTCTAATTCAATAGGTGGAACACATCCTACTTCTATAGGTGGAACACATTCTAATTCTATAGGTGCAACACATTCTAATAATATAGGTGGAACACATTCTAATTCTATAGGTGGAAAATTCTAATTCTATAGGTGCAACACATTCTAATAATATAGGTGCAACACATTCTAATAATATAGGTGGAACACGTTCTAATTCTATAGGTGGAACACATTCTAATTCAATAGGTGGAACACATTCTAATTCTATAGGTGGAACACATCCTACTTCTATAGGTGGAACACATCCTACTTCTATAGGTGGAACACATCCTAATTCTATTGGTGGAACACATTATAATTCTATAGGTGGAACATTCTAATTCTGTAGGTGGAACGCATTCTAATTCTGTAGGTGGAACATTCTAATTCTATAGGTGCGGAAAATTCTAATTCTGTAGGTGCAACACATTCTAATAATATAGGTGCAACACATTCTAATAATATAGGTGGAACACATTCTAATTCTATAGGTGGAACACATTCTAATTCAATAGGTGTAACACATTCTAATTCAATAGGTGCAACACATTCTAATAATATAGGTGCAACACATTCTAATAATATAGGTGGAACACATTCTAATTCTATAGGTGGAACACATTCTAATTCAATAGGTGTAACACATTCTAATTCAATAGGTGTAACACATCCTACTTCTATAGGTGGAACAAATCCTAATTCTATAGGTGGAAAAATCTAATTCTATAGGTGCAACACATTCTAATAATATAGGTGCAACACATTCTAATAATATAGGTGGAACACATTCTAATTCAATAGGTGGAACACATTCTAATTCTATAGGTGGAACACATCCTACTTCTATAGGTGGAACACATCCTACTTCTATAGGTGGAACACATCCTAATTCTATTGGTGGAACACATTCTAATTCTATAGGTGGAACATTCTAATTCTATAAGTGGAACATTCTAATTCTATAGGTGGAACATTCTAATTCTATAGGTGGAACATTCTAATTCTATAGGTGCAACACATTCTAATAATATAGGTGGAACACATTCTAATTCTATAGGTGGAACACATTCTAATTCAATAGGTGGAACACATTCTAATTCTATAGGTGGAACACATCCTACTTCTATAGGTGGAACACATCCTAATTCTATAGGTGGAACACATCCTAATTCTATAGGTGGAAAATTCTAATTCTATAGGTGCAACACATTCTAATTCTGTAGGTGGAACATTCTAATTCTATAGGTGCGGAAAATTCTAATTCTGTAGGTGCAACACATTCTAATAATATAGGTGCAACACATTCTAATTCTATAGGTGGAACACATTCTAATTCAATAGGTGTAACACATTCTAATTCAACAGGTGGAACACATCCTACTTCTATAGGTGGAACACATTCTAATTCTATAGGTGCAACACATTCTAATAATATAGGTGGAACACATTCTAATTCTATAGGTGGAAAATTCTAATTCTATAGGTGCAACACATTCTAATAATATAGGTGCAACACATTCTAATTCTATAGATGGAACACATTCTAATTCAATAGGTGGAACACATTCTAATTCAATAGGTGGAACACATTCTAATTCTATAGGTGGAACACATTCTAATTCTATAGGTGGAACACATCCTACTTCTATAGGTGGAACACATCCTAATTCTATTGGTGGAACACATTCTAATTCTATAGGTGGAACACATTCTAATTCTATAGGTGGAACACATCCTACTTCTATAGGTGGAACACATCCTACTTCTATAGGTGGAACACATCCTAATTCTATTGGTGGAACACATTCTAATTCTATAGGTGGAACATTCTAATTCTATAGGTGCGGAAAATTCTAATTCTATAGGTGGAACATTCTAATTCTATAGGTGGAACATTCTAATTCTATAGGTGCAACACATTCTAATAATATAGGTGGAACACATTCTAATTCTATAGGTGGAACACATTCTAATTCAATAGGTGGAACACATTCTAATTCTATAGGTGGAACACATCCTACTTCTATAGGTGCAACACATTCTAATTCTGTAGGTGGAACATTCTAATTCTATAGGTGCGGAAAATTCTAATTCTGTAGGTGCAACACATTCTAATAATATAGGTGCAACACATTCTAATAATATAGGTGGAACACATTCTAATTCTATAGGTGGAACACATTCTAATTCAATAGGTGTAACACATTCTAATTCAATAGGTGGAACACATCCTACTTCTATAGGTGGAACACATTCTAATTCTATAGGTGCAACACATTCTAATAATATAGGTGGAACACATTCTAATTCTATAGGTGGACAATTCTAATTCTATAGGTGCAACACATTCTAATAATATAGGTGCAACAGATTCTAATTCTATAGGTGGAACACATTCTAATTCAATAGGTGGAACACATTCTAATTCAATAGGTGGAACACATTCTAATTCTATAGGTGGAACACATTCTAATTCTATAGGTGGAACACATCCTACTTCTATATGTGGAACACATCCTAATTCTATTGGTGGAACACATTCTAATTCTATAGGTGGAACATTCTAATTCTATAGGTGGAACACATTCTAATTCTATGGGTGGAACACATTCTAATTCTATTGGTGGAACACATTCTAATTCTATAGGTGGAACATTCTAATTCTATAAGTGGAACATTCTAATTCTATAGGTGGAACATTCTAATTCTATAGGTGGAACATTCTAATTCTATAGGTGCAACACATTCTAATAATATAGGTGGAACACATTCTAATTCTATAGGTGGAACACATTCTAATTCAATAGTTGGAACACATTCTAATTCTATAGGTGGAACACATCCTACTTCTATAGGTGGAACACATCCTAATTCTATAGGTGGAACACATCCTAATTCTATAGGTGGAAAATTCTAATTCTATAGGTGCAACACATTCTAATTCTGTAGGTGGAACATTCTAATTCTATAGGTGCGGAAAATTCTAATTCTGTAGGTGCAACACATTCTAATAATATAGGTGCAACACATTCTAATTCTATAGGTGGAACACATTCTAATTCAATAGGTGGAACACATTCTAATTCAATAGGTGGAACACATTCTAATTCTATAGGTGGAACACATCCTACTTCTATAGGTGGAACACATCCTAATTCTATAGGTGGAAAATTCTAATTCTATAGGTGCAACACATTCTAATAATATAGGTGCAACACATTCTAATTCTATAGGTGGAACACATTCTAATTCAATAGGTGGAACACATTCTAATTCAATACGTGGAACACATTCTAATTCTATAGGTGGAACACATTCTAATTCTATAGGTGGAACACATCCTACTTCTATCGGTGGAACACATCCTAATTCTATTGGTGGAACACATTCTAATTCTATAGGTGGAACACATTCTAATTCTATGGGTGGAACACATTCTAATTCTATGGGTGGAACACATTCTAATTCTATAGGTGGAAAATTCTAATTCTATAGGTGCAACACATTCTAATAATATAGGTGCAACACATTCTAATAATATAGGTGGAACACATTCTAATTCTATAGATGGAACACATTCTAATTCTATAGGTGGAACACATTCTAATTCTATAGGTGGAACACATCCTACTTCTATAGGAGGAACACATTCTAATTCTATTGGTGGAACACATTCTAATTCTATAGGTGGAACATTCTAATTCTGTAGGTGGAACACATTCTAATTCTGTAGGTGGAACACATTCTAATTCTATAGGTGGAACACATTCTAATTCTATAGGTGGAACACATTCTAATTCTATAGGTGGAACACATTCTAATTCTATGGGTGGAACACATTCTAATTCTATGGGTGGAACACATTCTAATTCTATAGGTGGAAAATTCTAATTCTATAGGTGCAACACATTCTAATAATATAGGTGCAACACATTCTAATAATATAGGTGGAACACATTCTAATTCTATAGATGGAACACATTCTAATTCTATAGGTGGAACACATTCTAATTCTATAGGTGGAACACATTCTAATTCTGTAGGTGGAACGCATTCTAATTCTGTAGGTGGAAAGTATTCTAATTCTGTAGGTGGAACATTCTAATTCTATAGGTGCGGAAAATTCTAATTCTGTAGGTGCAACACATTCTAATAATATAGGTGCAACACATTCTAATAATATAGGTGGAACACATTCTAATTCTATAGGTGGAACACATTCTAATTCAATAGGTGGAACACATTCTAATTCAATAGGTGGAACACATTCTAAGTCTATAGGTGGAACACATTCTAAGTCTATAGGTGGAACACATCCTACTTCTATAGGTGGAACACATCCTAATTCTATAGGTGGAAAATTCTAATTCTATAGGTGCAACACATTCTAATAATATAGGTGCAACACATTCTAATTCTATAGGTGGAACACATTCTAATTCAATAGGTGGAACACATTCTAATTCAATAGGTGGAACACATTCTAATTCTATAGGTGGAACACATTCTAATTCTATAGGTGGAACACATCCTACTTCTATAGGTGGAACACATCCTAATTCTATTGGTGGAACACATTCTAATTCTATAGGTGGAACATTCTAATTCTATAGGTGGAACATTCTAATTCTATAGGTGGAACATTCTAATTCTATAGGTGGAACACATTCTTATTATATAGGTGGAACACATTCTAATTCTATAGGTGGAACACATTCTAATTCTATGGGTGGAACACATTCTAATTCTATGGGTGGAACACATTCTAATTCTAAAGGTGGAACATTCTAATTCTATAGGTGGAACACATTCTAATTCTATGGGTGGAACACATTCTAATTCTATAGGTGGAACATTCTAATTCTATAGGTGGAACACATTCTAATTATATAGGTGGAACACATTCTAATTATATGGGTGGAAAACATTCTAATTCTATGGGTGGAAAACATTCTAGTTCTATAGGTGGAACATTCTAATGCTATAGGTGCGGAAAATTCTAATTCTATAGGTGCAACACATTCTAATAATATAGGTGGAACATTCTAATTCTGTAGGTGGAACGCATTCTAATTCTATAGGTGGAACATTCTAATTCTATAGGTGCGGAAAATTCTAATTCTATAGGTGCAACACATTCTAATAATATAGGTGGAACATTCTAATTCTGTAGGTGGAACACATTCTAATTCTATAGGTGCAAAACATTCTAATTCTATAGGTGGAACACATCCTAATTCTATGGGTGGAACATTCTAATTCTATAGGTGGAACACATTCTAATTATATAGGTGGAACACATTCTAATTCTATGGGTGGAAAACATTCTAATTCTATGGGTGGAAAACATTCTAGTTCTATAGGTGGAACATTCTAATGCTATAGGTTGAACATTCTAATTCTATAGGTGCGGAAAAATTCTAATTCTATAGTTGCAACACATTCTAATAATATAGGTGCAACACATTCTAATAATATAGGTGGAACACATTCTAATTCAATAGGTGGAACACATTCTAATTCTATAGGTGGAACACATCCTACTTCTATAGGTGGAACACATCCTACTTCTATAGGTGGAACACATCCTAATTCTATAGGTGGAAAATTCTAATTCTATAGGTGCAACACATTCTAATAATATAGGTGCAACACATTCTAATAATATAGGTGGAACACATTCTAATTCTATAGATGGAACACATTCTAATTCTATAGGTGGAACACATTCTAATTCTATAGGTGGAACACATTCTAATTCTATAGGTGGAACACATCCTACTTCTATAGGTGGAACACATTCTAATTCTATTGGTGGAACACATTCTAATTCTATAGGTGGAACATTCTAATTCTGTAGGTGGAACGCATTCTAATTCTGTAGGTGGAACATTCTAATTCTATAGGTGCGGAAAAATTCTAATTCTGTAGGTGCAACACATTCTAATAATATAGGTGCAACACATTCTAATAATATAGGTGGAACACATTCTAATTCTATAGGTGGAACACATTCTAATTCAATAGGTGGAACACATTCTAATTCAATAGGTGGAACACATTCTAATTCTATAGGTGGAACACATCCTACTTCTATAGGTGGAACACATCCTAATTCTATAGGTGGAAAATTCTAATTCTATAGGTGCAACACATTCTAATAATATAGGTGCAACACATTCTAATTCTATAGGTGGAACACATTCTAATTCAATAGGTGGAACACATTCTAATTCAATAGGTGGAACACATTCTAATTCTATAGGTGGAACACATTCTAATTCTATAGGTGGAACACATCCTACTTCTATAGGTGGAACACATCCTAATTCTATTGGTGGAACACATTCTAATTCTATAGGTGGAACATTCTAATTCTATAGGTGGAACATTCTAATTCTATAGGTGGAACACATTCTAATTCTATAGGTGGAACACATTCTTATTATATAGGTGGAACACATTCTAATTCTATAGGTGGAACACATTCTAATTATATGGGTGGAACACATTCTAATTCTATGGGTGGAACACATTCTAATTCTATAGGTGGAACATTCTAATTCTATAGGTGGAACACATTCTAATTCTATGGGTGGAACACATTCTAATTCTATAGGTGGAACATTCTAATTCTATAGGTGGAACACATTCTAATTATATAGGTGGAACACATTCTAATTATATAGGTGGAACACATTCTAATTATATGGGTGGAAAACATTCTAATTCTATGGGTGGAAAACATTCTAGTTCTATAGGTGGAACATTCTAATGCTATAGGTGCGGAAAATTCTAATTCTATAGGTGCAACACATTCTAATAATATAGGTGGAACATTCTAATTCTGTAGGTGGAACGCATTCTAATTCTATAGGTGGAACATTCTAATTCTATAGGTGCGGAAAATTCTAATTCTATAGGTGCAACACATTCTAATAATATAGGTGGAACATTCTAATTCTGTAGGTGGAACACATTCTAATTCTATAGGTGCAAAACATTCTAATTCTATAGGTGGAACACATCCTAATTCTATAGGTGGAACACATTCTAATTCTATAGGTGGAACATTCTAATTCTATAGGTGGAACACATTCTTATTATATAGGTGGAACACATTCTAATTATATAGGTGGAACACATTCTAATTCTATAGGTGGAACACATTCTAATTCATTGGGTGGAAAACATTCTAATTCTATGGGTGTAAAACATTCTAATTCTATGGGTGGAAAACATTCTAATTCTATAGGTGGAACATTCTAATTCTGGAGGTGGAACGCATTAAAATTCTGGAGGTGGAACATTCTAATTCTATAGGTGCTGAAAATTCTAATTCTATAGGTGCAACACATTCTAATAATATAGGTGCAACACATTCGAATAATATAGGTGGAAGATTCTAATTCTGTAGGTGGAACATTCTAATTCTGTAGGTGGAACACATTCTAATTCTATAGGTGGAACACATCCTAATTCTATAGGTAGAACATTCTAATTCTATAGGTGCGGAACATTCTAATTTTATAGGTGTAAAACATTCTAATTCTATAGGTGGAACACATTCTAATTCTATAGGTGGAACATTCTAATTCTATAGGTGGAACATATTCTTATTACATAGGTGGAACACATTCTAATTATATAGGTGGAACACATTCTAATTCTATAGGTGGAACACATTCTAATTCTATGGGTGGAACACATTCTAATTCTATGGGTGGAAAACATTCTAATTCTATGGGTGGAAAACATTCTAATTCTATAGGTGGAACATTCTAATTCTGTAGGTGGAACGCATTCAAATTCTGGAGGTGGAACATTCTAATTCTATAGGTGCTGAAAATTCTAATTCTATAGGTGCAAAATATTCTAATAATATTGGTGCAACACATTCGAATAATATAGGTGGAAGATTCTAATTCTGTAGGTGGAACATTCTAATTCTGTAGGTGGAACACATTCTAATTCTATAGGTGGAACACATCCTAATTCTATAGGTGGAACACATCCTAATTCTATAGGTAGAACATTCTAATTCTATAGGTGCGGAACATTCTAATTCTATAGGTGTAAAACATTCTAATTCTATAGGTGGAACACATTCTAATTCTATAGGTGGAACATTCTAATTCTATAGGTGGAACATATTCTTATTACATAGGTGGAACACATTCTAATTATATAGGTGGAACACATTCTAATTCTATGGGTGGAAAACATTCTAATTCTATAGGTGGAACATTCTAATTCTATAGTTGCGGAAAATTCTAATTCTATAGGTGCAACACATTCTAATAATATAGGTGCAACACATTCTAATAATATAGGTGGAACATTCTAATTCTGTAGGTGGAACATTCTAATTCTGTAGGTGGAACACATTCTAATTCTATAGGTGGAAAACATTCTAATTCTATAGGTGGAACACATCCTAATTCTATAGTTGGAACACATCCTAATTCTATAGGTGGAACACATCCTAATTCTATAGGTGGAACATTCTAATTCTATAGGTGCGGAACATTCTAATTCTATAGTTGCGGAACATTCTAATTCTATAGGTGGAAAACATTCTAATGCTATAGGTGGAACACATTCTAATTCTATAGGTGGAACACATTCTAATTCGATAGGTGGAATACATTCTAATTCAATAGGTGGAACACATTCTAATTCTATAGGTGGAACACATTCTAATTCTATAGGTGCGGAACATTCTCATTCTATAGGTGGAACACATTCTAATTCTATAGGTGGAACACATTCTCATTCTATAGGTGGAACACATTCTAATTCTATCGGTGGAACACATTCTCATTCTATAGGTGGAACACATTCTAATTCTATAGGTGGAACACATTCTAATTCTATAGGTGGAACACATTCTAATTCTATAGGTGCGGAACATTCTAATTCTATAGGTGGAACATTCTCATTCTATAGGTGGGACTCCTGAGTGGCGCAGCGGTCTAAGGCACTGCCTCTCAGTGCAAGAGGTGTCACTGTCGTTCCTGTTTCAACTCCAGTGCTGCACCACATCCAGCCATGATGGGGTGTCCCTTTGGGCGCCGCACAATTGGCCCAGCATCGTCCGGGTTTGGCCCGGGTAGGCCGTCATTGCAAATAAGAATTTGTTCTTAACTGACTTGCCTAGTTAAATAAAGGTTCTAAAAATGGAACACATTACATGGGTGGAACAAATTCTGATTCTATAGATGGAACACATTCTAAATCTATAGGTTGAAGATGTTTTTGTCTGTCTTCAAGACCCTACCAGCAACAGTCTGTGATAGCCACTGCTGGGAACCTGCACTCTGAGAACCACTCGTAAAGAAAACCACTGAATACAGTCCATACATGTGGTCAGGCAGGAATCTGTCTCTCCAGCCCTTTCCCAAGGATCATAGTCTGTTTGGAAAGACATTTAGTTCTGACAGAGTCGGCAAACTGTCCCCACATTTCTGCATGATGTCTGAGCAATGAATCAACAGAAACATGGATCAAGTGTGATGGACAATCAATCCATCAAGTCCTTTACAGAAGTACAACATTCATACTAGTCTGGAATTGTGATTGGCCTTAACAATATATTTGTAATCGGCATTAACAATACAGATGTAATTGGCCTTAACAATACAGATGTAATTGGCATTAACAATACAGATGTAATTGGCATTAACAATAGAGATGTAATTGGCCTTAACAATACAGATGTAATTGGCATCAACAATATAGTTGTAATTGGCATTAACAATACAGATGTAATTGGAATTAACAATATAGTTGTAATTGGCATTAACAATATAGTTGTAATCGGCATTAACAATACAGACGTAATTGGCATTAACAATATAGTTGTAATTGGCATTAACAATATACAGTGCCTTGCGAAAGTATTCGGCCCCTTTGAACTTTGCGACCTTTTGCCACATTTCAGGCTTCAAACATAAAGATATAAAACTGTATTTTTTTGTGAAGAATCAAGAACAAGTGGGACACAATCATGAAGTAGAACGACATTTATTGGATATTTCAAACTTATTTAACAAATCAAAAATTGAAAAATTGGGCGTGCAAAAGTATTCAGCCCCCTTAAGTTAATACTTTGTAGCGCCACCTTTTGCTGCGATTACAGCTGTAAGTCGCTTGGGGTATGTCTCTATCAGTTTTGCACATCGAGAGACTGACATTTTTTCCCATTCCTCCTTGCAAAACAGCTCGAGCTCAGTGAGGTTGGATGGAGAGCATTTGTGAACAACAGTTTTCAGTTCTTTCCACAGATTCTCGATTGGATTCAGGTCTGGGCTTTGACTTGGCCATTCTAACACCTGGATATGTTTATTTTTGAACCATTCCATTGTAGATTTTGCTTTATGTTTTGGATCATTGTCTTGTTGGAAGACAAATCTCCGTCCCAGTCTCAGGTCTTTTGCAGACTCCATCAGGTTTTCTTCCAGAATGGTCCTGTATTTGGTTCCATCCATCTTCTCATCAATTTTAACCATCTTCCCTGTCCCTGCTGAAGAAAAGCAGGCCCAAACCATGATGCTGCCACCACCATGTTTGACAGTGGGGATGGTGTGTTCACGGTGATGAGCTTTGTTGCTTTTACGCCAAACGTTTTGCATTGTTGCCAAAAAGTTCAATTTTGGTTTCATCTGACCAGAGCACCTTCTTCCACATGTTTGGTGTGTCTCCCAGGTGGCTTGTGGCAAACTTTAAACGACACTTTTTATGGATATCTTTAAGAAACGGCTTTCTTCTTGCCACTCTTCCATAAAGGCCAGATTTGTGCAATATACGACTGATTGTTGTCCTATGGACAGAGTCTCCCACCTCAGCTGTAGATCTCTGCAGTTCATCCAGAGTGATCATGGGCCTCTTGGCTGCATCTCTGATCAGTATTCTCCTTGTATGAGCGGAAAGTTTAGAGGGACGGCCAGGTCTTGGTAGATTTGCAGTGGTCTGATACTCCTTCCATTTCAATATTATCGCTTGCACAGTGCTCCTTGGGATGTTTAAAGCTTGGGAAATCTTTTTGTATCCAAATCCGGCTTTAAACTTCTTCACAACAGTATCTCGGACCTGCCTGGTGTGTTCCTTGTTCTTCATGATGCTCTCTGCGCTTTTAACGGACCTCTGAGACTATCACAGTGCAGGTGCATTTATACGGAGACTTGATTACACACAGGTGGATTGTATTTATCATCATTAGTCATTTAGGTCAACATTGGATCATTCAGAGATCCTCACTGAACTTCTGGAGAGAGTTTGCTGCACTGAAAGTAAAGGGGCTGAATAATTTTGCACGCCCAATTTTTCAGTTTTTGATTTGTTAAAAAAGTTTGAAATATCCAATAAATGTCGTTCCACGTCATGATTGTGTCCCACTTGTTGTTGATTCTTCACAAAAAAATACAGTTTTGTATCTTTATGTTTGAAGCCTGAAATGTGGCAAAAGGTCGCAAAGTTCAAGGGGGCCGAATACTTTCGCAAGGCACTGTAGTTGTAATTGGCATTAACAATATAGTTGTAATTAACAATATAGATATAATTGGCATTAACAATACAGATGTAATTGGCATTAACAATACAGATGTAATTTGCATTAGCAATACAGATGTAATTGGCCTTAACAATATAATTGTAATTGGCATTAACAATACAGATGTAATTGGCCTTAACAATACAGATGTATTTGGCCTTAACAATACAGATGTAATTGGCATTAACAATACAGATGTATTTGGCCTTAACAATACAGATGTAATTGGCATTAACAATACAGATGTATTTGGCCTTAACAATACAGATGTAATTGGCCTTAACAATACAGATGTAATTGGCATTAACAATATAGTTGTAATTGGCCTTAACAATACAGATGTAATTGGCCTTAACAATACAGATGTAATTGGCCTTAACAATACAGATGTAATTGCCCTTAACAATACAGATGTAATTGGCCTTAACAATACATGAAAAGGTCAGATTGAGAAGGCTTTGAATGGTTGTAGTAAATAGTGCTTGCAGTAATGACATTGACCGTAATGTGTGAGATGGTTAACTGTTCAGTCTGGTGGATAAATAGAGTATTATTGTTATTGAAACAACCCTGAGCCTGATGTGGAATATGACAGCACATGTCTTCACTGTGAAGAGCCTGCAGTTAGATGACAGACCTACACAGAGGACTGGCTGCACACAGATGACAACAGTAACAGTATACAACAGCTCCCTGTTGACTAAGTTAGCCCAGAGCAGTGCTGCCATCTGCAGACTGGAGTCCATCAGTCAGTTAAAGATGACTATGTCAGCCCAGTGTCCATCAGTCAGTTAAAGATGACTGTCAGCCCAGAGTCCATCAGTCAGTTAAAGATGACTGTCAGCCCAGAGTCCATCAGTCAGTTAAAGATGACTGTCAGCCCAGAGTCTATCAGTCAGTTAAAGATGACTGTCAGCCCAGTGTCCATCAGTCAGTTAAAGATGACTGTCAGCCCAGAGTCCATCAGTCAGTTAAAGATGACTGTCAGCCCAGAGTCTATCAGTCAGTTAAAGATGACTGTCAGCCCAGAGTCCATCAGTCAGTTAAAGATGACTATGTCAGCCCAGAGTCTATCAGTCAGTTAAAGATGACTATGTCAGCCCAGAGCAGTGCTGCCATCTGCAGGCTGGAGTCCATCAGTCAGTTAAAGATGACTATGTCAGCCCAGAGTCCTTCAGTCAGTTAAAGATGACTGTCAGCCCAGAGTCTATCAGTCAGTTAAAGATGACTGTCAGCCCAGAGTCTATCAGTCAGTTAAAGATGACTGTCAGCCCAGAGTCTATCAGTCAGTTAAAGATGACTATGTCAGCCCAGAGCAGTGCTGCCATCTGCAGTCTTGAGTCTATCAGTCAGTTTAAGATGACTATGTCAGCCCAGAGCAGTGCTGCCATCTGCAGGCTGGAGTCCATCAGTCAGTTAAAGATGACTATGTCAGCCCAGAGCAGTGCTGCCATCTGCAGTCTTGAGTCTATCAGTCAGTTAAAGATGACTATGTCAGCCCAGAGCAGTGCTGCCATCTGCAGTCTTGAGTCTATCAGTCAGTTTAAGATGACTATGTCAGCCCAGAGCAGTGCTGCCATCTGCAGGCTGGAGTCCATCAGTCAGTTAAAGATGACTATGTCAGCCCAGAGTCCTTCAGTCAGTTAAAGATGACTATGTCAAAATCCAAAAATCTAATTTTACATTGGCGTGTTATGTTCAGTTGTTCTAAAACATGCAGTGATTTTGCAGAGAGCCACATCAATTCACAGAAAAACTCAAAATAAACATGAAAAAAAGATACAACTATTATACATGGAACTTTAGATAAACTTCTCCTTAATGCAACCACTGTGTTAGATTTTAAAAAACTTTACGGAAAAAGCAAACCTTGCAATAATCTGAGTACGGTGCTCAGAGCCCAAACCAGCCAAAGAAATATCCGCCATGTTGTGTAGTCAACATTAGTCAGAAATAGCATTTTACATTTACATTTAAGTCATTTAGCAGACGCTCTTATCCAATAGCATTTTAAATATTCACTTACCTTTGATGATCTTCATCAGAATGCACTCCCAGGAACCCCAGTTCCACAATAACTGACTCAAAGAGCCCTTATGAGCCCCTCCTTTACAGTAGAAGCCTCAAACAAGTTTCTAAAGACTGTTGACATCTAGTGGAAGCCTTGGGAAGTGCAACATGACCAATATCCCACTGTATCTTCAATAGGTAATGAGTTGAAAAACGACCAGCCTCAGATTTTCCTTATCCTGGTTGGATTTTTTTTCAGGTTTTCACCTGCCATATGAGATCTGTTATACTCACAGACATCATTCAAATAGGTTTAGATGCATATTCCAGCTTTAATGGCTGAGTAGCAGGCAGTTTACTCTGGGCACCTTATTCATCCAAGCTACTCAATTCAGCCCCCCAGTCACCAAGAAGGTAAGAGGTCCATGGGCACAGGTGATCATTAACAATACAGCCCCCCAGTCACCAAGAAGGTAAGAGGTCCATGGGCACAGGTGATCATTAACAATACAGGGGCAGCCAAAGACCCCAAAGAGGTGGAATAACGGACGATGCAGTAAGACATGTCGATAGACAAATACATTTACATTCTGGTCATTTGGCAGACGCTCTTATCTAGAGCGTATCACAGTCATTATATTCAACTAAGGGAGGATAGACAACCACATATCAGTCATTACATTATAACTAAGGGAGGACAGACAACCACATATCAGTCATTACATTATAACTAAGGGAGGACAGACAACCACATATCAGTCATTACATTATAACTAAGGGAGGACAGACAACCACATATCAGTCATTACATTATAACTAAGGGAGGACAGACAACCACATATCAGTCATTACATTCAACTAAGGGAGGACAGACAACCACATATCAGTCATTACATTATAACTAAGGGAGGACAGACAACCACATATCAGTCATTACCTTATCACTAAGGGAGGACAGACAACCACATATCAGTCATTACATTATAACTAAGGGAGGACAGATAACCACATATCAGTCATTACATTATAACTAAGGGAGGACAGACAACCACATATCAGTCATTACATTATAACTAAGGGAGGACAGACAACCACATATCAGTCATTACATTATAACTAAGGGAGGACAGACAACCACATAGTCATTACATTATAACTAAGGGAGGACAGACAACCACATATCAGTCATTACATTATAACTAAGGGAGGACAGACAACCACATATCAGTCATTACATTATAACTAAGGGAGGACAGACAACCACATATCAGTCATTACATTATAACTAAGGGAGGACAGACAACCACATACCAGTCATTACATTATAACTAAGGGAGGACAGACAACCACATATCAGTCATTACATTATAACTAAGGGAGGACAGACAACCACATATCAGTCGTTACATTATAACTAAGGGAGGACAGACAACCACATATCAGTCATTACATTATAACTAAGGGAGGACAGACAACCACATATCAGTCATTACATTATAACTAAGGGAGGACAGACAACCACATACCAGTCATTACATTATAACTAAGGGAGGACAGACAACCACATATCAGTCGTTACATTATAACTAAGGGAGGACAGACAACCACATATCAGTTGTTACATTATAACTAAGGGAGGACAGACAACCACATATCAGTCATTACATTATAACTAAGGGAGGACAGACAACCACATATCAGTCATTATATTCAACTAAGGGAGGACAGACAACCACATATCAGTCATTACATTATAACTAAGGGAGGACAGACAACCACATATCAGTCATTACATTATAACTAAGGGAGGACAGACAACCACATATCAGTTGTTACATTATAACTAAGGTGACTTACATTACATCTAAAGTAATTACATCGGACTCCTCTTCACAACGAGATCCTCTTCAACATGACTCTGTGTCTCCGGTTCTTCTCTGACCTCAGTAAGACCCAGCCCCTCTTCTTTATGGCTACCAGAGCCCACAGTGATGACTCATCCACTATAAGCCCAGAGTGGGAGACTAACAGGTAATATAATTATAATAATCTATCATTATAATAAATAGATGATAATAGTAATAATATATAATATAAATAATATATAATATAAATAATAGTCATAATAATAATATTAACATTTTGCACGCCCAATTTTTCAGTTTTTGATTTGTTAAAAAAGTTTGAAATATCCAATAAATGTCGTTCCACGTCATGATTGTGTCCCACTTGTTGTTGATTCTTCACAAAAAAATACAGTTTTATATCTTTATGTTTGAAGCCTGAAATGTGGCAAAAGGTCGCAAAGTTCAAGGGGGCCGAATACTTTCGCAAGGCACTGTATATATATATTTAAATATATTTTCCTTCTTTAATATTTTCCCCTATCCTACCACCCCTATCCTAATTGGAGTAAACTAATTAAATATATTTATCTTATTTATTATTTTCCCCTATCCTACCACCCCTAAAATACCACCCATATCCTACCACCCCTATCTCTACCACCCCTAAAATACCACCCATATCCTACCACCCCTATCTCTACCACCCCTAACCCTACCACCCCTATCCTACCACCCCTAAAATACCACCCATATCCTACCACCCCTATCTCTACCACCCCTAACCCTATCACCCCTATCTCTACCACCCCTATCCTACCACCCATCCCTTAATTGGGTTAAACTAATGGACAACAATACTTAGGTTTCTACTTCCAGTTTATACATACTATATATATTTTACAGATAGATAACTAATGTAAAACTGTTGTTTGTCATCATTTCAGATAGTTATCTGTTGTTTGTTTTTAGTCAGCTACCCTCAACCATTGTTCTCTCAAATTGTTTTCCGTCACTGAGCAAATTTCAGGTCTGCGGAGCACAAACTTGAACGTTGTTTCCAGCATTTACTGTGAACGCTGAGGCTGTACCCACTTTAAATTACAGTTTTAACTGTGGCCAAGTAGGCTACTGTGACTATTTGATTATAATGCCTTCCATCAAAAACAATGGAGAAAATGCATTACATAACATGGTAATTTTAACATGGTAATAGCTGTTCTATCATTCAGCCTACAACAGCAGCCAATGTGTGGTGTTCAATGTAGGCCAACATTCCATGAGACCTTTGGAAAAAACATGGCTTGACATTAACCTGTTTATCCACTTGTCAAGGAGGTGACTTAAAATGTGTTTGATGCAAGAAACCAAATTATGCTACACTCTGCCTATTGGCTACTTATCTTACTCAAGCCTGTCTCAAAATACAACACTGCCCCTTTAAGAGAAAAAAAGCTTCTGTCGGAAAGATCTCAGTTTGTCTCCGTGAATGGTTTGTCCTCTGACAAATCAACTGTAAATGTAGGTGTTCCTCAAGGTTCCGTTTTAGGACCACTATTGTTACATTCAGTAATCAGGGGGTTCTGCCAGCCTGTCCTTAATCGAACGGCCAGACGGAGCGAGCCAATCTAGATATGGAGACGGCACTCCGGTGTCTGGTTTCCAGTAACTTCACCACCTGGAGTCAGCAACTGGTCTGGTTGGAATATGCCAGGAACACTCTCCCCTGCTCAGCTACTGGACATCCCCCTTCGTATGCTCCATGGGCTATTAGCCTCTGCTCTTCCCAAAGCAAGAAGTTGAGGTCAACATACCTTCAGCCCAGATGTTCGTCCGCCGCTGTCGGCGTACCTGGAAAAGAGCTCGGTTGGCTCTTCGACAAGCAGATCACCACCGGACTTCGGCTCCCTGCTATCGTATCGGGCAGAGGGTATGCTTGTCCACTCGGGACCTTCCCCATTTCTAAAGTCCTTAGTCCCACTGCTGTCCACCTGCTGTTATCCCGTACCCTCCTTGTTCACCCTACTTTTCACATGTCCAGGATTAAGCCCTTGTCTCACATTCATGTGTCTTCTGTTTCTATGCCCATCCCTCCCCCCGTGTCATCGATGGCCAGCCAGCGTACACGGTGAGACGCCTCCTGAGGGTTCAACCACAGGGCAGTGGTTTCCAGTACCTGGTTGACTGAGAGGGTTATGGCCCGGAGGAGAGGTGCTGGGTTCCCGCTAAAGACATCCTGGACCCGACCCTCATTGCTGATTTTCACCGCCGACACCCCAGTCAGATAGGTATGTTTCACCTGACTTTGTGATTGTCTCCACCCACCTCCAGGTGTCACCTGTTTCCTCATTAGTCCCTGAGTATTTATTCCTGTGTTCCCTGTTTGTCTGTCTAGTCTTGTCAAGTCAACCCGCGTGTTTTTCTGTGCTCTTGCTTTTTCTTATCTCTCTTTTGCTAGAGAGCGAGAGAGGAGGTAGAGAGCGAGAGAGGAGGGAGAGAGGCACATCACTGTGCAGTGACTGAAGATACATAAAACATGAGACAAAAATACTGTCCAATTTTTTTTTTATTGAGATCTCTCCTCATGTTATCAAAAACCTTTAAAAATGAGATTTCTTCTCATGTTATCAAAAACATTTTTAATTGAAATCTGTCCTCATGTTATCAAAAAGATTTTTAATTGAGATCTCTCCTCACGTTATCAAAAACTAGTTTAATTGAGATCTCTCCTCATGTTATCAAAAACGTTTTTAATTGAGATCTCTCCTCATTTAATTAAAAAACCTCCACAAGCTCATTGAACAAAAAGCTTAAAAACATCTTATTCCTTGTAAACAGCATCAACACAACAAGCAAAACACCGTGGGTCCATACTTACGAACTCTGAATGAACCCTTAAACCTTTTAAAACTAAGTTAGCTGTCCCAATTAGAAGCCTTGCTTCCGAGACGCACTCGAAATACGGTTAACTCAGAGTTCGTCAGTATGGACTCTGTACCTTTAAGGAATCAACCACAACACCAGAACATAAAAAATACAACAGAATGACAGTCTCTCAGGGGTCGGTTGGTCCCTGAAGCTCAACACCAGAACATGGTAAAATACAACAGAATGACAGTCTCTCAGGGGTCGGTTGGTCCCTGAAGCTCAAAGCGTTCTCTAAATGTCAGCTTCTTTTTTTCTCAGCATTGTCTTCACCAAAAAGCCACAGACTCTGTCCCAAATGGAACCGTGTTCCCTACAGAGTGCACTACATTTGACCAGGGCCCATAGCTTAGTCCTGGAATAAAAAGCTAGTTCAATGGATGTTCTCCATTGAGCATCTATTTGTTGGTCACTAGTGCACTATGTAGGAAAAAGGGTCCCTTTTGGGCCACAAGCAGAGAAGGGACAGTCTCTCCTTGCAGTACTGTGACGTCATGACATTCAAGGTCAGTTGCGGAATCAGCCCACCCGTAGAGCTCCAGAAAACAAAGAAATCCTCACTCTCTCTCTTACACCCGCTCTCTTGGTTTAGGCCTCTCCCTTTCTCAGGGCATAGCACTTCATGGCTGGAGGGGGGGTTGGCTGGTAGATGGGGTGTCTCCTCTCCCCTCTCCTCCCCGCTCCTGTCTCCTCCTCTCTCCTCTGGTCTCCTCCCCTCCTCTCTTCTCTCTTTTTCTCCGCTCTCACTAGCTGGGGTCTGATGGTTTGTTCAGTTCCACCTTCACTCCTTTCTCTCCAGCTCCTGGAAACACACAGATACAGACAGACACACACACACACACAGAGACAGACACAGACAGACAGACACACACAGAGACAGACAGACAGACAGAGTCAGACAGAGTAGAGGCTGACAGTGAAATGATTCTCTTAGGTTTGTGGAAAGGTGTTTAACATAAAACTTGAATTAAACGCAGAGTCTCAAACAGCCGCCTGTCCCTTTTAAAAGCTGGACATCGGCACACATTTCAGCAATAAACGGCTGTTTCAAATAAACACCGGGGCGAAATAAAGTGTTTACCAGGTTACCATGGACACAACTATTATATTTCCACAGGCATGTGCATTAAAAACATTTATAAAAAAATTCTGTCATCGTTGCTAGCCATGGCGCCACCAAACATCAAATTCATGGGTGTATGATAGGCAGCCTAGTCTTTGTAAGTCTGATCAGCGATAGATGTGTTATTATAATGTTTATACTGGTAACAATAAACAGTGGGTTGGTCTTTTCAACATTTTATTGAGAAAAAGTTGTGTGCATTAAGGAAATAGAAGCCAGTCTCTAAATAGAAGCCTGTCTCAAATAGAAGCCTGTCTCAAATAGAAGCCTGTCTCAAATAGAAGCCTGTCTCAAATAGAAGCCTGTCTCAAATAGAAGCCTGTCTCAAATAGAATCCTGTCTCAAATAGAAGCCTGTCTCAAATAGAAGCCTGTCTCAAATAGAAGCCTGTCTCTAATAGAAGCCTGTCTCAAATAGAAGCCTGTCTCAAATAGAAGCCTGTCTCAAATAGAAGCCTGTCTCAAATAGAAGCCTGTCTCAAATAGAATCCTGTCTCAAATAGAAGCCTGTCTCAAATAGAAGCCTGTCTCAAATAGAAGCCTGTCTCTAATAGAAGCCTGTCTCAAATAGAAGCCTGTCTCAAATAGAAGCCTGTCTCAAATAGAAGCCTGTCTCTAATAGAAGCCTGTCTCAAATAGAAGCCTGTCTCAAATAGAAGCCTGTCTCAAATAGAAGCCTGTCTCAAATAGAAGCCTGTCTCTAATAAGCGGCAGTCTCAAATAGAAGCCTGTCTCTAATAAGCGCCTGTTGTGTTCAGTCATTGAGTTAAATAAATGCCTGGGCAATTAATGAAAGTTTTACGGTACATACAGTGATATCCTCATAATAAGAGGTTTACCTGTTAGGTATTTCTCTTTAGCCCTGGCTCGCTCATCAGCATCAAAATACCACACTGTGATGGCATACCTGGAGAGAGAAGAAGAGGTCAGAATTGGCATCTCTGGGAGGGAGATAATAGACCAAGTTCTGGACAGGGGATACAGGTGATATAGGTTATACAGGTGAGGGTGTGTTATAAGCTGTTTGCGAGTTGAGGGTTGAGCGGGTGTTATAAGATGAGTTATAAAGGTGTGTTATAAAGGTGAGTTATACAGGTGTGTTATAAGATGAGTTATACAGGTGTGTTATACAGGTGTGTTATAAAGGTGTGTTATAAGGTGAGTTATACAGGTGTGTTATAAGATGAGTTATAAAGGTGTGTTATAAAGGTGAGTTATACAGGTGTGTTATAAAGGTGAGTTATACAGGTGTGTTATAAAGGTGTGTTATAAGGTGAGTTATACAGGTGTGTTATAAAGGTGAGTTATACAGGTGTGTTATAAAGGTGAGTTATACAGGTGTGTTATAAAGGTGAGTTATAAAGGTTTTATAAGATGAGTAATAAGGTGTGTTATAAGAAAAGATAAAGGTGTGTTATACAGGTGAGTTATACAGGTGTGTTATAAGATGGTTATAAGATGAGTTATACAGGTGTGTTATAAGAAAAGTTAAAGGTGTGTTAACAGGTGAGTTATAAAGGTGTGTTATACAGGTGTGTTATAAAGGTGTGTTATACAGGTGAGTTATAAAGGTGTGTTATACAGGTGAGTTATAAAGGTGTGTTATACAGGTGAGTTATAAAGGTGTGTTATAAGAAAAGTTAAAGGTGTGTTATACAGGTGAGTTATAAAGGTGTGTTATAAGAAAAGTTAAAGGTGTGTTATACAGGTGAGTTATAAAGGTGTGTTATACAGGTGAGTTATAAAGGTGTGTTATAAGAAAAGTTAAAGGTGTGTTATACAGGTGAGTTATAAAGGTGTGTTATAAGAAAAGTTAAAGGTGTGTTAACAGGTGAGTTATACAGGTGTGATATACAGGTGTGTTATACAGGTGTGTTATACAGGTGAGTTATAAGAAAAGTTAAAGGTGTGTTATACAGGTGAGTTATAAAGGTGTGTTATAAGAAAAGTTAAAGGTGTGTTAACAGGTGAGTTATACAGGTGTGTTATACAGGTGTGTTATACAGGTGTGTTATAAAGGTGTGTTATAAGAAAAGTTATAAAGGTGTGTTACAAGAAAAGTGAAAGGTGTGTTATAAGGTGTGTTATACAGGTGTGTTATACAGGTGAGTTATAAAGGTGTGTTATACAGGTGTGTTATAAGATGAGTTATAAGGTGTGTTATAAAGGTGTGTTATAAGAAAAGGACTAGTAACCGGAAGGCTGCAAGTTCAAACCCCCGAGCTGACAAGGTACAAATCTGTCGTTCTGCCCCTGAACAGGCAGTTAACCCACTGTTCCTAGGCCGTCATTGAAAATAAGAATTTGTTCTTAACTGACTTGCCTGGTTAAATAAAGGTAAAATAAAAAAATAAAAAATATATATATATTTTAGTTAGTTTAACTTGACCAGGTTGCCATTTTAGTTAGTTTAACTTGACCAGGTAAGGAACTAACCTGATAGCGTGGGCGGGCTGGACCTCGTGTGGGTTCCGTCTGTCTGACCAGAAAAACAACAACCGGTCAAACTTAGGCTCGATGTCGGCGAACTGAGCTTTACCCTCTGGGAAGATACGCAGAACACCCCCATGTTCCTGGAACAGACCACAACAATAGAATGACAGATGACACATGTATTTAGTACTCTGCTATAGAAAGAAATGGGTTTGACTACAAGGTCAACAGACAGATCATAGCAGCACTAAGAGCAACAAACTGTTTGAAAGGATGAGAAGGCCATTGAAAGGACCTACGGCTGAATAAGTTACAAACATGGAACTAGAAAAGAGACGAAGAAGACCGTTCCACCTTCTGGGTCTGTGTTCCAAATGGCTCCCTAGTCCCTTAAGAATGAACTACTGTTGACCAAGAAGTGAGAGTCTAGGGAATAGGGTGCCATTTGGGATACTCAAAGTGGAGGAGGAGAGCTGTGGATAGGAAGCGGCGTGGGAACGGTCTTTCCTGCTGAGCAATCAGAAGAATAATCTAACAGGAAAAGAGTTAGTTTGGATAAAAGAACCCGGAGACTCGCAGTCAACCTTTCACATCTACGATATGATAGGCTGTTCTCTACACACATGTTAATACTATGATATGATAGGCTGTTCTCTACACACATGTTAATACTACGATATGATAGGCTGTTCTCTTCACACATCTAGAGATCAATAATCACCAGACACCTGACCACAAACTAGAGATCAATAAACACCAGACACCTGACCACAAACTAGAGATCCAGAAACACCCTGACCACAAACTACAGATCAATATACACCAGACACCTGACCACAAACTAGAGATCAATAAACACCAGACACCTGACCACAAACTAGAGATCAATAGACACCAGACACCTGACCACAAACTAGAGATCAATAGACACCAGACACCTGACAACAAACTAGAGATCAATAAACACCAGACACCTGACAACAAACTAGAGATCAATAAACACCAGACACCTGACTACAAACTAGAGATCAATAAACACCAGACACCTGACAACAAACTAGAGATCAATATACACCAGACACCTGACCACAAACTAGAGATCCAGAAACACCCTGACCACAAACTAGAGATCAATAAACACCAGACACCTGACCACAAACTACAGATCAAGACACCAGACACCTGACCACAAACTACAGATCAATAGACACCAGACACCTGACCACAAACTACAGATCAATAAACACCAGACACCTGACCACAAACTACAGATCAATAAACACCAGACACCTGACCACAAACTACAGAGCAATAGACACCAGACACCTGACCACAAACTAGAGATCAATAAACACCAGACACCTGACCACAAACTAGAGATCAAGACACCAGACACCTGACCACAAACTACAGATCAATAAACACCAGACACCTGACCACAAACTAGAGATCACTAAACACCAGACACCTGACCACAAACTACAGATCACTAAACACCTGACACATCTAGAGATCAATAATCACCAGACACCTGACCACAAACTAGAGATCACTAAACACCAGACACCTGACCACAAACTAGAGATCACTAAACACCTGACCACAAACTACAGATCAATAAACACCAGACACCTGACCACAAACTAGAGATCACTAAACACCTGACCACAAACTACAGATCAATAAACACCAGACACCTGACCACAAACTACAGATCAATAAACACCTGACCACAAACTACAGATCAATAAACACCAGACACCTGGCCACAAACTACAGATCAATAGACACCAGACACCTGACCACAAACTACAGATCAATAGACACCAGACACCTGACCACAAACTACAGATCAATAAAACACCAGACACCTGACCACAAACTACAGATCAATAAACACCAGACACCTGACCACAAACTAGAGATCAATAAACACCAGACACCTGACCACAAACTACAGATCAATAAACACCAGACACCTTGACCACAAACTACAGATCAATAAACACCAGACACCTGACCACAAACTACAGATCAATAAACACCTGACCACAAACTAGAGATCAATAAACACCTGACCACAAACTAGAGATCAATAAACACCTGACCACAAACTAGAGATCAATAAACACCTGACCACAAACTACAGATCAAAAAACACCAGACAGTCCCATTCAGGATGCCGGGATTGTGTCCTAACTGACCCTATTCTCTACTTGGCTCTGGTCAAACCCAAAGGATCTTGTTTACCCTCTGTGCTAGAGGGTTCATTTCAGTATAACTGTCGACAGTAATATTTAATACCTTGGTATCTCAGTCTGTGCTAGAGGGTTCATTTCAGTATAACTGTAGACAGTAATATTTAATACCTTGGTATCTCAGTCTCTGTGCTAGAGGGTTCATTTCAGTATAACTGTCGACAGTAATATTGAATACCTTGGTATCTCAGTCTCTGTGCTGGAGGGTTCATTTCAGTATAACTGTAGACAGTAATATTTAATACCTTGGTATCTCAGTGCTAGAGGGTTCATTTCAGTATAACTGTAGACAGTAATATTTAATACCTTGGTATCTCAGTGCTAGAGGGTTCATTTCAGTATAACTGTAGACAGTAATATTTAATACCTTGGTATCTCAGTCTCTGTGCTAGAGGGTTCATTTCAGTATAACTGTCGACAGTAATATTTAATACCTTGGTATCTCAGTGCTAGAGGGTTCATTTCAGTATAACTGTAGACAGTAATATTTAATACCTTGGTATCTCAGTCTCTGTGCTGGAGGGTTCATTTCAGTATAACTGTAGACAGTAATATTTAATACCTTGGTATCTCAGTCTCTGTGCTAGAGGGTTCATTTCAGTATAACTGTAGACATTAATATTTAATACCTTGGTATCTCAGTCTCTGTGCTAGCGGGTTCATTTCAGTATAACTGTAGACAGTAATATTGAATACCTTGGTATCTCAGTCTCTGTGCTGGAGGGTTCATTTCAGTATAACTGTAGACAGTAATATTTAATACCTTGGTATCTCAGTCTCTGTGCTGGAGGGTTCATTTCAGTATAACTGTAGACAGTAATATTTAATACCTTGGTATCTCTGTGCTGGAGGGTTCATTTCAGTATAACTGTAGACAGTAATATTTAATACCTTGGTATCTCTGTGCTGGAGGGTTCATTTCAGTATAACTGTAGACAGTAATATTTAATACCTTGGTATCTCAGTCTCTGTGCTGGAGGGTTCATTTCAGTATAACTGTAGACAGTAATATTTAATACCTTGGTATCTCAGTCTCTGTGCTAGAGGGTTCATTTCAGTATAACTGTAGACAGTAATATTTAATACCTTGGTATCTCAGTGCTAGAGGGTTCATTTCAGTATAACTGTAGACAGTAATATTTAATACCTTGGTATCTCAGTCTCTGTGCTAGAGGGTTCATTTCAGTATAACTGTCGACAGTAATATTGAATACCTTGGTATCTCAGTCTCTGTGCTGGAGGGTTCATTTCAGTATAACTGTAGACAGTAATATTTAATACCTTGGTATCTCAGTGCTAGAGGGTTCATTTCAGTATAACTGTAGACAGTAATATTTAATACCTTGGTATCTCAGTGCTAGAGGGTTCATTTCAGTATAACTGTAGACAGTAATATTTAATACCTTGGTATCTCAGTCTCTGTGCTAGAGGGTTCATTTCAGTATAACTGTCGACAGTAATATTTAATACCTTGGTATCTCAGTGCTAGAGGGTTCATTTCAGTATAACTGTAGACAGTAATATTTAATACCTTGGTATCTCAGTCTCTGTGCTGGAGGGTTCATTTCAGTATAACTGTAGACAGTAATATTTAATACCTTGGTATCTCAGTCTCTGTGCTAGAGGGTTCATTTCAGTATAACTGTAGACATTAATATTTAATACCTTGGTATCTCAGTCTCTGTGCTAGCGGGTTCATTTCAGTATAACTGTAGACAGTAATATTGAATACCTTGGTATCTCAGTCTCTGTGCTGGAGGGTTCATTTCAGTATAACTGTAGACAGTAATATTTAATACCTTGGTATCTCAGTCTCTGTGCTGGAGGGTTCATTTCAGTATAACTGTAGACAGTAATATTTAATACCTTGGTATCTCTGTGCTGGAGGGTTCATTTCAGTATAACTGTAGACAGTAATATTTAATACCTTGGTATCTCTGTGCTGGAGGGTTCATTTCAGTATAACTGTAGACAGTAATATTTAATACCTTGGTATCTCAGTCTCTGTGCTGGAGGGTTCATTTCAGTATAACTGTAGACAGTAATATTTAATACCTTGGTATCTCAGTCTCTGTGCTAGAGGGTTCATTTCAGTATAACTGTAGACAGTAATATTTAATACCTTGGTATCTCAGTGCTAGAGGGTTCATTTCAGTATAACTGTAGACAGTAATATTTAATACCTTGGTATCTCAGTCTCTGTGCTAGAGGGTTCATTTTTTCTATAACTGTCGACAGTAATATTTAATACCTTGGTATCTCAGTGCTAGAGGGTTCATTTCAGTATAACTGTAGACAGTAATATTTAATACCTTGGTATCTCAGTCTCTGTGCTGGAGGGTTCATTTCAGTATAACTGTAGACAGTAATATTTAATACCTTGGAATCTCAGTCTCTGTGCTAGAGGGTTCATTTCAGTATAACTGTAGACATTAATATTTAATACCTTGGTATCTCAGTCTCTGTGCTAGCGGGTTCATTTCAGTATAACTGTAGACATTAATATTTAATACCTTGGTATCTCAGTCTCTGTGCTAGCGGGTTCATTTCAGTATAACTGTAGACAGTAATATTGAATACCTTGGTATCTCAGTCTCTGTGCTAGAGGGTTCATTTCAGTATAACTGTAGACAGTAATATTTAATACCTTGGTATCTCAGTCTCTGTGCTGGAGGGTTCATTTCAGTATAACTGTAGACAGTAATATTTAATACCTTGGTATCTCAGTGCTAGAGGGTTCATTTCAGTATAACTGGAGACAGTAATATTTAATACCTTGGTATCTCAGTGCTAGAGGGTTCATTTCAGTATAACTGTAGACAGTAATATTTAATACCTTGGTATCTCTGTGCTAGAGGGTTCATTTCAGTATAACTGTAGACAGTAATATTTAATACCTTGGTATCTCTGTGCTAGAGGGTTCATTTCAGTATAACTGTAGACAGTAATATTTAATACCTTGGTATCTCTGTGCTAGAGGGTTCATTTCAGTATAACTGTAGACAGTAATATTTAATACCTTGGTATCTCTGTGCTAGAGGGTTCATTTCAGTATAACTGTAGACAGTAATATTTAATACCTTGGTATCTCTGTGCTAGAGGGTTCATTTCAGTATAACTGTAGACAGTAATATTTAATACCTTGGTATCTCTGTGCTAGAGGGTTACATTACATTACATTTAAGTCATTTAGCAGACGCTCTTATCCAGAGCGACTTACAAATTGGATTCATTTCAGTATAACTGTAGACAGTAATATTTAATACCTTGGTATCTCAGTCTCTGTGCTAGAGGGCTCATTTCAGTATAACTGTAGACAGTAATATTTAATACCTTGGTATCTCTGTGCTAGAGGGTTCATTTCAGTATAACTGTAGACAGTAATATTTAATACCTTGGTATCTCAGTGCTAGAGGGTTCATTTCAGTATAACTGGAGACAGTAATATTTAATACCTTGGTATCTCAGTCTCTGTGCTAGAGGGCTCATTTCAGTATAACTGTAGACAGTAATATTTAATACCTTGGTATCTCTGTGCTAGAGGGTTCATTTCAGTATAACTGTAGACAGTAATATTTAATACCTTGGTATCTCTGTGCTAGAGGGTTCATTTCAGTATAACTGTAGACAGTAATATTTAATACCTTGGTATCTCAGTGCTAGAGGGTTCATTTCAGTATAACTGTAGACAGTAATATTTAATACCTTGGTATCTCAGTCTCTGTGCTAGAGGGCTCATTTCAGTATAACTGTAGACAGTAATATTTAATACCTTGGTATCTCAATGCTAGAGGGTTCATTTCAGTATAACTGTAGACAGTAATATTTAATACCTTGGTATCTCAGTCTCTGTGCTAGAGGGCTCATTTCAGTATAACTGTAGACAGTAATATTTAATACCTTGGTATCTCTGTGCTAGAGGGTTCATTTCAGTATAACTGTAGACAGTAATATTTAATACCTTGGTATCTCTGTGCTAGAGGGTTCATTTCAGTATAACTGTAGACAGTAATATTTAATACCTTGGTATCTCAGTGCTAGAGGGTTCATTTCAGTATAACTGTAGACAGTAATATTTAATACCTTGGTATCTCAGTCTCTGTGCTAGAGGGTTCATTTCAGTATAACTGTAGACAGTAATATTTAATACCTTGGTATCTCAGTGCTAGAGGGTTCATTTCAGTATAACTGTAGACAGTAATATTTAATACCTTGGTATCTCAGTGCTAGAGGGTTCATTTCAGTATAACTGTAGACAGTAATATTTAATACCTTGGTATCTCAGTCTCTGTGCTAGAGGGTTCATTTCAGTATAACTGTCGACAGTAATATTTAATACCTTGGTATCTCAGTCTCTGTGCTAGAGGGTTCATTTCAGTATAACTGTCGACAGTAATATTTAATACCTTGGTATCTAAGTGCTAGAGGGTTCATTTCAGTATAACTGTAGACAGTAATATTTAATACCTTGGTATCTCAGTCTCTGTGCTAGAGGGTTCATTTCAGTATAACTGTAGACAGTAATATTTAATACCTTGGTATCTCAGTCTCTGTGCTGGAGGGTTCATTTCAGTATAACTGTAGATAGTAATATTTAATACCTTGGTATCTCAGTGCTGGAGGGTTCATTTCAGTATAACTGTAGACAGTAATATTTAATACCTTGGTATCTCAGTGCTAGAGGGTTCATTTCAGTATAACTGTCGACAGTAATATTTAATACCTTGGTATCTAAGTGCTAGAGGGTTCATTTCAGTATAACTGTAGACAGTAATATTTAATACCTTGGTATCTCTGTGCTAGAGGGTTCATTTCAGTATAACTGTAGACAGTAATATTTAATACCTTGGTATCTCTGTGCTAGAGGGTTACATTACATTACATTTAAGTCATTTAGCAGACGCTCTTATCCAGAGCGACTTACAAATTGGATTCATTTCAGTATAACTGTAGACAGTAATATTTAATACCTTGGTATCTCAGTCTCTGTGCTAGAGGGCTCATTTCAGTATAACTGTAGACAGTAATATTTAATACCTTGGTATCTCTGTGCTAGAGGGTTCATTTCAGTATAACTGTAGACAGTAATATTTAATACCTTGGTATCTCAGTGCTAGAGGGTTCATTTCAGTATAACTGGAGACAGTAATATTTAATACCTTGGTATCTCAGTCTCTGTGCTAGAGGGCTCATTTCAGTATAACTGTAGACAGTAATATTTAATACCTTGGTATCTCTGTGCTAGAGGGTTCATTTCAGTATAACTGTAGACAGTAATATTTAATACCTTGGTATCTCTGTGCTAGAGGGTTCATTTCAGTATAACTGTAGACAGTAATATTTAATACCGTGGTATCTCAGTGCTAGAGGGTTCATTTCAGTATAACTGTAGACAGTAATATTTAATACCTTGGTATCTCAGTCTCTGTGCTAGAGGGCTCATTTCAGTATAACTGTAGACAGTAATATTTAATACCTTGGTATCTCAATGCTAGAGGGTTCATTTCAGTATAACTGTAGACAGTAATATTTAATACCTTGGTATCTCAGTCTCTGTGCTAGAGGGCTCATTTCAGTATAACTGTAGACAGTAATATTTAATACCTTGGTATCTCTGTGCTAGAGGGTTCATTTCAGTATAACTGTAGACAGTAATATTTAATACCTTGGTATCTCTGTGCTAGAGGGTTCATTTCAGTATAACTGTAGACAGTAATATTTAATACCTTGGTATCTCAGTGCTAGAGGGTTCATTTCAGTATAACTGTAGACAGTAATATTTAATACCTTGGTATCTCAGTCTCTGTGCTAGAGGGTTCATTTCAGTATAACTGTAGACAGTAATATTTAATACCTTGGTATCTCAGTGCTAGAGGGTTCATTTCAGTATAACTGTAGACAGTAATATTTAATACCTTGGTATCTCAGTGCTAGAGGGTTCATTTCAGTATAACTGTAGACAGTAATATTTAATACCTTGGTATCTCAGTCTCTGTGCTAGAGGGTTCATTTCAGTATAACTGTCGACAGTAATATTTAATACCTTGGTATCTCAGTCTCTGTGCTAGAGGGTTCATTTCAGTATAACTGTCGACAGTAATATTTAATACCTTGGTATCTAAGTGCTAGAGGGTTCATTTCAGTATAACTGTAGACAGTAATATTTAATACCTTGGTATCTCAGTCTCTGTGCTAGAGGGTTCATTTCAGTATAACTGTAGACAGTAATATTTAATACCTTGGTATCTCAGTCTCTGTGCTGGAGGGTTCATTTCAGTATAACTGTAGATAGTAATATTTAATACCTTGGTATCTCAGTGCTGGAGGGTTCATTTCAGTATAACTGTAGACAGTAATATTTAATACCTTGGTATCTCAGTGCTAGAGGGTTCATTTCAGTATAACTGTCGACAGTAATATTTAATACCTTGGTATCTAAGTGCTAGAGGGTTCATTTCAGTATAACTGTAGACAGTAATATTTAATACCTTGGTATCTCAGTCTCTGTGCTAGAGGGTTCATTTCAGTATAACTGTAGACAGTAATATTTAATACCTTGGTATCTCAGTCTCTGTGCTGGAGGGTTCATTTCAGTATAACTGTAGATAGTAATATTTAATACCTTGGTATCTCAGTGCTGGAGGGTTCATTTCAGTATAACTGGAGACAGTAATATTTAATACCTTGGTATCTCTGTGCTAGAGGGTTCATTTCAGTATAACTGGAGACAGTAATATACCTTGGTGTCCCAGTCTTTATTTAGGTAGTATATACAGGTGACACATCGCCCGTCTCCGTTCGGATTGTCCACATGCCGTACGTATCCGGTCCCGTTGCCTGGGTAACACGCCACCATCGCCTAGACAACAGAACAGAAACATGATGATGATTGGCTGGGAAGGAGATGATTAGTCCTGACACTAAGAACGCGATACCAATACTCATGCCAACATTAACTGTCCCTCACGATTAGACCTAGGAAGGTGACCCACACACACTCCCGCTATGAATGTTACACCCTCCGTTATTGATGTTACAGTCTAAAATAGACATTCAAATAAAAATCATTTGGAATGTTTAAAAAAAATGTCAATGGAAGTTGCAGAACCTTAGAATTGCATAATTACAGGTAGACACCACACCCTGACAGGTAGACACCACACCCTGACAGGTAGACACCACACCCTGACAGGTAGACACCACACCCTGACAGGTAGACAACACACCCTGACAGGTAGACACCACACCCTGACAGGAAGCCTGAATAGTAGACAAGCCAGACACCACACCCTGACAGGTAGACACCACACCCTGACAGGTAGACAACACACCCTGACAGGTAGACACCACACCCTAACAGGTAGACACCACACCCTGACAGGTAGACACCACACCCTAACAGGTAGACACCACACCCTGACAGGTAGACACCACACCCTGACAGGTAGACAACACACCCTGACAGGTAGACAACACACCCTGACAGGTAGACAACACACCCTGACAGGTAGACAACACACCCTGACAGGTAGCCTGAATAGTAGACAAGCCAGACACCACACCCTGACAGGTAGACACCACACCCTGACAGGTAGACACCACACCCTGACAGGTAGACACCACACCCTGACAGGTAGACACCACACCCTGACAGGTAGACACCACACCCTAACAGGTAGACACCACACCCTGACAGGTAGACACCACACCCTGACAGGTAGACACCACACCCTAACAGGTAGACACCACACCCTGACAGGTAGACACCACACCCTGACAGGTAGACACCACACCCTGACAGGAAGCCTGAATAGTAGACAAGCCAGACACCACACCCTAAATGAACCTATTGAGGCACAAATATGTTTTTCTAGTACACTTTTTCTGAAACATGCCCCCATGCAGTCTTTTAATTGTAGATTTAAATGCTCACTGTGTGAAAATATATGTTTTATCATTTCTTTTCCCTGAGCCTCCTTTGGCCATGCTCAGTCTGATCATGTGGGCTTGATGATACACATGTAAATATATTTACATACACAGCCCTGATGGCAGATAGGATCTTCTAGACCAGGGGTCCAGCGCCTGCTGCTCTTCTGTTCTACCTGGTAATTCATTGCACCTACCTGGTGTCCCAGGTCTAAATGAGTCCCTGATTAAAGGGGAATTACCTACCTGGTGTCCCAGGTCTAAATGAGTCCCTGATTAAAGGGGAATCACCTACCTGGTGTCCCAGGTCTAAATGAGTCCCTGATTAAAGGGGAATCACCTACCTGGTGTCCCAGGTCTAAATGAGTCCCTGATTAAAGGGGAATCACCTACCTGGTGTCCCAGGTCTAAATGAGTCCCTGATTAAAGGGGAATCACCTACCTGGTGTCTCCCAGGTCTAAATGAGTCCCTGATTAAAGGGGAATCACCTACCTGGTGTCTCCCAGGTCTAAATGAGTCCCTGATTAAAGGGGAATCACCTACCTGGTGTCTCCCAGGTCTAAATGAGTCCCTGATTAAAGGGGAATCACCTACCTGGTGTCCCAGGTCTAAATGAGTCCCTGATTAAAGGGGAATCACCTACCTGGTGTCCCAGGTCTAAATGAGTCCCTGATTAGAGGGGAATCACCTACCTGGTGTCCCAGGTCTAAATGAGTCCCTGATTAAAGGGGAATCACCTACCTGGTGTCCCAGGTCTAAATGAGTCCCTGATTAAAGGGGAATCACCTACCTGGTGTCCCAGGTCTAAACGAGTCCCTGATTAAAGGGGAATCACCTACCTGGTGTCCCAGGTCTAAATGAGTCCCTGATTAAAGGGGAATCACCTACCTGGTGTCCCAGGTCTAAATGAGTCCCTGATTAAAGGGGAATCACCTACCTGGTGTCCCAGGTCTAAATGAGTCCCTGATTAAAGGGGAATCACCCACCTGCTGTCCCAGGTCTAAATGAGTCCCTGATTAAAGGGGAATCACCTACCTGGTATCCCAGGTCTAAACGAGTCCCTGATAAGAGAACAATGAAAACACACAGCGGAACTGGTTTGGAGGTTCTGAGTTGAGTGGTCTAGACTCTAGAGCCCAGAATCTCAACTCTGGACGTTGATGCCTGTGTAACAGTATAACAGCAGACCGCCCCCTCCCATGCCCGGGCGCGAACCAGGGACCCTCTGCACACATCAACAGTCACACACGAAGCATCGTTACCCATCGATCCACAAAAGCCGCGGCCCTTGCAGAGCAAGGGGAACTACTACTTCAAGGTCTCAGAGAAAGTGACGTCACCGATTGAAACGCTATTTAGCGCGTACCACCGCTAACTAAGCTTGCCGTTTCACATCCGTTACACTTGCGATCCCAATTGTAATATAATTCGCAACCCCCACCATGTAAAAGAGTGATGTGCTCAACAGCTATGACAGTCTATTACAAATCAGTCCGACAGTACTATTGACAGTATTACAAACTGAAGGAAGGATGGTTTGAACTAAGTGACTGAAATGAACCAGAAAGGTGTTGGGAAGATGATTTTCTTCCCTCCCAGTCTGATGTAGGTCTTGTCCACTCTGTTCTAATGACTCCTGCGTGGCTCGTAGAGGGAAACAGACACACATGTTAGAGTCTGATCTTTCAGTGATGGGCTCATAATATTTTGTAACTTAAACCTTTTATAAAAGATAGAGCCACAGGGGCGGCAGGGTAGCCTAGTGGTTAGAGCGTTGGACTAATAACCGGAAGGTTGCAAGTTCAAATCCCCGAGCTGACAAGGTACAAATCTGCCCCTGAACAGGCAGTTAAACCACCGTTCCTAGGCCGTCATTGAAAATAAGAATTTGTTCTTAACTGACTTGCCTGGTTAAATAAAGGTACAATAAAAAAAACTATGTCATGAATGGCTTTGTTCATGACAACCAAGGTTACGGACTCAACCCCTGGTTCTATGAACCTAGGGCAATCAATCCCCATCTTCAAATCAGGCAACCCATAGTTAAAACACTGCCGGGTTGGGTAAGAGTAGGAGGATACATATGCAAATAAAAGATAACTGGTCATTGGTCAGAATAATCAGATCAGATTGTGATGTCATGCTGTGTGCTGAAATTCCAGGCATTCTTTTTTTTTTTTTTTTAAACCTCTTACACTAAAAGGGCATTATCATTCATATTCATAATGTTGGTGTTATTTCAACCTCATAGTGTGGAAAATAAATACATAGAAATCACGTTGACTGCACTGCCCCTTTCACAAATGATACGATATTCATATACATGGGACGAAGATTCACCTTCCAACAGGACAATGATCCTAAACACACAACCAAGACCAAGCAGGAGTGGCTTCGGGACAAGTCTCTGAATGTCTTTTGAGTGGCCCAGCCAGAGCCCGGACTTGAACCTAATCTAACATCTCTGGAGACCTGAAAATAGCTGTACAGCGACGCTTCCCACCCAACCTGACAGAGCTTGAGAGGATCTGCAGAGAAGAACAGGAGAAACTCCCCAAATACAGGTGTGCCAAGCTTGTAGCGTCATACCCAAGAAGAGTCGAGGCTGTAATCGCTGCCAAAGGTGCTTCAACAAGGTCCTGAGTAAAGGGTCTGAATACTTATATTCTTTTTGCTTTGTCATTATGGGGTTTTATTGTAAAATAAGTCCGTAATGTAACAAAATGTGGAAAACGTCAAGAGGTCTGAATACTTTCTGAAAGCACCGTGCCTCATAAACAAAGCACCGTGCCTCATAAACAAAGCACCGTGCCTCATAAACAAAGCACCGTGCCTCATAAACAGGCCAGTGAGTATTTCAGAAGATCATTTTCGCTAGGACACGTGATTTTCAAGATGTCAACAAACGTCATTAAAAGTCAAGACGTTTAAAAACTAGCACAGAAGATGAGGTGATTCTGAAGCTACGATATGACACATCAATATCCACAACTGTTATGGATATCATAACTGGAAAAAACACACACTGACAGTGAAAAGAGAGAAACCAATCACAGACCACAAACATTGACGAACGAGAACGTTTCATGATAATCCAATGTATGTTCTACTAAAAAGTTTTCCTGAAAAAAACCCTCATGAAAGTTACATTGCCTGTACCCTATATCTTTACTAGACTGTAAACAAAACAGGACCCTTCCATTTGGCCTGCATTGTTCATTTAACATCTAATCTTCAGAAGTAATACCGGGGGACTGCTGTGAGCTGAAAAACAAGCTCTGTGAACCCTTTCTTAAATAAATGAAATATGATTGACTGAAAAGCCTTTGAGACTGTGTATCCTACTCTGTAATGGTCAAAATTCATACCATTTCTTACATAGACTTATTAAATAAAGTCTGAACTCCAACATTTAGACCTAAAGTATAATTATACACATGGTTTCATTTGGAAACCACACACTTTATTTGTAGATGCTCAGGTTGGCCATTCTACGAAATGTCTCATATACACGCATGGCTATTTCAGTGTAAGTGAACTCTATCTGGGAGGAACATCCAATGACTAGTGGCGAGGCCAGCCTCCCTCATGCTGCAGCACGCTCTGCACGGCACGTAGCACAACCATTAAAACATGCTCCCTCTGGAGAGGGGCCAGGAGTCAGAGTTGGAACACAGTTTATTACCTCTTCCTCCTCCTCCTCCTCCTCCCGCTCAGTGGCCCTGTAGAAACCCTACAGCACAACGAGTTGTACACGTGAGACGTGCAGAGAGTCGTTGTTGACATGGATAACTGGTTGTCTTGGTTACCCGGTAGTCCTGTAGATGACAACACACCCGCAGGGGTAGGAGCCTGTAGATGACAACACACCCCCAGGGGTAGGAGCCTGTAGATGACAACACACCCCCAGGGGTAGGAGCCTGTAGATGACAACACACCCCCAGGGGTAGGAGCCTGTAGATGACAACACACCCCCAGGGGTAGGAGCCTGTAGATGACAACACACCCCCAGGGGTAGGAGCCTGTAGATGACAACACACCCCCAGGGGTAGGAGCCTGTAGATGACAACACACCCCCAGGGGTAGGAGCACAGGCGGTTCCAGTGTCAATACCTTCAGTCCCTTTGCCAGATCGACAAAAATTTAAATGAAACATATTCTAAACCTTCGTAAATGTTAACTTTGAGACATGTATAAATCTGATGTTTTAACCTTCTGTTAAACACTTAAACCAGTGTTTTTACACAAGATATATGATATATGAGCCTTGTGAAATGTCCTAGGCTAAATCAACAGATGGAATCGGATCGCTTTACATATACGGAACAGAAAGATTTGATGAGTCTCGGTGTTACGAGCCCAGGGAGTCTGCTATAATGGTAATAATACGGTTTCTAAGATGTTGATGGAACCGGATAGAGGAACAGGAACTAACACGCAGACAGGCTTCATGACGACTGAACCCGAACAAGTCTCTGTTCCAGGAACATTCTGAGCTCTGCTTTCTGCACGTGGCTTCTTCTGGGTTAAACGAGGTGCATACGTTTCATATACAATACCATGCCTCCAAGATGTATGGGTGAAGTTACGTCCACATCCTAGTGTTTGTTTGGAAACATACTGCTCTCTAAACGCTACCACTGTTGTACTAAAGATACGCTATACCCACAGCAGTATGTGAAGACCCCTTCACATGAGTGGAGCCACACTACATCAGACACAGACGTTGCTGACAGGTGGATAATATCGAGCACAGAGCCATGCAATCTCCATAGACAAATCTGGGATTGGCGGATGCCAGGAGAACTATCTACCCGAAATGAATAGTGCCAACTGTAAAGTTTGGTGGAGGAGGAATAATGGTCTTGGTCTGTTTTTAATGGTTTTAGCTAGGCCTCTTTCAGCATGACAACGCCCCCATGCACAAAAGCGAGGTCCTTACAGAAAAAGTTTGTCGAGATCGGTGTGGAAGAACTTGACTGGCCTGCTGAGAGTGACCTAGGCCCCATAAAACACCTTTAGTATGAATTGGAACGCTGACTACGAGCCAGGCCCAATCGCTCAACATCAGTACCCGACCTCACTGATGCACTTGTGGCTGAATGGAAGCAAGTCCACTCAGCAATGTTCCTACATCTAGTGGAAAGCCTTCCCAGAAGAGTGGAGGCTGTTATAGCAGCAATGTTCCTACATCTAGTGGAAAGCCTTCCCAGAAGAGTGGAGGCTGTTATAGCAGCAATGTTCCTACATCTAGTGGAAAGCCTTCCCAGAAGAGTGGAGGCTGTTATAGCAGCAATGTTCCTACATCTAGTGGAAAGCATTCCCAGAAGAGTGGAGGCTGTTATAGCAGCAATGTTTCTACATCTAGTGGAAAGCCTTCCCAGAAGAGTGGAGGCTGTTATAGCAGCAATGTTCCTACATCTAGTGGAAAGCCTTCCCAGAAGAGTGGAGGCTGTTATAGCAGCAATGTTCCTACATCTAGTGGAAAGCCTTCCCAGAAGAGTGGAGGCTGTTATAGCAGCAATGTTCCTCCATCTAGTGGAAAGTCTTCCCAGAAGAGTGGAGGCTGTTATAGCAGCAATGTTCCTACATCTAGTGGAAAGCCTTCCCAGAAGAGTGGAGGCTGTTATAGCAGCAATGTTCCTACATCTAGTGGAAAGCCTTCCCAGAAGAGTGGAGGCTGTTATAGCAGCAATGTTCCTACATCTAGTGGAAAACCTTCCAGAAGAGTGGAGGCTGTTATAGCAGCAATGTTCCTACATCTAGTGGAAAGCCTTCCCAGAAGAGTGGAGGCTGTTATAGCAGCAATGTTCCTACATCTAGTGGAAAGCCTTCCCAGAAGAGTGGAGGCTGTTATAGCAGCAATGTTCCTACATCTAGTGGAAAGCCTTACCAGAAGAGTGGAGGCTGTTATAGCAGCAATGTTCCTACATCTAGTGGAAAGCCTTACCAGAAGAGTGGAGGCTGTTATAGCAGCAATGTTTCTACATCTAGTGGAAAGTCTTCCCAGAAGAGTGGAGGCTGTTATAGCAGCAATGTTTCTACATCTAGTGGAAAGCCTTCCCAGAAGAGTGGAGGCAGTTATAGCAGCAAAGGGGACCAACTCCATATTAATGCCCATGACTTTTGGAATGAGATGTTCGACGAGCACATGTCTACATACTTTTAGTGGTTAGTAGCTCTGTGTCAGAGTTATATGTGTTTAATGGTTAGTAGCTCTGTGTCAGAGTTATATGTGTTTAATGATTAGTAGCTCTGTGTCAGAGTTATATGTGTTTAATGGTTAGTAGCTCTGTGTCAGAGTTATATGTGTTTAATGGTTAGTAGCTCTGTGTCAGAGTTATATGTGTTTAATGGTTAGTAGCTCTGTGTCAGAGTTATATGTGTTTAATGGTTAGTAGCTCTATGTCAGAGTTAAATGTGTTTAATGGTTAGTAGCTCTGTGTCAGAGTTATATGTGTTTAATGGTTAGTAGCTCTATGTCAGAGTTAAATGTGTTTAATGGTTAGTAGCTCTATGTCAGAGTTATATGTGTTTAATGGTTAGTAGCTCTGTGTCAGAGTTATATGTGTTTTATTTTTTAATTTAACCAGGCAAGTCAGTTAAGAACAAATTCTTATTTTCAATGACGGCCTAGGAACAGTGGGTTAACTGCCTGTTCAGGAGCAGAACGACAGGTTTGTACCTTGTCAGCTCGGGGGTTTGAACTCGCAACTTTCCGGTTACTAGTCCAACGCTCTAACCACTAGGCTACCCTGCCGCCCCAATGATTAGTAGGTCTGTCTCAGAGTTATATGTGTGTAATGGGTAGTAGCTCTGTGTCAGAGTTAAACGTGTTTAATGGGTAGTAGCTCTGTGTCAGAGTTAAATGTGTTTAATGATTAGTAGCTCTGTGTCAGAGTTATATGTGTTTAATGATTAGTAGCTCTGTGTCAGAGTTAAATGTGTTTAATGATTAGTAGCTCTGTGTCAGAGTTATATGTGTTTAATGGGTAGTAGCTCTGTGTCAGAGTTAAATGTGTTGAACAACCTCTTCCTCAACAGACAAAGAAGCTGATGTGGATTACAGGGAACAGAGTGCCGGAACAGGCCCCCATTCACATCGACGGGGCTGTAGTGGGTCGAGAGCTTCAAGTTTCTCGGTGTCCACATCACTTTTTTTCATTTCACCTTTATTTAACCAGGTAGGTTAGTTGAGAACAAGTTCTCAATTACATGGCAAAGATAAAGCAAAGCAGTGTGAACAGACAACACAGAGTACTTCCGGGTTGGATTTTTCTTTCTGTTATACTCACAGACAATACTTTTACAGTTTTGGAAACGTTAGAGTGTTTTCTATCCTAAGCTGTCAATTATATGCATATTCCAGCATCTTGTCCTGACAAAATATCCCCTTAACTACGGGAATGTTTATTTTTCAAAAATGAAAATACTGCCCCCTAGTCACAACAGGTTTTAATAGACCAGGTCATATCCACTGAGTGGTTTAATAGACCAGGTCATATCCACTGAGTGGTTTAATAGACCAGGTCACATCCACTGAGTGGTTTAATAGACCAGGTCATATCCACTGAGTGGTTTAATAGACCAGGTCATATCCACTGAGGGGTTTAATAGACCAGGTCATATCCACTGAGGGGTTTAATAGACCAGGTCATATCCACTGGTGGGTTTAATAGACCAGGTCATATCCACTGAGGGGTTTAATAGACCAGGTCATATCCACTGAGGGGTTTAATAGACCAGGTCATATCCACTGAGTGGTTTAATAGACCAGGTCATATCCACTGAGGGGTTTAATAGACCAGGTCACATTCACTGAGTGGTTTAATAGACCAGGTCATATTCACTGAGTGGTTTAATAGACCAGGTCATATCCACTGAGGGGTTTAATAGACCAGGTCATATCCACTGAGGGGTTTAATAGACCAGGTCATATCCACTGAGGGGTTTAATAGACCAGGTCATATCCACTGAGGGGTTTAATAGACCAGGTCATATCCACTGAGGGGTTTAATAGACCAGGTCATATCCACTGAGGGGTTTAATAGACCAGGTCATATCCACTGAGTGGTTTAATAGACCAGGTCATATCCACTGAGGGGTTTAATAGACCAGGTCATATCCACTGAGGGGTTTAATAGACCAGGTCATATCCACTGAGTGGTTTAATAGACCAGGTCATATCCACTGAGTGGTTTAATAGACCAGGTCATATCCACTGAGGGGTTTAATAGACCAGGTCATATCCACTGAGTGGTTTAATAGACCAGGTCATATTCACTGAGGGGTTTAATAGACCAGGTCATATCCACTGAGGGGTTTAATAGACCAGGTCATATCCACTGAGGGGTTTAATAGACCAGGTCATATCCACTGAGTGGTTTAATAGACCAGGTCATATCCACTGAGGGGTTTAATAGACCAGGTCATATCCACTGAGGGGTTTAATAGACCAGGTCATATCCACTGAGTGGTTTAATAGACCAGGTCATATTCATATCCACTGAGTGGTTTAATAGACCAGGTCATATTCATATCCACTGAGGGGTTTAATAGACCAGGTCATATCCACTGAGTGGTTTAATAGACCAGGTCATATTCATATCCACTGAGGGGTTTAATAGACCAGGTCATATCCACTGAGTGGTTTAATAGACCAGGTCATATCCACTGAGGGGTTTAATAGACCAGGTCATATCCACTGAGGGGTTTAATAGACCAGGTCATATCCACTGAGGGGTTTAATAGACCAGGTCATATCCACTGAGGGGTTTAATAGACCAGGTCATATCCACTGAGGGGTTTAATAGACCAGGTCATATCCACTGAGTGGTTTAATAGACCAGGTCATATCCACTGAGTGGTTTAATAGACCAGGTCATATCCACTGAGGGGTTTAATAGACCAGGTCATATCCACTGAGTGGTTTAATAGACCAGGTCATATTCACTGAGGGGTTTAATAGACCAGGTCATATCCACTGAGGGGTTTAATAGACCAGGTCATATCCACTGAGGGGTTTAATAGACCAGGTCATATCCACTGAGTGGTTTAATAGACCAGGTCATATCCACTGAGTGGTTTAATAGACCAGGTCATATCCACTGAGTGGTTTAATAGACCAGGTCATATCCACTGAGGGTTTAATAGACCAGGTCATATCCACTGAGTGGTTTAATAGACCAGGTCATATCCACTGAGTGGTTTAATAGACCAGGTCATATCCACTGAGTGGTTTAATAGACCAGGTCATATCCACTGAGGGGTTTAATAGACCAGGTCATATCCACTGAGGGGTTTAATAGACCAGGTCATATCCACTGAGGGGTTTAATAGACCAGGTCATATTCACTGAGGGGTTTAATAGACCAGGTCATATCCACTGAGGGGTTTAATAGACCAGGTCATATCCACTGAGGGGTTTAATAGACCAGGTCATATCCACTGAGGGGTTTAATAGACCAGGTCATATCCACTGAGTGGTTTAATAGACCAGGTCATATCCACTGAGGGGTTTAATAGACCAGGTCATATTCATATCCACTGAGGGGTTTAATAGACCAGGTCATATCCACTGAGTGGTTTAATAGACCAGGTCATATCCACTGAGGGGTTTAATAGACCAGATCATATCCACTGAGGGGTTTAATAGACCAGGTCATATCCACTGAGTGGTTTAATAGACCAGGTCATATCCACTGAGGGTTTAATAGACCAGGTCATATCCACTGAGGGGTTTAATAGACCAGGTCATATCCACTGAGTGGTTTAATAGACCAGGTCATATCCACTGAGGGTTTAATAGACCAGGTCATATCCACTGAGGGGTTTAATAGACCAGGTCATATCCACTGAGGGGTTTAATAGACCAGGTCATATCCACTGAGTGGTTTAATAGACCAGGTCATATCCACTGAGTGGTTTAATAGACCAGGTCATATCCACTGAGGGGTTTAATAGACCAGGTCATATCCACTGAGGGGTTTAATAGACCAGGTCATATCCACTGAGTGGTTTAATAGACCAGGTCATATCCACTGAGGGGTTTAATAGACCAGGTCATATCCACTGAGTGGTTTAATAGACCAGGTCATATCCACTGAGTGGTTTAATAGACCAGGTCATATCCACTGAGGGTTTAATAGACCAGGTCATATCCACTGAGTGGTTTAATAGACCAGGTCATATCCACTGAGTGGTTTAATAGACCAGGTCATATCCACTGAGTGGTTTAATAGACCAGGTCATATCCACTGAGTGGTTTAATAGACCAGGTCATATCCACTGAGTGGTTTAATAGACCAGGTCATATCCACTGAGTGGTTTAATAGACCAGGTCATATCCACTGAGGGGTTTAATAGACCAGGTCATATCCACTGAGGGGTTTAATAGACCAGGTCATATCCACTGAGGGGTTTAATAGACCAGGTCATATTCATATCCACTGAGGGGTTTAATAGACCAGGTCATATCCACTGAGTGGTTTAATAGACCAGGTCATATCCACTGAGTGGTTTAATAGACCAGGTCATATCCACTGAGTGGTTTAATAGACCAGGTCATATCCACTGAGGGGTTTAATAGACCAGGTCATATCCACTGAGGGGTTTAATAGACCAGGTCATATCCACTGGTGGGTTTAATAGACCAGGTCATATCCACTGAGTGGTTTAATAGACCAGGTCATATCCACTGAGTGGTTTAATAGACCAGGTCATATCCACTGAGTGGTTTAATAGACCAGGTCATATCCACTGAGGGGTTTAATAGACCAGGTCATATCCACTGAGTGGTTTAATAGACCAGGTCATATCCACTGAGTGGTTTAATAGACCAGGTCATATCCACTGAGTGGTTTAATAGACCAGGTCATATTCATATCCACTGAGTGGTTTAATAGACCAGGTCATATCCACTGAGTGGTTTAATAGACCAGGTCATATCCACTGAGTGGTTTAATAGACCAGGTCATATCCACTGAGTGGTTTAATAGACCAGGTCATATCCACTGAGTGGTTTAATAGACCAGGTCATATTCACTGAGGGGTTTAATAGACCAGGTCATATCCACTGAGTGGTTTAATAGACCAGGTCATATCCACTGAGTGGTTTAATAGACCAGGTCATATCCACTGAGGGGTTTAATAGACCAGGTCATATCCACTGAGGGGTTTAATAGACCAGGTCATATCCACTGAGGGGTTTAATAGACCAGGTCATATCCACTGAGTGGTTTAATAGACCAGGTCATATCCACTGAGGGGTTTAATAGACCAGGTCATATCCACTGAGGGGTTTAATAGACCAGGTCATATCCACTGAGTGGTTTAATAGACCAGGTCATATCCACTGAGTGGTTTAATAGACCAGGTCATATCCACTGAGTGGTTTAATAGACCAGGTCATATCCACTGAGGGGTTTAATAGACCAGGTCATATCCACTGAGTGGTTTAATAGACCAGGTCATATTCATATCCACTGAAGGGTTTAATAGACCAGGTCATATCCACTGAGGGGTTTAATAGACCAGGTCATATCCACTGAGGGGTTTAATAGACCAGGTCATATCCACTGAGTGGTTTAATAGACCAGGTCATATTCATATCCACTGAGGGGTTTAATAGACCAGGTCATATCCACTGAGTGGTTTAATAGACCAGGTCATATCCACTGAGTGGTTTAATAGACCAGGTCATATCCACTGAGGGGTTTAATAGACCAGGTCATATCCACTGAGTGGTTTAATAGACCAGGTCATATCCACTGAGTGGTTTAATAGACCAGGTCATATCCACTGAGTGGTTTAATAGACCAGGTCATATCCACTGAGTGGTTTAATAGACCAGGTCATATCCACTGAGTGGTTTAATAGACCAGGTCATATTCATATCCACTGAGTGGTTTAATAGACCAGGTCATATCCACTGAAGGGTTTAATAGACCAGGTCATATCCACTGAGGGGTTTAATAGACCAGGTCATATTCACTGAGGGGTTTAATAGACCAGGTCATATCCACTGAGTGGTTTAATAGACCAGGTCATATCCACTGAGTGGTTTAATAGACCAGGTCATATCCACTGAGTGGTTTAATAGACCAGGTCATATCCACTGAGTGGTTTAATAGACCAGGTCATATCCACTGAGTGGTTTAATAGACCAGGTCATATCCACTGAGTGGTTTAATAGACCAGGTCATATCCACTGAGGGGTTTAATAGACCAGGTCATATCCACTGAAGGGTTTAATAGACCAGGTCATATCCACTGAGTGGTTTAATAGACCAGGTCATATTCATATCCACTGAGTGGTTTAATAGACCAGGTCATATTCATATCCACTGAGTGGTTTAATAGACCAGGTCATATCCACTGAGTGGTTTAATAGACCAGGTCATATCCACTGAGGGGTTTAATAGACCAGGTCATATCCACTGAGGGGTTTAATAGACCAGGTCATATCCACTGAGTGGTTTAATAGACCAGGTCATATCCACTGAGTGGTTTAATAGACCAGGTCATATCCACTGAGTGGTTTAATAGACCAGGTCATATCCACTGAGGGGTTTAATAGACCAGGTCATATCCACTGAGTGGTTTAATAGACCAGGTCATATTCATATCCACTGAAGGGTTTAATAGACCAGGTCATATCCACTGAGGGGTTTAATAGACCAGGTCATATCCACTGAGGGGTTTAATAGACCAGGTCATATCCACTGAGTGGTTTAATAGACCAGGTCATATCCACTGAGGGGTTTAATAGACCAGGTCATATTCATATCCACTGAGTGGTTTAATAGACCAGGTCATATTCATATCCACTGAGGGGTTTAATAGACCAGGTCATATCCACTGAGTGGTTTAATAGACCAGGTCATATCCACTGAGTGGTTTAATAGACCAGGTCATATCCACTGAGGGGTTTAATAGACCAGGTCATATCCACTGAGTGGTTTAATAGACCAGGTCATATCCACTGAGTGGTTTAATAGACCAGGTCATATCCACTGAGTGGTTTAATAGACCAGGTCATATCCACTGAGTGGTTTAATAGACCAGGTCATATCCACTGAGTGGTTTAATAGACCAGGTCATATTCATATCCACTGAGTGGTTTAATAGACCAGGTCATATCCACTGAAGGGTTTAATAGACCAGGTCATATCCACTGAGGGGTTTAATAGACCAGGTCATATTCACTGAGGGTTTAATAGACCAGGTCATATCCACTGAGTGGTTTAATAGACCAGGTCATATCCACTGAGTGGTTTAATAGACCAGGTCATATCCACTGAGTGGTTTAATAGACCAGGTCATATCCACTGAGTGGTTTAATAGACCAGGTCATATCCACTGAGTGGTTTAATAGACCAGGTCATATCCACTGAGTGGTTTAATAGACCAGGTCATATCCACTGAGGGGTTTAATAGACCAGGTCATATCCACTGAAGGGTTTAATAGACCAGGTCATATCCACTGAGTGGTTTAATAGACCAGGTCATATTCATATCCACTGAGTGGTTTAATAGACCAGGTCATATCCACTGAGTGGTTTAATAGACCAGGTCATATCCACTGAGTGGTTTAATAGACCAGGTCATATCCACTGAGTGGTTTAATAGACCAGGTCATATCCACTGAGTGGTTTAATAGACCAGGTCATATCCACTGAGTGGTTTAATAGACCAGGTCATATCCACTGAGTGGTTTAATAGACCAGGTCATATCCACTGAGTGGTTTAATAGACCAGGTCATATTCATATCCACTGAGTGGTTTAATAGACCAGGTCATATTCATATCCACTGAGTGGTTTAATAGACCAGGTCATATTCATATCCACTGAGTGGTTTAATAGACCAGGTCATATCCACTGAGTGGTTTAATAGACCAGGTCATATCCACTGAGGGGTTTAATAGACCAGGTCATATCCACTGAGTGGTTTAATAGACCAGGTCATATCCACTGAGTGGTTTAATAGACCAGGTCATATTCACTGAGGGGTTTAATAGACCAGGTCATATCCACTGAGGGGTTTAATAGACCAGGTCATATCCACTGAGTGGTTTAATAGACCAGGTCATATCCACTGAGTGGTTTAATAGACCAGGTCATATCCACTGAGTGGTTTAATAGACCAGGTCATATTCACTGAGGGGTTTAATAGACCAGGTCATATCCACTGAGTGGTTTAATAGACCAGGTCATATCCACTGAGTGGTTTAATAGACCAGGTCATATCCACTGAGGGGTTTAATAGACCAGGTCATATCCACTGAGGGGTTTAATAGACCAGGTCATATCCACTGAGGGGTTTAATAGACCAGGTCATATCCACTGAGTGGTTTAATAGACCAGGTCATATCCACTGAGTGGTTTAATAGACCAGGTCATATTCACTGAGGGGTTTAATAGACCAGGTCATATCCACTGAGTGGTTTAATAGACCAGGTCATATCCACTGAGGGGTTTAATAGACCAGGTCATATCCACTGAGTGGTTTAATAGACCAGGTCATATCCACTGAGTGGTTTAATAGACCAGGTCATATCCACTGAGTGGTTTAATAGACCAGGTCATATCCACTGAGGGGTTTAATAGACCAGGTCATATCCACTGAGTGGTTTAATAGACCAGGTCATATCCACTGAGTGGTTTAATAGACCAGGTCATATCCACTGAGTGGTTTAATAGACCAGGTCATATTCATATCCACTGAGTGGTTTAATAGACCAGGTCATATCCACTGAGTGGTTTAATAGACCAGGTCATATCCACTGAGGGGTTTAATAGACCAGGTCATATCCACTGAGGGGTTTAATAGACAAGGTCATATTCACTGAGGGGTTTAATTAATTGTCACCACATTGTCACCACATACCAAACGGTCATGCTATTGTCACCACACCGTGTGTGCATACCAAACGGCACCCCATATCGTGGATTACATTTGACCAGGGTCTATAGGGCTCTACAGCAGCACGGAGCATAGCAGGGAAGAGAGTTTGGCCAGTTGCTGGTTCGAATCCCTTAATGGACTAGGTGAAAAATCTGCCTTTGTGCCCATGACCAAGGTACCTAAACCTAATTGGTAATGAATAAGAGCGTCTGCTAAAGATAACCATTATAATGTAAAGGGCCAGAGTGCCATTTGGGAAACAGCCTCGACTATTTCATGACATATGGGCCAAGATAACGATTATAAATACCCAGGGTTGAAATCACTCTGCCATTTCCTGGTTGTTAAAATTCTAATAGTTCGAATAATTTCAGTTTGTGTGACAAAACAAGCAAGTATAGTGAAGAGAATCATTGTACCATCTAAACAAAACCACTGTGAAATAAATTGAACATATGCAAAAACATATTTTCAGCTGTTTTTGTCGGTGGGGTACAAAACCGAAAGTAGAAGACACAAAAACTACACGTAATGGTGTGCATAGAAATTACACACACAAACAGAGCTACAGCATCTTAAACTTGCTTTCAATGAGAATGACAGATCTATAACTTACAATTCTATGTGAATTTGATCGGGCTGGACAAAACGTTTCATATTGCAGCTTTAACTTAACCTGGCTACTTACTTTAGTCCTTCCATTTATTGTAAAGTTTCCCAGCTGACCATTACAATGTCTGACCAGATCATCCATCCGGCTCATGAGGAAGCAGATCTTCTCACATCCGGTCTCTCGGCCCTCGATCCATGTGATCTTATCTCCCCTAATGTCTTTAGTGGAGTCCGTTTTCTGACTGACCAACTGACCGTCGGTAAACTTCCCGGTTTTATGCAACAATTTAACGTCTTCCAAGATGGCCAGCCCCGTTTCACCGCCGAGGAAGTTGTCAACAACACATATCCCATGCTTTATCATACACGGGACGATGTACTCAATGGCGAGATTCTGAGGCGTGGACCGGGTGGTGGTCTGTCCGTTGGGTTTGGTGTTCGACCCGCCTGGTTTCCCTACCGAGGAGCCAGCGCACTCTGCGTTAGTTATAAAACCTTTCATTCTTGTCTCTCCGCTCGGAGATGCGGTGTTGTCGGGTTGGACGCGTGTCTTTAGCTGTGGTGACGGTAGTGTCTGTCCCTCTATCCCCCCGGACGGTGCCGGAGGTTCGGACTTCTGTTTTGAAACCTGTGGTTTTACCTCGGATTCTTTACAGTTCACCTTGTGCATTTTCCAGTGCTGCTTCTGGTGCTCCTTGCTGCAGTAAAACGAGTTTCGACACCGGCCGCACTTTAGGAGATTCTCCATTTTCCCACAAAGTTCACAATACTGTCTTTCTCGCTCCAAGTCCAGGGCAGTCTGAGCTGCAGTCTCAAGTTTAGTCTCCATGTTTGCAGTTGGAAGTAACGTTAGCTAACTAGTGTGTTACGGTCTTTAAATCCAATCATTTACACGCGTCCTGTTACTGATTAAGTTTGGAAGTGATCCACACACAGATCGAGCCCAGCCTGCCACGCCACACCGAGTGAAACGGAAAACCAGCTCCTGATAATTTCATCACAAATATTCCATTGTTTACTTTATTTTACACGGTAATAAGAGTTTAGGTGCGTTCGAGCCCAACATTTGGATAATTCCAGTGTTCGGGACGTTTTGTAGCACGGAGCCATCGATCAGACTGTGTCGCATAACGCCGTCAGTGTTTCGACGCCTTATCTCTCTCGGAGCGTATTATTTACGCAGATTCTGTTACAAAACGTTTCTTAAACGGAAGCTATCAAAACGGGGCGGGATATACCTGCATTTGTCCAATAGAAACTCTAGTTTTAGCTGCAAATCGGAATGATAACGATTACGCCTCTGGGCTGCGTTTCGTATGTTTTTACGTTCTGAAACGGTGCTGTACTGAACGACCAGTTGAAAAAAGAGTCGGGGAACACAGTCGACATCGCCACTTCCCTTTAAATACGTTACTCCTTGCTTCAAGTCACGCATTGCCACACCCACCAAATGGCAGCAAACCTACCTCAACGTATGTTCAAGAACGTACAAGAACGTTTTGGAGAAACGTCGTTCAATACAAACAGTTGCACAACGTAGCAAACGTTCAAGCGAACTGAACGCACCCATGATGTCAACAACGAAACCTGCCTGCTGGTCCAATGCAGCAGCTGGTCCTCCCTTTAAACCTGCAATGTGGAACTTTTTGGGAGAACTGAAATTAGACTAACTATTAGAATTTTAGCCGAAAAGGTGCCAAGATGGCGGCTTGAACAGACACTTTTATACCGAGATCCGTACCAAACTTCAGAAAGATTGTGAATAAAACAAGTTTACAGTCATTACTATTTTTAATTGTTCAAGATATAAGACATTTCCTGTTACTGGAATAATAATTGGATCATTTATTTCAGCATGTCTATGCAAAGTCATGACAAAAGAAGAAAGGAAGAAGTTAGCCATTCTATTGCTAATCAACAAGAGAGAAACATGCTTATAGACAACTGCTATAACTACACTTGGCCTGTGGATAATAGCATGCTTTCAAATGCTGACTCTACGGCTTGCCAGAGGTGGAGAATGAGGATGGAACCTGAGACTCTACGGCTTGCCAGAGGTGGAGAATGAAGATGGAACCTGAGACTCTACGGCTTGCCAGAGGTGGAGAATGAGGATGGAACCTGAGACTCTACGGCTTGCCAGAGGTGGAGAATGAAGATGGAACCTGAGACTCTATGGCTTGCCAGAGGTGGAGAATGAAGATGGAACCTGAGACTCTACGGCTTGCCAGAGGTGGAGAATGAAGATGGAACCTGAGACTCTATGGCTTGCCAGAGGTGGAGAATGAGGATGGAACCTGAGACTCTACGGCTTGCCAGAGGTGGAGAATGAAGATGGAACCTGAGACTCTATGGCTTGCCAGAGGTGGAGAATGAAGATGGAACCTGAGACTCTACGGCTTGCCAGAGGTGGAGAATGAAGATGGAACCTGAGACTCTATGGCTTGCCAGAGGTGGAGAATGAAGATGGAACCTGAGACTCTATGGCTTGCCAGAGGTGGAGAATGAAGATGGAACCTGAGACTCTATGGCTTGCCAGAGGTGGAGAATGAAGATGGAACCTGAGACTCTACGGCTTGCCAGAGGTGGAGAATGAAGATGGAACCTGAGACTCTACGGCTTGCCAGAGGTGGAGAATGAGGATGGAACCTGAGACTCTACGGCTTGCCAGAGGTGGAGAATGAGGATGGAACCTGAGACTCTACGGCTTGCCAGAGGTGGAGAATGAGGATGGAACCTGAGACTCTACGGCTTGCCAGAGGTGGAGAATGAGGATGGAACCTGAGACTCTACGGCTTGCCAGAGGTGGAGAATGAGGATGGAACCTGAGACTCTATGGCTTGCCAGAGGTGGAGAATGAGGATGGAACCTGAGACTCTACGGCTTGCCAGAGTTGGAGAATGAAGATGGAACCTGAGACTCTACGGCTTGCAAGAGGTGGAGAATGAAGATGGAACCTGAGACTCTACGGCTTGCCAGAGGTGGAGAATGAGGATGGAACCTGAGACTCTACGGCTTGCCAGAGGTGGAGAATGAGGATGGAACCTGAGACTCTACGGCTTGCCAGAGGTGGAGAATGAGGATGGAACCTGAGACTCTACGGCTTGCCAGAGGTGGAGAATGAGGATGGAACCTGAGACTCTACGGCTTGCCAGAGGTGGAGAATGAGGATGGAACCTGAGACTCTACGGCTTGCCAGAGGTGGAGAATGAGGATGGAACCTGAGACTCTACGGCTTGCCAGAGGTGGAGAATGAGGATGGAACCTGAGACTCTATGGCTTGCCAGAGGTGGAGAATGAGGATGGAACCTGAGACTCTACGGCTTGCCAGAGGTGGAGAATGAAGATGGAACCTGAGACTCTACAGCTTGCCAGAGGTGGAGAATGAGGATGGAACCTGAGACTCTACGGCTTGCCAGAGGTGGAGAATGAGGATGGAACCTGAGACTCTACGGCTTGCCAGAGGTGGAGAATGAGGATGGAACCTGAGACTCTACGGCTTGCCAGAGGTGGAGAATGAAGATGGAACCTGAGACTCTACAGCTTGCCAGAGGTGGAGAAAGAGGATGGAACCTGAGACTCTACGGCTTGCCAGAGGTGAAGAATGAAGATGGAACCTGAGACTCTACAGCTTGCCAGAGGTGGAGAATGAGGATGGAACCTGAGACTTTACGGCTTGCCAGAGGTGGAGAATGAAGATGGAACCTGAGACTCTACGGCTTGCCAGAGGTGGAGAATGAGGATGGAACCTGTGACTCTACGGCTTGCCAGAGGTGGAGAAAGAGGATGGAACCTGAGACTCTACGGCTTGCCAGAGGTGGAGAATGAAGATGGAACCTGAGACTCTACGGCTTGCCAGAGGTGGAGAATGAGGATGGAACCTGAGACTCTACGGCTACCCAGAGGTGGAGAATGAAGATGGAACCTGAGACTCTACGGCTTGCCAGAGGTGGAGAATGAAGATGGAACCTGAGACTCTACGGCTTGCCAGAGGTGGAGAATGAGGATGGAACCTGAGACTCTACGGCTTGCCAGAGGTGGAGAATGAGGATGGAACCTGAGACTCTACGGCTTGCCAGAGGTGGAGAATGAAGATGGAACCTGAGACTCTACAGCTTGCCAGAGGTGGAGAATGAGGATGGAACCTGAGACTCTACGGCTTGCCAGAGGTGGAGAATGAGGATGGAACCTGAGACTCTACGGCTTGCCAGAGGTGGAGAATGAGGATGGAACCTGAGACTCTACGGCTTGCCAGAGGTGGAGAATGAAGATGGAACCTGAGACTCTACGGCTTGCCAGAGGTGGAGAATGAAGATGGAACCTGAGACTCTACGGCTTGCCAGAAGTGGAGAATGAGGATGGAACCTGAGACTCTACGGCTTGCCAGAGGTGGAGAATGAAGATGGAACCTGAGACTCTACGGCTTGCCAGAGGTGGAGAATGAAGATGGAACCTGAGACTCTACGGCTTGCCAGAGGTGGAGAATGAGGATGGAACCTGAGACTCTACGGCTTGCCAGAGGTGGAGAATGAAGATGGAACCTGAGACTCTACGGCTTGCCAGAGGTGGAGAATGAGGATGGAACCTGAGACTCTACGGCTTGCCAGAGGTGGAGAATGAAGATGGAACCTGAGACTCTACGGCTTGCCAGAGGTGGAGAATGAGGATGGAACCTGAGACTCTACGGCTTGCCAGAGGTGGAGAATGAGGATGGAACCTGAGACTCTACGGCTTGCCAGAGGTGGAGAATGAAGATGGAACCTGAGACTCTACGGCTTGCCAGAGGTGGAGAATGAAGATGGAGCCTGAGACTCTACGGCTTGGCAGAAGTGGAGAATGAAGATGGAACCTGAGACTCTATGGCTTGCCAGAGGTGGAGAATGAAGATGGAACCTGAGACTCTACGGCTTGCCAGAGTTGGAGAATGAAGATGGAACCTGAGACTCTACGGCTTGCCAGAGTTGGAGAAAGAGGATAGAACCTGAGACTCTACGGCTTGCCAGAGGTGGAGAAAGAGGATGTGCGAGGAGAGGCTATCCGTATCTGCCAAGAAGTTATCCCTGCAGAGAAGAACACACCGAGTTGGTAATACCGTCGACGCTGTGCATCGCCTCAGATTCTACAGGGATGCTGTCTGGAATGCTGCTAGGAAGAACGCCTTCCTTCAGAGCCATGGTCTGCGTTTTGCCGAGCATCTCAGCCCGGAGGACATAGAAAGAAGAGACAAGTTGTGGCCAATGATCAAGATAGCACGAAATTAAGGAAAGGCTGCTTACTTCGTCGGAGGACAAGGTTTCATCAACGGTTCAGAAATCCATATTCCTCCCTAAAATCTCACTAGAAAGAACAGATTGATGGTTTCAGCCATGGTATTCTCCTTTTCCTTATGTTGTTTACCTAACAAGCATCAGGTGACTATTTTAAAGGAATACTCAGGTTCCTCAATGTATTAGTTTGTTCTTGTATGACCAGAAGACCTATTTTGTTTACAAACTTAGGAAGAAGATTGAAAGCTGAATTGATGTTTTATGTATACAGTAACTAAGATACTGTTTTAAAGGGCATACAGGTCTGCTCTGACTTTACACGGTTATTTGTTCTATTTAGTTATTAATACTTATTTCTAAAAAAGGTCTGAGGAACGATTATATGTAAAATATTTTTATTCAATTATGTTATGATCAGTTTTCATATGTTCTTAAAATAGTAGGTACCCTTTTATTTAAATTATTATTTGTTGTTTTATTTCTCAGAATAGTTCCTGATTACACTAAATAGGGTTTTTAGTTTCTCTTACTACAAGAACCCTTGGTTTGGTCTTGAACATAATTTCCAGTTGAGTTGAATTTAAAAGCCAGATAACCTATTGTAAAGTGGCTGTTCCACTGGATGTCATAAGGTGAATTCACCAATTTGTAAGTCGCTCTGGATAAGAGCGTCTGCCAAATGACTTAAATGTAAATAACGTCTAGCTCAAAGGTTATGGAATAAGCTATTTTCACTTTAAATGGACTTAAATGGTGCAGATCTCGGTTCCTTATCGTTTACGTTCACTGCTCCTATGTCTTTGACTCATCCTACTACAGTTTATACTTTTTTATAATCTTTGTTGTTTTGTCTTTGTCTATAGTTTCTCTTTAATGCTAGGGGGTTACGAAACAATGTGAAGCGCAAGGCCTTGTTTTTTATTTGCTAAACCATTTTGAACAGATTTTTGCTTTTTTCAAGAGTCTCACTCAATTTCGGCAAATGCCAACTTCTGGAGGTCACAGTGGGGCAACAATATTTGTCTTTCCCATGGCTCTGATCTCTCCGCCAGGGTCATTACAATGAAACATTCCTTTGGTGGTAATATTCTATACTCGGACTGTGACCCCTTTGGTCACTTTATTTGTCTTGTGATCAGTTACAATGACATTACACTCATTACTGTAAACTTCTACAACACCAAACATGAGAATGATGAGTTACAATGACATTACGCTCATTACTGTAAACTTCTACGGGTACAACACCAAACATGAGAATGATCAGTTACAATGACATTACGCTCATTACTGTAAACTTCTACAACACCAAACATGAGAATGATCAGTTACAATGACATTACGCTCATTACTGTAAACTTCTACAGGTACAACACCAAACATGATGAGTTGCTTGAATCTATAGAGAAACATATACTTCATTGGTTATTTAAATTTGTGAATTTGTTATTATTGATAGGAGGGGACTTTAACATTACTATAAATCATTAATCTGATAAATGGCCCCCAGGTAGGCCAACCAATCAGAATTTGGGTTTAATACTTTTCATGGAAAAGCTTGATCTTACTGATATATGAAGAGAGAGGATTCCGGCTGACAGATCATTCAGAGTAACAAAACAGGCTCCAGACAATCCAGAATATATTTTGGGCTCATATCCAAATGTCTTGTATGTGTGTTACAACACATATTTGTACTACTCCCCTCACAGACCATAGGGCCATTTACATTGATATCAAAATATTTACCCCTCATACTAACCTTGGTAGAGAATCCTACTGGATGCTACATAGCTCATTATTAAATAATGATATAGTTAAGTTTGAGGTTAAAGATCTGCTCTCACACTTTTGGGAAAGGGCTTGTGAAGAAAAATCTTATTGCAAGAACTGGGAGCTCTTTAAATTTGAGTTGTCCAAATACCTTAGAAAATATGGTAGTAATCTTGCTAAGACCAGAAGAGCTGAGGAGGAAAAGGTGATCATTAAGATAACTTCCCTTTCTCAGAGGTCCCCAGCCAACCTCTTGGGGGAGGAGAAGATGGAACTAATTGAGTTACAAAATAAACTGGATAATATATATAGATTAAAAGCAGAAGGAGCCTTTATTAAATCTAGGAAAAAATGGATTGAGGAGGGAGAACAGAATTCATCCTATTTCTTTAGACTTGAGAAATTCCACTCTACAAATAACACTATCCATAAGTTAAACATTGATGGTGTACTTACAGATGACCAAAAATTAATCGCTAAATACTGTAGCAATTTTTACAGAAAATTGTTTAGCTCTACGTACTGTCAGGAATCCACAGATATGACTTTAACTCACTGTATAATGTTCACTCTATCAGTGATATAGAATCTAAACAGTGTGATGAACCCATCAAAGTTGAAGAGATTATAGAGTATATCAAACATCTACAGAACAATAAATTACCAGGTGTTGATGGAATTACAACAGAATTTTACAAATTATTTTCTTTTAGAGAGTATTAAAAACAATGTTCTCCCTCCTACAATGAGTCAGGGGTTAATATTCCTGATACCTAAGCCTAAAAAAGAAGTGCTGCTCTACGATAACTACCGTCCAATTTGTGTTCTTAATAATGACTATAAGATATTAGCCTTACTACTTGCAAAAATAATTAAACAAGTCCTGGATGCAATCATTGATGAAACACAGTCTGGCTTCATGAGGAACAGACATATTTCTAACAATGTCAGACTAGTATTAGACGTACTTGACTACTCAGACCTAATAACTGAGGATAGCTTCATTTATTTCTAGATTTTTATAAAGCATTTGACACAGTAGAGCATCAGTTTATCTTCCACTCCCTTGAGAGACTTGGCTTTGGGGATTTTTTCTGTAAGGCTATTAAGATTCTCTATGCAAATGGTAACAGCTTTATCAAATTGAAATATGGCACCTCACCTAGATTTGAGTTAAAGAGAGGAATTAGGCAAGGTTGTCCTATCTCTCCGTACCTGTTTTTATTAATCACCCACCTTCTTGCAAATTCTTTAAATAATAGTCCTGTACAAGGTATTTTTATAGCTGGTATAGAAGATGCTCACTAAATTCCCATATCGATCAATGTGATACAATCCTTTTCCAAAGCGTCTGGTCTATATCTTAACATTAATAAATGTGAACTCATAGCTGTCAAAGATTGTGTGACACCTTCATATTATGGTATTCCAGTAAAAGAAGAACTTCCATATTTAGGCATAACCATTACAAAGGATCAGAAGTCTAGAGGCTTACTACATTTTAACCCTCTTATTAAAAATACCCAGAAGAAGCTAAATCAATGGCCACAGATATATTGAATATTGACAAAATTCCAGTGAAACTTTCTGCTTTTCATCGGCAGGTTTTCTTGTCATGGTCCTTAATTTATAAACACACTTTTTTCTCCACACAGATATTATATATGGAATAATCGGGATATATTGTATAAAAATACCTCTCTGTTTTTAGAATATTGGTTCCGAAATAATATCCTATTGGTGAGCCAACTGGTAAATGCAGAGGGTCTTTTACTTAGTTATAAAGAATTCTTATCACTGTACAAGGTCCCTGTAACACCTAAAGATGTTGCAATTGTTTTAGATGCCATTCCCTCAGGTGTTGCTCTGTTTTTCAGGAACGTGTCAAGACCCTCAGAGCTGACCTTCTATTGACCCTGTTGACTCATCAGTAGGAAAGATTTGTTTCTCTTTTGGTCCATTCAACAACAGAGCGATACGATCCTTGTTTCAGCAGGATGTTGTATCTATACCTTATGTCATGTTGGTCCATTCAACAACAGAGCGATACGATCCTTGTTTCAGCAGGATGTTGTATCTATACCTTATGTCATGTTGGTCCATTCAACAACAGAGCGATACGATCCTTGTTTCAGCAGGATGTTGTATCTATACCTTATGTCATGTTGGTCCATTCAACAACAGAGCGATACGATCCTTGTTTCAGCAGGATGTTGTATCTATACCTTATGTCATGTTGGTCCATTCAACAACAGAGCGATACGATCCTTGTTTCAGCAGGATGTTGTATCTATACCTTATGTCATGTTGGTCCATTCAACAACAGAGCGATACGATCCTTGTTTCAGCAGGATGTTGTATCTATACCTTATGTCATGTTGGTCCATTCAACAACAGAGCGATACGATCCTTGTTTCAGCAGGATGTTGTATCTATACCTTTATGCCTTATTGGAATGGATTCATTGACAATATATGTTGGAAAAAAGTTTGGATGTTGCCATACACATACCTACTTGTTAACAAAATTAAGGAAGTTCCGTTTAAAATTATTCATCAATATTATCCTGCCAACCACTATATGAAGAAGTTTAAGGAAAACATCAACTCAAATTGCTCCTTTTGTAATGACCACCCAGAAACAGTGTTGCATCTTTTTTGACAATGTATTCATGTAAGACAACTGTGACAAGACATCAGTAGATTTATAATTAAACACATTTATGAAGATTTTACACTATTGTGGAGAGATGTACTGCTTGGATTATTTACCTACGATAGAAATAAGCTGAAACATTATGCAATTAATTTAATTATTCTTTTGGCCAAATTTCATACACACAAATTGTAAATTTACAAACAAAAAAATACATTTTCTTACTCTAGAAAAAGACATGGAACTGTATTTTAAGACAGTTAAATACTCTACTAACAAAACAACTGTTAGAATTGTAAGTCATGTCCCTAAAGGTCCTTGAGTAATTGTAATGTGATATTGTACCCCCTAGCTTGATTGTCCATTGTTTATAATCTATATATACTTGTGTTCTGTATTGATTTGTTTTTAATTAAAAAAAAATATATTAGAATTGTAATGTTGGTGTGTGGTAGTCAACCTGTAATGTTGGTGCTCTGTAGTCAACCTGTAATGTTGGTGCTCTGTAGTCAACCTGTAATGTTGGTGCTCTGTAGTCAACCTGTAATGTTGGTGCTCTGTAGTCAACCTGTAATGTTGGTGCTCTGTCGTCAACCTGTAATGTTGGTGTGTGGTAGTCAACCTGTAATGTTGGTGCTCTGTCGTCAACCTGTAATGTTGGTGCTCTGTAGTCAACCTGTAATGTTGGTGTGTGGTAGTCAACCTGTAATGTTGGTGTGTGGTAGTCAACCTGTAATGTTGGTGCTATGTAGTCAACCTGTAATGTTGGTGCTCTGTCGTCAACCTGTAATGTTGGTGTGTGGTAGTCAACCTGTAATGTTGGTGCTCTGTCGTCAACCTGTAATGTTGGTGCTCTGTAGTCAACCTGTAATGTTGGTGTGTGGTAGTCAACCTGTAATGTTGGTGTGTGGTAGTCAACCTGTAATGTTGGTGCTATGTAGTCAACCTGTAATGTTGGTGCTCTGTAGTCAACCTGTAATGTTGGTGTGTGGTAGTCAACCAGTAATGTTGGTGCTCTGTCGTCAACCTGTAATGTTGGTGCTCTGTAGTCAACCTGTAATGTTGGTGTGTGGTAGTCAACCTGTAATGTTGGTGTGTGGTAGTCAACCTGTAATGTTGGTGCTCTGTAGTCAACCTGTAATGTTGGTGTGTGGTAGTCAACCTGTAATGTTGGTGCTCTGTCATCAACCTGTAATGTTGGTGCTCTGTAGTCAACCTGTAATGTTGGTGCTCTGTAGTCAACCTGTAATGTTGGTGCTCTGTCGTCAACCTGTATTGTTGGTGCTCTGTAGTCAACCTGTAATGTTGGTGTGTGGTAGTCAACCTGTAATGTTGGTGTGTGGTAGTCAACCTGTAATGTTGGTGTGTGGTAGTCAACCTGTAATGTTGGTGTGTGGTAGTCAACCTGTAATGTTGGTGCTCTGTAGTCAACCTGTAATGTTGGTGTGTGGTAGTCAACCTGTAATGTTGGTGCTCTGTCATCAACCTGTAATGTTGGTGCTCTGTAGTCAACCTGTAATGTTGGTGCTCTGTAGTCAACCTGTAATGTTGGTGCTCTGTCGTCAACCTGTATTGTTGGTGCTCTGTCGTCAACCTTTAATGTTGGTGCTCTGTAGTCAACCTGTAATGTTGGTGCTCTGTAGTCAACCTGTAAAGTTGGTGCTCTGTAGTCAACCTGTAATGTTGGTGTGTGGTAGTCAACCTGTAATGTTGGTGCTCTGTAGTCAACCTGTAATGTTGGTGCTCTGTCGTCAACCTGTAATGTTGGTGCTCTGTAGTCAACCTGTAATGTTGGTGCTCTGTCGTCAACCTGTAATGTTGGTGCTCTGTAGTCAACCTGTAATGTTGGTGCTCTGTGGTCAACCTGTAATGTTGGTGCTCTGTAGTCAACCTGTAATGTTGGTGCTCTGTAGTCAACCTGTAATGTTGGTGCTCTGTAGTCAACCTGTAATGTTGGTGCTCTGTCATCAACCTGTAATGTTGGTGCTCTGTAGTCAACCTGTAATGTTGGTGCTCTGTCGTCAACCTGTAATGTTGGTGTGTGGTAGTCAACCTGTAATGTTGGTGCTCTGTCGTCAACCTGTAATGTTGGTGCTCTGTAGTCAACCTGTAATGTTGGTGTGTGGTAGTCAACCTGTAATGTTGGTGTGTGGTAATCAACCTGTAATGTTGGTGCTCTGTAGTCAACCTGTAATGTTGGTGCTCTGTAGTCAACCTGTAATGTTGGTGCTCTGTAGTCAACCTGTAATGTTGGTGCTCTGTCATCAACCTGTAATGTTGGTGCTCTGTAGTCAACCTGTAATGTTGGTGCTCTGTCGTCAACCTGTAATGTTGGTGTGTGGTAGTCAACCTGTAATGTTGGTGCTCTGTCGTCAACCTGTAATGTTGGTGCTCTGTAGTCAACCTGTAATGTTGGTGTGTGGTAGTCAACCTGTAATGTTGGTGTGTGGTAGTCAACCTGTAATGTTGGTGCTCTGTAGTCAACCTGTAATGTTGGTGCTCTGTAGTCAACCTGTAATGTTGGTGTGTGGTAGTCAACCTGTAATGTTGGTGCTCTGTAGTCAACCTGTAATGTTGGTGCTCTGTCGTCAACCTGTAATGTTGGTGCTCTGTGGTCAACCTGTAATGTTGGTGCTCTGTGGTCAACCTGTAATGTTGGTGCTCTGTAGTCAACCTGTAATGTTGGTGTGTGGTAGTCAACCTGTAATGTTGGTGTGTGGTAGTCAACCTGTAATGTTGGTGCTCTGTAGTCAACCTGTAATGTTGGTGCTCTGTAGTCAACCTGTAATGTTGGTGTGTGGTAGTCAACCTGTAATGTTGGTGCTCTGTCGTCAACCTGTAATGTTGGTGCTCTGTAGTCAACCTGTAATGTTGGTGCTCTGTAGTCAACCTGTAATGTTGGTGCTCTGTCGTCAACCTGTAATGTTGGTGCTCTGTAGTCAACCTGTAATGTTGGTGCTCTGTAGTCAACCTGTAATGTTGGTGTGTGGTAGTCAACCTGAAATGTTGGTGTGGTAGTCAACCTGTAATGTTGGTGTGGTAGTCAACCTGTAATGTTGGTGCTATGTAGTCAACCTGTAATGTTGGTGCTCTGTAGTCAACCTGTAATGTTGGTGCTCTGCAGTCAACCTGTAATGTTGGTGCTCTGCAGTCAACCTGTAATGTTGGTGCTCTGCAGTCAACCTGTAATGTTGGTGCTCTGTAGTCAACCTGTAATGTTGGTGCTCTGCAGTCAACCTGTAATGTTGGTGCTCTGCAGTCAACCTGTAATGTTGGTGCTCTGTAGTCAACCTGTAATGTTGGTGCTCTGTAGTCAACCTGTAATGTTGGTGCTCTGTAGTCAACCTGTAATGTTGGTGCTCTGTAGTCAACCTGTAATGTTGGTGCTCTGTAGTCAACCTGTAATGTTGGTGCTCTGTCGTCAACCTGTAATGTTGGTGCTCTGTGGTCAACCTGTAATGTTGGTGCTCTGTGGTCAACCTGTAATGTTGGTGCTCTGTAGTCAACCTGTAATGTTGGTGTGTGGTAGTCAACCTGTAATGTTGGTGTGTGGTAGTCAACCTGTAATGTTGGTGCTCTGTAGTCAACCTGTAATGTTGGTGCTCTGTAGTCAACCTGTAATGTTGGTGTGTGGTAGTCAACCTGTAATGTTGGTGCTCTGTCGTCAACCTGTAATGTTGGTGCTCTGTAGTCAACCTGTAATGTTGGTGCTCTGTAGTCAACCTGTAATGTTGGTGCTCTGTCGTCAACCTGTAATGTTGGTGCTCTGTAGTCAACCTGTAATGTTGGTGCTCTGTAGTCAACCTGTAATGTTGGTGTGTGGTAGTCAACCTGAAATGTTGGTGTGGTAGTCAACCTGTAATGTTGGTGTGGTAGTCAACCTGTAATGTTGGTGCTATGTAGTCAACCTGTAATGTTGGTGCTCTGTAGTCAACCTGTAATGTTGGTGCTCTGCAGTCAACCTGTAATGTTGGTGCTCTGCAGTCAACCTGTAATGTTGGTGTGTGGTAGTCAACCTGTAATGTTGGTGTGTGGTAGTCAACCTGTAATGTTGGTGCTCTGTAGTCAACCTGTAATGTTGGTGCTCTGTCGTCAACCTGTAATGTTGGTGCTCTGTAGTCAACCTGTAATGTTGGTGCTCTGTAGTCAACCTGTAATGTTGGTGCTCTGTAGTCAACCTGTAATGTTGGTGTGTGGTAGTCAACCTGTAATGTTGGTGCTCTGTAGTCAACCTGTAATGTTGGTGCTCTGTAGTCAACCTGTAATGTTGGTGCTCTGTAGTCAACCTGTAATGTTGGTGCTCTGAACCTGTAATGTTGGTGCTCTGTAGTCAACCTGTAATGTTGGTGCTCTGTAGTCAACCTGTAATGTTGGTGCTCTGCAGTCAACCTGTAATGTTGGTGCTCTGTGGTCAACCTGTAATGTTGGTGCTCTGTAGTCAACCTGTAATGTTGGTGCTCTGTCGTCAACCTGTAATGTTGGTGCTCTGTAGTCAACCTGTAATGTTGGTGCTCTGTAGTCAACCTGTAATGTTGGTGCTCTGTAGTCAACCTGTAATGTTGGTGTCAGGACCCGGTTACGAACCTGGGTCTCCGGAGTGAGAAACAGTCACTTAACCAACTGAGCCACGAATAGTCAGCAGAACCCAGAAGATGAGGCAGACACAGCAGTACTTAAGACGGTGTATTTAATAAAGTAAAAAGGAGAAGTCCTTCAATACAAAATGGCAAATCCAAAAGGTGGTAGGTATAGCACAAAAAAAGCCTCAAGAGATACTCAAAAAACAAAAACAGAATTCCACAAGAGCGTCCACTGGAATCGACAAGAATACTCAGAACACTAGGGCTTGGTGCTAACATACAAACACAGAGCACAGAACTGAGGGAAACTAAGGGTTTAAATACAATCAGGGAAAACGAGGCACAGGTGCAAATAATAATGGGAATCAAGGGAAAAAACATAAGGTCAAAAAGCACAATGGGGGCATCTAGTGACCAAAACCCGGAACAACCCTGGCCAAATCCTGACAGTTGGTGTGTGGTAGTCAACCTGTAATGTTGGTGCTCTGTAGTCAACCTGTAATGTTGGTGCTCTGTAGTCAACCTGTAATGTTGGTGCTCTGTAGTCAACCTGTAATGTTGGTGCTCTGTCGTCAACCTGTAATGTTGGTGCTCTGTAGTCAACCTGTAATGTTGGTGCTCTGTCGTCAACCTGTAATGTTGGTGCTCTGTAGTCAACCTGTAATGTTGGTGCTCTGTAGTCAACCTGTAATGTTGGTGCTCTGTAGTCAACCTGTAATGTTGGTGCTCTGTAGTCAACCTGTAATGTTGGTGCTCTGTAGTCAACCTGTAATGTTGGTGCTCTGTAGTCAACCTGTAATGTTGGTGCTCTGTAGTCAACCTGTAATGTTGGTGCTCTGTAGTCAACCTGTAATGTTGGTGCTCTGTAGTCAACCTGTAATGTTGGTGCTCTGTAGTCAACCTGTAATGTTGGTGCTCTGTCGTCTGAACAGAAGTTTTATTATATAGGTTATATAGGTGAACAGATATTTTGTTATATAGGTGAACAGATATTTTGTTATATAGGTGAAATATAGGCACTGATACTTTTGTAATCTATTTTGAAAGTCACCAAAAGTTGCCACATACATTTTTCATTGGACACCAGGATGTACACCATAAACCATAAACAACTATAAACATTTAATTAATTATTTTAATGTTTATCACATTTTATCCCAAAATGCATCTTTGCCTTACACAGTATGTAAAATATACAAAAGCCCCAAAAGAACGGGTTGCCCCTAGGAATGCCGGAAAATTGGAATACACCAAAGCTTCGTGTTTACTATTCGACATTATATAATACTGTAACGACCCTGGGTTCAGCGTGGAAATCCCCTCTCACTTATGCATGCTTTAGCGGCAGAGTCGATAGCGCGCTGGACCCCGGGCTAGAAGGTCAAGGGTTTGAGACCTGCTCCCTGCCTGTTTCATTACAATACTATACACATTGTATGAAGGTGTTACATACTCCTCTTGGAGGGGGGAACGCCTCACCCCACTACATCTCAACTTCAGTGTTGCCAATTTAGCAACTTTGTCGCTATATTTAGCGAGTATTTAGACCCCTCTAGCAACACATTTTCAAAAAAAGCAACTAGCGACAAATCTAGCGACCTTTTCTGGTGTTATTGGAGACTCTGACGTGAAAGCACGTATCGTTTTTACTCTTCTCAATGAGCAGCCCGTCCCAAAGTCCTCACGCAGCAGGCCCTCCCATCTGCAGTCAGAGCAGGAGATGTTCACCCCTCAGCGTCCAGACTGCAAATGAATCGCGCATGCGGGAAGCCACCTCTGGCTGATCTCCTGGCTTTATATTCAAGGCGGGATGAAAATGTAACAACTAAAAAATTAAATAAAAAACGAAGTAGCTCTGCCCGAGTGTCTCTTTTGGGTCACTTTTGCCGGTCCCAAGCCCGGATAAAGGTGGAGGGTTGGAATTGTGACATTAAAATTAAGACAAGAATCGACAGAAAGTTCATTTGTAGTTCTAAACATATTTATGGTGTTTTTTTCTCTCACTTTTTGTCTCCCCCACGACGTTATTCCTCTCTCCTACAGCGTCCATCACAATTACATGCACATGGCCAATTATGCAAATTAGGTGATGGCATCATTTAGCGACTTTTAGTACAGCCAATAGCTACTTTCCTTACTGAGGAGTTGGCTACATTGCTCAACTCCCCATGGAGTGAAAAAAGGTATGTGATGGTAGGTGGAAGGACGACAGAAGCACAGAAAAATACCTTTTACAGGGAATTTATTATTCCTACACGTGTTGGGTAAAAGGGGCTGGATGGAACCAAAGCACAGAAAGTAAAAGTTAGAGTCCCTCTTCTACCTTCCCACTACTAACCTAACCTACCCTCTCCTACCTTCCCACTACTTACCTAACCTACCCTCTCCTACCTTCCCACTACTTACCTAACCTACCCACTACTTACCTAACCTACCCTCTCCTACCTTCCCACTACTAACCTAACCTACCCTCTCCTGCCTTCCCACTACTTACCTAACCTACCCTCTCCTGCCTTCCCACTACTTACCTAACCTACCCTCTCCTGCCTTCCCACTACTTACCTAACCTACCCTCTCCTACCTTCCCACTACTTACCTAACCTACCCTCTCCTGCCTTCCCACTACTTACCTAACCTACCCTCTCCTACCTTCCCACTACTTACTTAACCTACCCTCTCCTGCCTTCCCACTACTTACCTAACCTACCCTCTACTACCTTCCCACTACTTACCTAACCTACCCTCTCCTACCTTCCCACTACTTACCTATCCTACCCTCTCCTACCTTCCCACTACTTACCTAACCCACCCTCTCCTACCTTCCCACTACTTACTTAACCTACCCTCTCCTGCCTTCCCACTACTTACCTAATCTACCCTCTCCTACCTTCCCACTACTTTCCTAACCTACCCTCTCCTACCTTCCCACTACTTACCTAACCTACCCTCTCCTACCTTCTCACTACTAACCTAACCTACCCTCTCCTGCCTTCCCACTACTTACTTAACCTACCCTCTCCTGCCTTCCCACTACTTACCTAACCTACCCTCTCCTACCTTCCCACTACTTACCTAACCTACCCTCTCCTGCCTTCCCACTACTTACCTAACCTACCCTCTCCTGCCTTCCCACTACTTACCTAACCTACCCTCTCCTACCTTCCCACTACTTACCTAACCTACCCTCTCCTACCTTCCCACTACTTACCTAACCTACCCTCTCCTGCCTTCCCACTACTTACCTAACCTTTAGCACCACCTGGAGCCCTAACCAAAATACAGGGGGTGGTCTGCCCAGGTCTTACCTAGTGTGCAGAGACAGTAAATACTATGGGTAATGTATGCCCGCAGGCCACTTGCCTAAACACTCCCAAGGTGCCTTCTCCCCCGGGAACAAATTAAACAGAATCATTTACCAAAACTTATATGAACAAATTCAATAACCCAAAACACTAAGTCCTATGGGTATACACCTCCCTCTGAAGAAGTGGCTACAAAATAATTTCCACAAAACTTTACTGACCGCCACAACAATCAACACAGGACATAACAGGAAGCTCTCTCGCCTGGGGAAGGAACACTGGCTTTTATCAAGCTGGAGAAGGAGTTGGTCATTGTCACGGCCGTTGAAAGAACTGGACCAAGGTGCAGCGTGGTGAGCGTACATTTTCTTTATTAGAATGAAAAGACGCCGAACAAAAACAATAAACATTACAAAACCAACCGTGAAGCTAAGGGCTATGTGCCATAAACAAAGTCACCTATCCACCAAGACTGTTGGGAAAAGGGCTGCCTAAGTATGGTTCCCAATCAGAGACAATGATAGATCCCTGATTGAGAACCGTACCCGGCCAAAACAAAGAAATACAAAACATAGAAAAATGAACATAGAATGTCCACCCAAATCACACCCTGACCAAACCAAAATAGAGACACAAATAGCTCTCTAAGGTCAGGGCGTGACAGTAATTGCAGAGACAAGCTGTATCCCCTGATGAGAGGGAGGGGTCAGAGCGCCAATCAGCGTTGGGTTTGACCAATCAGCTGCTTAGAATCCAGGAAGTTATCCTGAAATACACACATACAAACCCCACAACAACACAGAAACAGGGGAATGTAACATAAGGTTATTCAGGAATCTTCTTGTAGCCTTCTGTGCTTCTGAAAATATATTTTATGACTCAATAACTCAATGTTATTTTTGTTCAACATTCCTGTCCGATAATATTATTATATAGAAGTTATGAGCTCGAAGGTAAACACATTAATTCTTAACAGTATGATGTGTAATTTCTCTATGGTTTGGATTTGATGCGGGGCATAAACTGCAGACGATTCCTAATTTCGCATCAATCCAGTGCCACGTGAAATTCACATAGCTAGCTAGCTCGCTTACTATTTTTGTTCCATAACGCCTTGCTATATTGCCAAATAAAACAGGAATATTTCATCTCCCTGTCTCTCTCAGGTGAACGGTCCTCGGATGAGGAAGACTGATGAAACTCAGAAAACAAAAGAAAGAGACACTGGCGCTAACCTGACCTCAACCGAGCTGCAGTCACCTTATTAGATACCTTTCTGTCTTACCTTGGGCTGCACTGATTGATGGGAGAAATCATTTTAGATTCAGCCCAGAGTTCACTCCTCCCCCTCCTCTTCACTCCTCTCCGCCGGCCCCTCTCCCCAATTGTTATATGCTTAAAAAGAGACTTTACCTTATAAATTTGATTCAGGATGACATTGTAGTTGTGGTAGGTAGAGAGAGAGATGCAGCCTACTAATCATAACATTATAGTTGTGGTAGGTAGAGAGAGAGATGCAGCCTACTAATCAGATATTTCTACCATGCCAGTGTTCCAGCAGGAGCTAGACACCAAACATGACAAGCATGAGCACCTGGTCAAACTCGGGAGAGACTTCACCATTGAAAGCAAGAGGACCATCATTCTACAGCACAGAGTCACCAGGTAAATTATATAAACTACAATAATGACCAGGGATTACCAAAATGGGGTCTGCCAGGGTCCTTAGGGGGTCCTCAGCAGAAAGGTAAAAGGAAAAAGTCTGTATCAGAGAAATGTAATCTCAAACAATAGTCGTTCACTGCATACTGATTCAAATCAAATGCAGTGTTAAATATCATCTACAGTAACAGTTCGGAACTCTGGCAGTCTCTATGGGGGTACCACAGGGTTCAATTCTTGGGCCGACTCTTTTCTCTGTATATATCAATGATGCCGCTCTTGCTGCGGGTGATTCCTTGATCCACCTCTATGCAGACGACACCATTCTGTATACATCTGGCCCTTCTTTGGACACTGTGTTAACTAACCTCCAAACGAGCTTCAATGCCATACAACATTCATTCTGTGGCCTCCAACTGCTCTTAAATGCTAGTAAAACTAAATGCATGCTCCTCAATCAATCGCTGCCCACACCCGCCCGCCCGACGAGCATCACTACTCTGGACGGTTCTGACTTAGAATATGTGGACAACGACAAATACCTAGGTGTCTGGCTAGACTGTAAACTCTCCTTCCAGACTCACATTAACTTCTTGGATATAGGGGGCGCTATTTAAATTTTTGGATGAAAAACGTTCCCGTGTTAAACAAGATATTTTGTCACGAAAAGATGCTCGACTATGCATATAATTGACAGCTTTGGAAAGAAAACACTCTGACTTTTCCAAAACTGCAAAGATATTGTCTGTGAGTGCCACAGAACCAATGTTACAGGCGAAACCCAGATAAAAATCCAATCAGGAAGTGCCGCATTTTTTGAAACCACCTCATGCCAATGACTCCTTATATGGCTGTGAATGGGCCACGAATGAGCTTAGGCTTTCTGTCGCTTCCCCAAGGTGTCGACAGCATTGTGACGTATTTGTAGGCATATCATTGGAAGATTGACCATAAGAGACTACATCTACCAGGTGGTCGCTTGGTGTCCTCTGTTGCAATTATTGCGTAATCTCCAGCTGCAGTATTTTTCCGTTTGCTTCTGATGAGAAACCAACTGTCACGACTGATATATTATCGAATAGATATCTGAAAAACTCCTTGAGGATTGATTCTAAACCATGTTTGCCATGTTTCTGTCGATATTATGGAGCTAATTTGGAAAAAAGTTTGGCGTTGTAGTGACTGCATTTTCCGGTCTTTTTCTTAGCCAAACGTGATGAACAGTGATGAGCTATTTCGCCAACACAAATAATCTTTTTGGAAAAAATGAACATTTGCTATCTAACTGAGAGTCTCGTCATTGAAATCATCCGAAGTTCTTCAAAGGTAAATGATTTTATTTTTACATTACATTTAAGTCATTTGGCAGACGCTTTTATCCAGAGCGACTTACAAATTGGTGAATTCACCTTATGACATCCAGTGGAACAGCCACTTTACAATAGTGCATCTAAATCATTTAAGGGGGGGGTGAGAAGGATTACTTTATCCTATCCTAGGTATTCCTTAAAGAGGTATACCTAGGATAGGATAAAGTAATCCTTCTCACCCCCCCCCTTAAATGATTTAGAATTTATTTGAATGCTTTTCTTGTTTTTGTGAATATGTTGCCTGCTGAATGCTAGGCTTAATGCTATGCTAGGCTATCAATACCCTAACACAAATGCTTGTGTAGCTTTGGTTGAAAAGCATATTTTGAAAATCTGAGATGACAGTGTTGTTAACAAAAGGCTAAGCTTGTGTTTCAATATATTTATTTAATTTCATTTGCGATTTTCATGAATAGAAAAATTTGCATTATGCTAATGCATTATAGTTTAAGTATTTTTCTGTCGATTTCTCAGCCAAGCAGGATGAACAAACGTGATGTTTTTCGCCTACAAAAATAGTATTTTTGGAAAAAAGGAACATTTGCAATCTAACTGGGAGTCTCCTGAGTGAAAGCATCTGAAGTTCTTCAAAGGTAAATTATTTAATTTGGTTGCTTTTCTTATTTTTGTGAAAATGTTGCCTGCTGCCAGCACAGCCTAGCATAGCATTATGCCATGCTAAACTTACACAAATGCTTGTCTAGCGTTGGATGTAACGCATATTTTGAAAATCTGAGATGACAGTGTTGTTAACAAAAGGCTAAGCTTGTGTTTGAATATATTTATTTCATTTAATTTGCGATTTTCATGAATAGGAAACGTTGCGTCATGGTAATGCGCTTGAGGCTATGATTACGCTCCTGGATACGGGATTGCTCGTCGCTAGAGGTGAAGCATCTCCAATCCAAAATTAAATCTAGAATCAGCTTCCTATTTCGTAACAAAGCCTCCTTCACTCATGCTGCCAAACATACCCTCGTAAAACTGACTATCCTACCTATCCTCGATTTCTGCCTCCAACCCTGTACTCAACAAACTGGATCCAGTCTATCACAGTGCCATCTGTTTTGTCACCGAAGCCCCATGTATGCTCTCGTTGGCTGGCCCTCGCTTCATACTCGTCGCCAAACCCACTGGCTCCAGGTCATCTATAAGTCTTTGCTAGGTAAAGCTCTGCCTTATCTCAGTTCACTGGTCACCATAACAACACCCACCCGTAGCACGTGCTCCAGCAGGTATATCTCACTGGTCACTCCCAAAGCCAACACCCACTTTGGCCGCCTTTCCTGACAGTTCTCTGCTGCTGTACATAGCTCTTCTGTAAATAGCCCATCCAACTACCTCATCCCCATACTGCTATTTATTTACTTTTTTGATCTTTTGCACCCCAGTATCTCTACTTGAACATCATCACCTCCACATCTATCACTCCGGTGTTAATGCTAAATTGTAATTATTTTGCTACTATGGCCTATTTATTGCCTTACCTCATTACTCCATTTGCACACACTGTATATAGATGTTTCTATTGTTATTGACTGTACTTTTGTTTATTCCATGTGTAACTCTGTGTAACTCTGTGTTTGTGTCACACTGCTTTGCTTTATCTTAGCCAGGTCACAGTTGTAAATGAGAACTTGTTCTCAGCTGGCCGACCTGGGGCTCGAGACAATACTGCCCCCTTTGGATGAATTGCGTGTCCATAGTGTCCAAAATTGCTAATATATGCATATAATAACTATTATTGAATAGAAAACACTCTAAAGCTTCTAAAACCGTTTGAATATTGTCTGTATGTATAGCAGAACTCACAGGGCAGCCAATCTCCCAAACTATTTTTCTCATCAGGAAAGTTGGGCCAACTTTGACGTCATCGCCCCCACCCTTCCCAACCAGCTATGGATCTGGGATCAGTTTCTAGGTCTTCCACGAGATGTCTTCTATCAGTAGAGCGTGTAATTGTGCAAATCCCGCGAGCTTTGACCCTTTGGCAGGCTAAATACTGGGTGTCGCGAGAAAATAGATGCGCGTTCTGGTGCAATTGTACACAGTCATTCCTTCGTTCCAGATTGTCTGGGAGGAGTTGCTTTTCTCCGGTCGAATCGCCAATTGTTTTGTACTTTTAGAACATCCTAAAGCTTGATTCTGCACTTAGTTTGACCAGTTTACTTGACATATAATATGTAATTTCGAGGTTTTGATGCGCAACCCCTCGAGACCAGAGGTAATTTTGGCTGCATTTCAGCTGGAATTTGTCGCGTTTGCTAACAGAAAGACACACTTGAAACCAAACGCTGTTTTGGGTAAGTATGACTCCTTCCACTACATTCTGATCGAAGACCATCAAATATTTATGGAATATTTATGTTGTAATTTTGTGTTTCTGTTGACTCCAACATGACTCCAACATAGCGGAGAAATATTGCTTACGTCTGAGCGCCGTCTCAGATTATTGAATAGTGAGCGATTTCTGTAACGTGAAAAAGAAATGTGACAAAGCGATTGCATTAAGAAGCAGTGTATCTTTCTAACTATATGTAGAACATGTATATTTAGTCAAAGTTTATGATGTGTATTGCTGTTATCTGGCGTTATCTGGCGGAGTTATCTATAATTTCTCCGGACATTTTTTAGCATTTTTTGAACATGGCGTCAATGTAAACGGAGATTTATGGATATAAATAGCATATTATTGAAAAAAACATAAATGTACTGTGTAACATGTCCTATTACTGTCATCTGATGAAGATTTTCAAAAGGTTAGTGAATTATTTTTCTTTTAATCCTGCGTTTGTGATTGCATCTTTTGTTTGACAAAATGGCTACATATCGTCTGTGTCTTTGTGGTGGTTTGATATACATATGTGCTATGTTTTCGCCGTAAAACATTTTAGAAATCTGACTCGCTGGGTAGATGAACAAGGTGTTTATCTTTCATTTGAGCTATTGGACTTGTTAATGTGTGGAGGTTAAATATTTCTAAGAATATTTGTGCATTCTGTGCGCCACTTTTTGAGTTGAGGGGGTGGGGGGTGCCCTTGGGGAACGTGTAGCGTGAATAAGTTAAATAAAGGTGAAAAAACACACCTATTCATTCCAGGGTTTTTCTTTATTTGCACTATTTTCCAGATTGTAGAATAATAGTGAAGACATCAAAACTATGAAATAACACATATGGATGTGGATGTATGGATGTAGCAACCAAATAAGTGTTAAACAACTCAAAATCCAATTTTTATTTGAGATTCTTTAAAGTAGCTAAAGTTTGCCTTGATGACATCTTGGCATTAGAGGATCGCCGCTGCTCTGAACCAACTGTTTGATCATTTCTTTTCACATTGTTTGTAACTATTTTAGTATGTTGCTACTACCTTGTCACCTGAAAGAGCTTCTGGACATCAGAACAGTGATCACTCACCTTGAACTGGACAAATAATTTTTCTTTAATGAGTTGGATGGGAAGGATGTACTCCAAACACCCGAACAGGCCCTCATCCCCGTCATTCGCTGAAGAAACAAACAGCAATTTCGCGGAAAGAGATCGGGGTGCCTTGTGAGGATCAGGTGACGAGTGGCTAATCTGCCTTTGCCATCTGTACGGTTATTAACGTTCAAATCGTTGGAAAATAAATGGGACGAACTGAAAGCACGTATATCCTACCAACAGGACACTAAAAACTGTACTATCTTATGTTTCACCAGGACTGAACGACGACATTAATAACATACACTCTATAGGCAGGATAGAACAGCAGCCTCGGTAAGACAAGGGGTGGCAGTCTATGTATATTTCTAAACAACAGCTGGTGCATGATGTCAAAGGAAGTCTCAAGGTTTTGCTCACCTGAGGTAGAGTATCTCATGATAAGCTGTAGACCACACTATATATCAAGAGAGTTTTCATCTGTATTTTTCATAGCTGTCTACATACCACCACAGACCGATGCTGGCACTAAACCTCACTCAATGAGCTGTATACCGCCATAAGCAAACAGGAACATGCTCATCCAGAAGTGGTGCTCCTAGTGGCCGGGGACTTTAATGCAGGGACACTTAAATCAGTTTTACCTCATTTCTACCAGCATGTCAAATGTGCAACCAGAGTGGAAAAAAACTCTAGACCACCTTTACTCTACAGAGACGCATAAAGCTCTCCTTCTCCCCCTCCATTTGGCAAATCTGACCATAATTATTTCCTCCTGATACCCCAACCAGAAGCCATAGATTACAGGCAACATTTGCACTAAGCTAAAGGGGAGAGCTGCCGCTTTCAAGGAGCGGGACTCTGACCCGGAAGCTTATAAGACATCCCACTATGCCCTCCGATGAACCATCAAACAGGCAAAGCATAATTACAGGACTAAGATTGAATTGTACTACACCGGCTCCGACACTCGTCGGATGTGGCAGGGCTTGCAAACAATTAGAGACTACAAAGGGAAGCACAGCCGAGAGCTGCCCAGTGACAAGAGCCTACCAGATGAGCTAAATAATGTGCTCGCTTCGAGGCAAGTAACACTGAAACATGCATGAGAGCAACAGTTGCTCCGGAAGACTGTGGGATAAAGCTCTCGGCAGCCGATGTGAGTAAGACCTTTAAACAGGTCAACATTCACAAGGCCACAGGGCCAGACGTATTACCAGGACATGTACTCCGAGCAAGTGTCTTCACTGACATTTTCAACCTCTCCCAGTCTGTGTCTGTAATACCAACATGTTTCAAGCAGACCACCATAGTCCCTGTGTCCAAGAACACTAAGGTAGCCTGCCTGAATGACTACCAACCCGTAGCACTCACATCTATAGCCATGAAATGCTTTGAAAGACTGGTCATGGCTCACATCAACACCATTATCCCAGAAACCCTAGATCCACTCCAATTTGCATACCGCCCCAACAGATGCAATCTCTATTGCACTCCACACTGCCCTTTCCCACCTGGACAAAAGGAACACCTATGTGAGAATGCTATTCATTTACTACAGCTCAGCGTTCAACACCATAGTGCACTCAAATCTCATCAATAAGCTAAGGACCATGGGACTAGGGTAGGTAACAACACATCCGTCAGGCTGGTCCTCAACAAGGGGGCCCCTCAGGGGTGCATGCTCAGTCCCCTCCTGTACTCCCTGTTCATTCATGACTGCACGGCCAGGCACGACTCCAACACCATCATTAAGTTTGCCGATGACACAACAGTGGTAGGCCTAATAACCAACAACGATGAGACAGCCTATAGGGAGGAGGTCAGAGACCTGACTGTGTGGTGCAAGTACAACAACCTCTCCCTCAACGTGATCAAGACAAAGGATATGATTGTGGACTACAGGAAAAGGAGTGCCGAGCACGCCCCCATTCTCATCAACGGTGCTGTAGTGGAGCAGGTTGAGAGCTTCAAGTTCCTTGGTGTCCACATCACCAACAAACTAACATGGTCCAACCAGACCAAGACAGTCGTGTCAGTGGTGTGACAAAACCTATTCCCCCTCAGGAGACTGAAAAGGTTTGGCATGGGGGTCCTCAACTCCTCAACAGGTTTTAGAGCTGCACCATCGAGAGCATCCTGATGGGTTGCATCACTCCCTGGTATGGCAACTGCTCGGCCTCCGACCACAAGGCACTACAGTGGGTAGTGAGTACGTCCCAGTAAATCACCGGGGCCAAGCTTCCTGCCATCCAGGACCTATATATACCAGGCGCTGTTATAGGAAGGCCCTAAAAAATTGTCCAGCCACCCTAGTCATAGACTGTTCTCCCTGCTACCACATGGCAAGCGGTACCGGAGCACCAAGTCTAGGTCCAAGAGGCTTCTAAACAGCTTCTACCCCCAAGCCATAAGACTCCTGAACATCTAATCAAATGGTTACCCAGACTATTTACATTGCCCCCCTCCCTCTGGAACACAGCTGTTACTTTCTGTTTTTAACTATGCATAGTCACTTTGACAACCCTACCTACATGTACAGTTGGCTACTAGCTAGCTAGGTAGCTGTTTAGCTTTTTAGAACATTCACTCAGTTGTAAACAATTAACAAGATAGTTGGCTACCACCTGTGGTAGTCAAACTGTCAACTATCAAGCAACAAGATATGTCAAACAGCAGTCTAAAAACCACTTGAGCGCAAATACATCAGATTAAATCATGGCCAGGAATCAGATATTATTTGATACATATTGAGTTTGGCCTTTGCTATAATAGCCCATAGAAACACACTGAATAACACATTCATAAATGTGGGACTGATTTAGACCTGGAACACAAGGTGAGTGAAATTAATTATCAGGTAGAACAAAACAATTGCAGTAGTCTGGGCCTCGCAGAGTATGATTTGAATTGCCTTCCAACATTTTTTCTTTTTTTCTTTCACCTTTATTTAACCAGGTAGACTAGTTGAGAACAAGTTCTCATTTGTAACTGCAACCTGGCCAAGATAAAGCATAGCAGTGTGAACAGACAACACAGAGTTACATATGGAGTAAACAATTAACAAGTCAATAACACAGTAGAAAAAAAAGAGTCTATATACATTGTGTGCAAAAGGCATGCGGAGGTAGGCGAATAATTACAATTTTGCAGATTAACACTGGAGTGATAAATGATCAGATGGTCATGTACAGGTAGAGATACTGGTGTGCAAAAGAGCAGAAAAGTAAATAAATATAAACAGTATGGGGATGAGGTAGGTAAAATTGGGTGGGCTATTTACCGATAGACTATGTACAGCTGCAGCGATCGGTTAGCTGCTCAGATAGCAGATGTTTGAAGTTGGTGAGGGAGATAAAAGTCTCCAACTTCAGCGATTTTTGCAATTCGTTCCAGTCACAGGCAGCAGAGTACTGGAACGAAAGGCGGCCAAATGAGGTGTTGGCTTTAGGGATGATCAGTGAGATACACCTGCTGGAGCGCGTGCTACGGGTGGGTGTTGCCATCGTGACCAGTGAACTGAGATAAGGCGGAGCTTTACCTAGCATGGACTTGTAGATGACCTGGAGCCAGTGGGTCTGGCGACGAATATGTAGCGAGGGCCAGCCGACTAGAGCATACAGGTCGCAGTGGTGGGTGGTATAAGGTGCTTTAGTAACAAAACGGATGGCACTGTGATAAACTTCATCCAGTTTGCTGAGTATAGTGTTGGAAGCTATTTTGTAGATGACATCGCCGAAGTCGAGGATCGGTAGGATAGTCAGTTTTACTAGGGTAAGTTTGGCGGCGTGAGTGAAGGAGGCTTTGTTGCGGAATAGAAAGCCGACTCAAGATTTGATTTTAGATTGGAGATGTTTGATATGAGTCTGGAAGGAGAGTTTACAGTCTAGCCAGACACCTAGGTACTTATAGATGTCCACATATTCTAGGTCGGAACCATCCAGGGTGGTGATGCTAGTCGGGCGTGCGGGTGCAGGCAGCGAACGGTTGAAAAGCATGCATTTGGTTTTACTAGCGTTTAAGAGCAGTTGAAAAAGCATGAAAGAAGACCACAGTTTACTGTAGAATACTACAGTACTTACTGTCAGAAATATCCATAATAACCAGCCAGTTCACGAGGAGAACGAGGGCTGTTGTACAAAACAAAGTCGCCAGTGATTGGGTCGTCATCTAACCAATCAACGCCAATGATTCATTTTCAAACCGCCGCTTTAACCCACGTGTGTCCTGGCTCTGGACTAACCCATCGGTTTCTGGACCAATCAGAGGGCCCTGAATGTGTTCTCATTCGGTAAAGGATTGGGAAGGTACTCCAATCCAGACTCATGTAGTGCTTAGCCGGAGCAAGGAGTCTAGGTAGTCTGGCAAAGTTGTTTCTATTGAAACCGTATCCCAAACCTTAACCCTTATCTAAACCATTCAGAATTAATGTCTTAATTTAACCCTTACCTTAACTATTCAGAATTAATGTCTTAATTTAACCCTTACCTAAACCATTCAGAATAATGTCTTACCTTAACCCTTACCTAAACCATTCAGAATTAATGTCTTACCTTAACCCTTACCTAAACCATTCAGAATAATGTCTTAACTTAACCCTTACCGAAACAATTCAGAATAATGTCTTACCTTAACCCTTACCTTAACCATTCAGAATAATGTCTTAACTTAACCCTTACCTAAACCATTGAATTAATGTTTTAATTTAACCCTTACCTTAACTATTCAGAATTAATGTCTTAACTTAACCCTTACCTAAACTATTCAGAATAATGTCTTAACTTAACCCTTACCTAAACCATTCAGAATAATGTCTTACCTTAACCCTTACCTTAACCATTCAGAATAATGTCTTAACTTAACCCTTACTTAAACCATTGAATTAATGTTTTAATTTAACCCTTACCTTAACTATTCAGAATTAATGTCTTAACTTAACCCTTACCTAAACTATTCAGAATAATGTCTTAACTTAACCCTTACCTAAACCATTCAGAATAATGTCTTACCTTAACCCTTACCTTAACCATTCAGAATAATGTCTTAACTTAACCCTTACCTAAACCATTCAGAATAATGTCTTACCGTAACCCTTACCTTAACTATTCAGAATTAATGTCTTAACTTAACTATCAAAATGTAATGTTTATCCCCCTAAACGTTTAATATTGAAGTCAAACCTTGAGATCTTGTTGTAATAATAGGAAGTTAGTCAGGTGTGGCTGAAACCCTGTGTATTCCTACTGGAAGGGTTTAGCTGAATAACACAGACCTCCAGAATGACAGTTTAGCTGAATAACACAGACCTCTAGGATGACAGTTTAGCTGAATAACACAGACCTCTAGGATGACAGTTTAGCTGAATAACACAGACCTCCGGGATGACAGTTTAGCTGAATAACACAGACCTCTAGGATGACAGTTTAGCTGAATAACACAGACCTCTAGGATGACAGTTTAGCTGAATAACACAGACCTCCGGGATGACAGTTTAGCTGAATAACACAGACCTCTAGGATGACAGTTTAGCTGAATAACACAGACCTCTAGGATGACAGTTTAGCTGAATAACACAGACCTCTAGGATGACAGTTTAGCTGAATAACACAGACCTCCAGGATAACAGTTTAGCTGAATAACACAGACCTCTAGGATGACAGTTTAGCTGAATAACTGCACAGCGTTGCCAGGATCCTAACATAACATAATTCTCTTTTATTTCTTATGTTTTTGTCCTGTTACAGGGATGTTGTGAAGACAGAGGGAAGGAAACCTTCCAGGTCCACTGCAAAGGAAAGAGCGTCTGCTGCAGGAGAAACGTACGTAGAGATACCAGGCCTACCTGGTAGAGGGGCGTAGAGATACCAGGTGTACCAATACCAGGTCTTCCTGGTAGAGGGGCGTAGAGATACCAGGCCTACCTGGTAGAGGGGCGTAGAGATACCAGGCCTACCTGGTAGAGGGGCATAGAGATACCAGGCCTACCTGGTAGAGGGGCGTAGAGATACCAGGTGTACCAATACCAGGTCTTCCTGGTAGAGGGGCGTAGAGATACCAGGCCTACCTGGTAGAGGGGCATAGAGATACCAGGCCTACCTGGTAGAGGGGCATAGAGATACCAGGCCTACCTGGTAGAGGGGCATAGAGATATCAGGCCTACCTGGTAGAGGGGCGTAGAGATACCAGGCAGAGGGGCGTAGAGATACCAAGCCTACCTTTTTTTTAAATTTGACCTTTATTTAACCAAGCAAGTCAGTTAAGAACAAATTCTTATTTTCAATGACAGGAACAGTGGGTTAACTGCCTGTTCAGGTGCAGAACGACAGATTTGTACCTTGTCAGCTCGGGGGTTTGAACTCGCAACCTTCCGGTTACTAGACCAACGCTCTAACCACTAGGCTACCCTGCCGCCCCTACCTGGTAGAGAGGCGTAGAGATACCAGGCCAACTGGTAGAGAGGCGTAGAGATACCAGGCCTACCTGGTAGAGGGGCATAGAGATACCAGGTCTACCTGGTAGAGGTAGATAAATATAAATCATAAAGGTACCTAATATTTCATCATATACATTAATATTTAATATATTTACACAAACCAACATGGAGCTCTGTATGTTCTGTCTTTTACACAAATATGTCCAAATTGGCTCTAACAGTAGTATCTGTGTAACTGGAGGCGTGAGGAAGTTTAGTGATTCTGCGCCACGCCTTGCTATACACTATTTCCACCTCTTCTGCCCACTGCCTTCTCTCTTCTCTGTCTGACAGCTGCAGTATACACAGTCACCACATGGGGCTGCTAGAGAGCCTTCTCTGTCTGACAGCTGCAGTACACATAGTCACCACATGGGGCTGCTAGAGAGCCTTCTCTGTCTGACAGCTGCAGTACACACAATCACCACATGGGGCTGTTAGAGAGCCTTCTCTGTCTGACAGCTGCAGTACACAGTCACCACACGGGGCACATGACACGTGAAAGAGAGGTTTTGTATTATAGTAGTTATTTAAGAAGAAACGTATTCTTGCTTGTGAAATGGGCTGATTCGTTTAGATTTGGTTCAGTCTGGTAATTATCAAAAGCTTTCTCAGAGGTTCTACAGGAATACTAGGCTGGTCCCAAATGGCACCCTATTCCCTATGAAGTGGAGTCTTGATCACAACCCTGGTCTAAAGTAGTGCACTACTACCCTATAGATCCTGGTCTAAAGTAGTGCACTTCTACCCTATAGGCCCTGGTCTAAAGTAGTGCACTACTAACCCTATAGACCCTGGTCTAAAGTAGTGCACTACTATGGAATAGTATCTATTCTCTCTTTGGAGTCTCTTTCCACAGACACCTGTTGTGTTCTTAACCTTTTACCCAGAGTCCCATTCTTCTACTGTCAAATAGTGACATTTAAAACCAATCCCACTCTGGTATCCTGCTGCTATTCTGGCTTCTGGTAGAAGAATATAGTGCTTTGGTCTCTGGTCACACACCCGTCTAATGGCCTCTGTTCTGACAGAGAAAGCTGCTGCTGCTGTACTGACTTCTGATATAACACACTGTTTTGATGGAACAAGGAGAAATGGTCCTTTTCTGTTGAAATGCCACGCTGAATAATAGACCATATTAACAGACAGACAGGAGTTTATAATAGATGGTAGAAACAGACAGACAGGAGTTTATAATAGATGGTAGAAACAGACAGACAGGAGTTTATAATAGATGGTAGAAACAGACAGACAGGAGTTTATAATAGATGATAGAAACAGACAGACAGGAGTTTATAATAGATGATAGAAACAGACAGACAGGAGTTTATAATAGATGGTAGAAACAGACAGACAGGAGTTTATAATAGATGATAGAAACAGACAGACAGGAGTTTATAATAGATGATACAAACAGACAGACAGGAGTTTATAATAGATGATAGAAACAGACAGACAGGAGTTTATAATAGATGATAGAAACAGACAGACAGGAGTTTATAATAGATGATAGAAACAGACAGACAGGAGTTTATAATAGATGATAGAAACAGACAGACAGGAGTTTATAATAGATGATAGAAACAGACAGACAGGAGTTTATATTAGATGATAGAAACAGATAGACAGGAGTTTATAATAGATGATAGAAACAGACAGACAGGAGTTTATAATAGATGATAGAAACAGACAGACAGGAGTTTATAATAGATGATAGAAACAGACAGACAGGAGTTTATAATAGATGATAGAAACAGACAGACAGGAGTTTATAATAGATGATAGAAACAGACAGACAGGAGTTTATAATAGATGATAGAAACAGACAGACAGGAGTTTATAATAGATGGTAGAAACAGACAGACAGGAGTTTATATTAGATGATAGAAACAGACAGACAGGAGTTTATAATAGATGATAGAAACAGACAGACAGGAGTTTATAATAGATGATAGAAACAGACAGACAGGAGTTTATAATAGATGATAGAAACAGACAGACAGGAGTTTATAATAGATGATAGAAACAGACAGACAGGAGTTTATAATAGATGGTAGAAACAGACAGACAGGAGTTTATATTAGATGATAGAAACAGACAGACAGGAGTTTATAATAGATGATAGAAACAGACAGACAGGAGTTTATAATAGATGATAGAAACAGACAGACAGGAGTTTATAATAGATGATAGAAACAGACAGACAGGAGTTTATAATAGATGATAGAAACAGACAGACAGGAGTTTATATTAGATGATAGAAACAGATAGACAGGAGTTTATAATAGATGATAGAAACAGACAGACAGGAGTTTATAATAGATGATAGAAACAGACAGACAGGAGTTTATAATAGATGATAGAAACAGACAGACAGGAGTTTATAATAGATGATAGAAACAGACAGACAGGAGTTTATAATAGATGATAGAAACAGACAGACAGGAGTTTATAATAGATGATAGAAACAGACAGACAGGAGTTTATAATAGATGATAGAAACAGACAGACAGGAGTTTATAATAGATGATAGTTATAGAACGACGATAAGGTGTTCTGGAAAGACCTTGTCTGGTTATAGAACGACGATGAGGTGTTCTGGAAAGACCTTGTCTGGTTATAGAACGACGATGTTTTGGAAAGACCTCGTCTGGTTATAGAATGACGATAAGGTGTTCTGGAAAGACCTTATCTGTGTCAGGACCCGGTTACGAACCTGGGTCTCCGGAGTGAGAAACAGTCACTTAACCAACTGAGCCACGAATAGTCAGCAGAACCCAGAAGATGAGGCAGACACAGCAGTACTTAAGACGGTGTATTTAATAAAGTAAAAAGGAGAAGTACTTCAATACAAAAAATGGCAAATCAAAAAGGTGGTAGGAATAGCACAAAAAAGCCTCAAGAGATACTCAAAAACCAAAACAGAATTCCACAAGAGCATCCACCGGAATCGACAAGAATACACAGAACACTAGGGCTGGTTGCTAACATACAAACACAGAGCACAGAACTGAGGGAAACTAAGGGTTTAAATACAATCAGGGGAAACGAGGCACAGGTGCAAATAATAATGGGGAACAAGGGAAAAAACATAAGGTCAAAAAGCACAATGGGGGCATCTAGTGACCAAAACCCGGAACAACCCTGGCCAAATCCTGACAATCTGGTTATTGAACAACGATGTTCTGGAAAGACCTTGTCTGGTTATAGAATGACGATAAGGTGTTCTGGAAAGACCTTGTCTGGTTATAGAACGACGATAAGGTGTTCTGGAAAGACCTTGTCTGGTTATAGAATGACGATAAGGTGTTCTGGAAAGACCTTGTCTGGTTATAGAACGACGATAAGGTGTTCTGGAAAGACCTTATCTGGTTATAGAACAACGATGTTCTGGAAAGACCTTGTCTGGTTATAGAACGACGATAAGGTGTTCTGGAAAGACCTTGTGTCATGTCTTGTTATGTCTGTTCCTGTCCTTTCTCTTCATTCTCTCTCTCTGCTGGTCTTTTTAGGTTACCTTCTCTGTCTCTCATCCCTCAGCTGTTCTACATTTTCCCTAACTAGCTCATTCTCTCTTTCCCCACCTGTTCTCTCTTCCCCCTCTGATTAGGTCTCTATTTCTTTCTCTGTTCCTGCTACTTTCAGTGTCTGATTCTTGTTTGTGTTTTTTGATGCCAGAAGCAAGCTGTCGTCTCGTTTGCTTCCACCTTGTCCTGTCCTGTCGGAGTCTGCATGGCAGGTGCAACCTGCATTATACTACGTTCTTTTGTTCTATTGACTACGTTGGAAGAGGATTTATGCCATTCCTGTTTTTTATTAAAGAACTCTGTTTTCTGTTAAAACCGCGTTTGGGTCTTCACTCAAGTTCATAACAGAAGAATCAGACCAAGAATGGACCCAGCGGCTCCGGACCCTTTTCACTCCGCCGTCGGGATCCAGGGAGCGATGCTAGGCAGACACGAGGAGGAATTGTCTGCTGTTCAACATGCCGTTGAGACCCTGGCCGTCCAAGTCTCCGACCTCACAAGACGGGTTCACCAACTCCACCTCGATCCACCGCCCACTTCCAGGGTTTCCGAGTCTCCGGAGCCCAGGATCAACAACCCGCCGTGTTACTCTGGGGAGCCCACTGAGTGCCGCTCATTCCTCACTCAGTGTGATGTGGTGTTCTCTCTCCAGCCCAACACTTACTCCAGGAGCGCAGCCCGCATCGCCTACGTCATTTCTCTCCTTACCGGACGGGCGCGTGAGTGGGGCACGGCAGTCTGGGAGGCGGGCTGAGTGTATTAACCAGTATCAGGACTTTAAGGAGGAGATGATACGGGTTTTTGACCGTTCTGTTTTTGGCGAGGAGGCTTCCAGGGCCCTGTCTTCCCTATGTCAGGGGAATAGATCCATAACGGATTATTCTATTGAGTTTCGCACTCTCGCTGCCTCTAGTGACTGGAACGAGCCGGCTTTGCTCGCTCGTTTTCTGGAGGGTCTCCACGTCGAGGTTAAGGATGAGATCCTCTCCCGGGAGGTTCCTTCCAGTCTGGACTCCTTAATAGCTCTCGCTATTCGCATAGAGCGACGGTTTGATCTTCGTCGCCGAGCTCGTGGAAAGGAGCTCACGTTCTCCGTTGCTCCCCTCTCCACATCACTGCCACCTGCCGCATCACTGCCACCCTCCCCGCCGGCTCGGATGCTGAGCCTATGCAGCTGGGGGGTATTCGCATCTCGGCCAAGGAGAGGGAACGGAGAATCACCAATCGCCTCTGTCTCTACTGCGGCTCCGCTGGTCATTTTGTCACCTCATGTCCAGTAAAAGGCCAGAGCTCATCAGTAAGAGGAGGGCTACTGGTGAGCGCAACTACTCACGCCTCTCCTTCTGGATCACGCACTACCTTTCCGGTCCATCTCCGCTGGCCCGGTTCATCTGCTTCCTGCAGTGCCTTGATAGACTCTGGGGCGGAGGGCTGTTTTATGGACGAGACCTGGGCTCGGGAACATGACATTCCTCTCAGACAGTTAGGGAGCCCAGGGCCTTGTTCGCTTTAGATGGTAGTTCTCTCCCCAAGATTCAGCGTGAGACGCTGCCTTTAACCCTCACTGTCTCTGGTAATCATAGCGAAACCATTTCTTTTTTAATTTTTCGTTCACCTTTTACACCTGTTGTTTTGGGTCATCCCTGGCTAGTGCGCCATAACCCTTCTATTAATTGGTCTAGTAATACTATCCTATCCTGGAATGTTTCTTGTCATGTAACCTGTTTAATGTCTGCTATCCCTCCTGTTTCCTCTGTCTCTTCTTCACAGGAGGAGCCTGGCGATTTGACAGGGGTGCCGGAGGAGTATCACGATCTGCGCACGGTGTTCAGTCGTTCCAAGGCCACTTCTCTCCCTCCACACCGGTCGTATGACTGTAGTATTGATCTCCTTCCGGGAACTACTCCCCCGGGGTAGATTATACTCTCTGTCGGCTCCCAAACGTAAGGCTCTCGAGGATTATTTGTCGGTTTCGCTCGACGCCGGTACCATAGTCTCCTCCTCCTCCCCCGCCGGCGCGGGGTTCTTTTTGTTCAGAAGAAGGACGGGTCCCTGCGCCCATGCGTGGATTATCGAGGGCTGAATGACATAACAGTTAAGAATCGTTATCCGCTTCCTCTTATGTCTTCAGCCTTCGAGATCCTGCAGGGAGCCAGGTTTTTCACCAAATTGGACCTTCGTAACGCCTACCATCTCGTGCGCATCAGGGAGGGGGACGAGTGGAAGACGGCGTTTAACACTCCGTTAGGGCACTTTGAATACCGGGTTCTTCCTTTCGGCCTCGTTAACGCTCCAGCTGTCTTTCAGGCACTAGTTAACGACGTCCTGAGAGACATGCTGAACATTTTTGTTTTCGTTTACATGGATGATATCCTGATTTTTTCACCGTCTCTCTCGATTCATGTTCAGCACGTGCGTCGCGTCCTCCAGCGCCTTTTGGAGAACTGTCTTTATGTGAAGGCTGAGAAGTGCACTTTTCATGCCGCCTCTGTCCCTTTTCTCGGTTCCGTTATTTCCGCTGAGGGCATTAAGATGGATCCCGCTAAGGTCCAGGCTGTCATTGATTGGCCCGTTCCTAAGTCACGCGTCGAGCTGCAGCGCTTTCTGGGCTTCGCTAATTTCTACCGTCGTTTCATCCGTAATTTCGGTCAGGTGGCAGCTCCTCTCACAGCCCTTACTTCTGTTAAGACGTGCTTTAAGTGGTCCGTTTCCGCCCAGGGAGCTTTTGATCTTCTTAAGAATCGTTTTACATCCGCACCTATTCTTGTTACACCTGACATCTCTAGACAGTTTGTTGTTGAGGTTGACGCGTCAGAGGTGGGCGTGGGAGCCATTCTTTCTCAGCGCTCTCTCTCTGACGGCAAGGTCCATCCTTGCGCGTTTTTCTCTCATCGCTTATCGCCGTCAGAACGTAACTATGATGTTGGTAATCGCGAACTGCTCGCCATCCGCTTAGCCCTAGGCGAATGGCGACAGTGGTTGGAGGGGGCGACCGTTCCTTTTGTCGTTTGGACTGACCATAGGAACCTTGAGTACATCCGTTCAGCCAAACGACTTAATGCGCGTCAGGCTCGTTGGGCTCTGTTTTTCGCTCGTTTCGAGTTTGTTATTTCTTATCGTCCGGGCTCAAAAAACACCAAACCTGATGCTTTATCTCGTCTCTTCAGTTCTTCTGAGGTCTCCACCGACCCCGATGGGATTCTCCCTGAGGGGCGTGTTGTCGGGTTGACTGTCTGGGGAATTGAGAGGCAGGTAAAGCAAGCACTCGCTCACACTCCGTCGCCGCGAGCTTGTCCTAGGAACCTTCTGTTCGTTCCCGTTCCTACTCGTCCGGCCGTTCTTCAGTGGGCCCACTCTGCCAAGTTAGCCGGCCACCCCGGCCTTCGGGGTACGCTCGCTTCCATTCGCCAGCGTTTCTGGTGGCCCACTCGGGAACGTGACGCGCGTCGATTTGTCGCCGCTTGTTCGGTCTGCGCGCAGACTAAATCTGGGAACTCTCCTCCTGCCGGCCGTCTCAGACCGCTTCCCATTCCCTCTCGACCGTGGTCTCACATCGCTTTAGATTTTATCACCGGACTGCCTTCATCAGCGGGGAAGACAGTTATTCTTACGGTTGTCGATAGATTCTCTAAGGCGGCTCATTTCATTCCTCTCGATAAGCTCCCTTCTGCTAAGGAGACGGCTCAGATCATTATCGAGAATGTTTTCCGAATTCATGGCCTTCCGTCTGACGTCGTTTCCGACAGAGGCCCGCAGTTCACGTCTCAATTTTGGAGGGAGTTTTGCCGTTTGATTGGGGCTTCCGTCAGTCTCTCGTCCGGCTTTCATCCCCAGTCTAACGGTCAAGCCGAACGGGCCAATCAGACTGTTGGTCGCATTTACGCAGTCTTTCTTTTCGTAACCCTGCGTCTTGGTCAGAACAGCTCCCTGGGCAGAGTACGCCCACAACTCGCTTCCCTCGTCTGCTACCGGTCTATCCCCTTTTCAGTGTAGCCTCGGGTACCAGCCTCCGCTGTTCTCATCTCAGCTCGCCGAGTCATGCGTCCCCTCCGCTCAGGCTTTTGTCCAGCGTTGCGAGCGCACCTGGAAGGGGGTCAGGTCGGCACTTTGCCGTAATAGGGCGCAGACTGTGAGGGCCGCTAATAAGCGTAGGACCAAGAGTCCTAGATATTGTTGCGGTCAGAGAGTATGGCTCTCCACTCAGAACCTTCCCCTTAAGACAGCTTCTCGCAAGTTGGCCCCGCGGTTCATTGGTCCGTTCCGTATTTCCCAGGTCATTAATCCTGTCGCAGTGCGACTTCTTCTCCCGCGCTATCTTCGTCGCGTTCACCCGGTCTTCCATGTCTCCTGTGTTAAGCCCGTTCTTCGCGCCCCCGCTCGTCCCTCCCCCCCCATCCTTGTCGAGGGCGCACCCATCTACAGGGTTCGTAAGATTTTGGACATGCGCCCTCGGGGCCGTGGTCATCAGTACCTAGTGGATTGGGAGGGGTACGGTCCTGAGGAGAGGAGTTGGGTTCCCTCTCGGGACGTGCTGGACCGTTCGCTGATCGATGATTTCCTCCGTTGCCGCCAGGTTTCCTCCTCGAGTGCGCCAGGAGGCGCTCGGTGAGTGGGGGTACTGTCATGTCTTGTTATGTCTGTTCCTGTCCTTTCTCTTCATTTCTCTCTCTGCTGGTCTTTTTAGGTTACCTTCTCTGTCTCTCATCCCTCAGCTGTTCTACATTTCCCCTAACTAGCTCATTCTCTCTTTCCCCACCTGTTCTCTCTTCCCCCTCTGATTAGGTCTCTATTTCTTTCTCTGTTCCTGCTACTTTCAGTGTCTGATTCATGTTTGTGTTTTTTGATGCCAGAAGCAAGCTGTCGTCTCGTTTGCTTCCACCTTGTCCTGTCCTGTCGGAGTCTGCATGGCAGGTGCAACCTGCATTATACTACGTTCTTTTGTTCTATTGACTACGTTGGAAGAGGATTTATGCCATTCCTGTTTTTTATTAAAGAACTCTGTTTTCTGTTAAAACCGCGTTTGGGTCTTCACTCAAGTTCATAACACCTTGTCTGGTTATAGAACGACAATAAGGTGTTCTGGAAAGACCTTGTCTGGTTATAGAACGACGATAAGGTGTTCTGGAATGACTCTGTCCTGTTCTCTCTGGGTAAAGATGTTGTTTATCTCCATCTGAGTGGCGTGACCTGCAACCTACCGTCTGCCTGACTGGAGAGAAGTGACAGATCACAGACTGGAGAGAAGTGACAGATCACAGACTGGAGAGACTTGACAGATCACAGACTGGAGAGACTTGACAGATCACAGACTGGAGAGACGTGACAGATCACAGACTGGAGAGACGTGACAGATCACAGACTGGAGAGACGTGACAGATCACAGACTGGAGAGACTTGACAGATCACAGACTGGAGAGAAGTGACAGATCACAGACTGGAGAGATGTGACAGATCACAGACTGGAGAGACTTGACAGATCACAGACTGGAGAGACTTGACAGATCACAGACTGGAGAGATGTGACAGATCACAGACTGGAGAGACTTGACAGATCACAGACTGGAGAGACGTGACAGATCTCAGACTGGAGAGAATTTACAGATCACAGACTGGAGAGACGTGACAGATCTCAGACTGGAGAGACTTGTCCAGTCTGAGATCTTGGGTCATGTCTGGTGATCTAGGGTTATGTCTGGTGATCTTGGATCATGTCTGGTGATCTTGGGTCATGTCTGGTTATATAGGGTCATGTCTGGTGATCTAGGGTTATGTCTGGTGATCTTGGGTCATGTCTGGTGATCTTGGGTCATGTCTGGTTATATAGGGTCATGTCTGGTGATCTAGGGTTATGTCTGGTGATCTTGGGTCATGTCTGGTGATCTTGGGTCATGTCTGGTTATATAGGGTCATGTCTGGTGATCTAGGGTTATGTCTGGTGATCTTGGGTCATGTCTGGTGATCTTGGGTCATGTCTGGTTATATAGGGTCATGTCTGGTGATCTTGGGTCATGTCTGGTGATCTTGGGTCATGTCTGGTTATATAGTGTAATGTCTGGTGATCTAGGGTTATGTCTGGTGATCTTGGGTCATGTCTGGTGATCTTGGGTCATGTCTGGTTATATAGGGTCATGTCTGGTGATCTAGGGTTATGTCTGGTGATCTTGGGTCATGTCTGGTGATCTTGGGTCATGTCTGGTTATATAGGGTCATGTCTGGTGATCTAGGGTCATGTCTGGTGATCTTGGGTCATGTCTGGTTATATAGGGTCTAGAGGTTGACCGATTATCATTTTTCAACACCGATACCGATACAGATTATTGGAGGACCAAAAAAAGCCGATATCGATTAATCTGTGATTTTTAAAAATGTATTTGTAATAATGACATTTACAACAATACTGAGTGAACACTTATTTTAACTTAATATAATACGTCAATAAAATCAATTTAGCCTCAAATAAATAATGAAACCTGTTCAATTTGGTTTAAATAATGCAAAAACAAAGTGTTGGAGACGAAAGTAAAAGTGCAATATGTGCCATGTAAGAAAGCTAACGTTTCAGTTCCTTGCTCAGAACATGAGAACATATGAAAGCTGGTGGTTCCTTTAAACATGAGTCTTCAATATTCCAAGGTAAGAGGTTCTAGGTTGTAGTTATTATAGGAATTATAGGGCTATTTCTCTCTATACCATTTGTACTTCATTAACCTTTGACTATTGAATGTTCTTGTAGGCACTTTAGTATTGCCAGTGTAACAGTATAGCTTCCGTCCCCCTCTTCGCTCCTCCCTGCGCTCGAAACAGCAACACAACGACAACAGTCACCATCGAAGCAGCGTTACCCATGCAGAGCAAGGGGAATAACCACTCCAAGGCTCAGAGCGTGTGACATTTGAAACTCTATTAGCGCGCACCCCGCTTAACTAGCTAGCCATTTCACATCGGTTATAACAGCCTAATCTCGGGAGTTGATAGGCTTGAAGTCATAAACAGCTGTTGGCAAACGCACAAAAGTTTGAATGAATGCTTACGAGCCTGCTGCTGCCTACCACCGCTCAGTCAGACTGCTCTATCAAATCATAGACTTAGTTATAACATAATAACACACAGAAATACGAGCCTCAGGTCATTAATATGGTTGAATCCGGAAACTAACATCTCAAAAACAAGATCTTTATTCTTTCAGTGAAATACGTAACCGTTCCGTATTTTGTCTAACGGGTAGCATCCATTAGTCTAAATATTCCTGTTACATTGCACAACCTTCAATGTTATGTCATAATTACGTAAAATTCTGGCAAATAGGTAGGTAGACCAAACTGTTGCATATATACTGACTCTACGTGCAATGAACACAAGTTTAACTTTAAGATAAGTTTAAGATAAGTTTAATGCTAGCTAGCAACTTACCTTGGCTTACTGCATTCGCGTAACAGGCGGTCTCCTTGTGGAGTGCAACGAGAGGCAGGTGGTTAGAGCGTTGGACTAGTTAACTGTAAGGTTGCAAGATTGAATCCCCGAGCTGACAAGGTAAAAATCTGTCGTTCTGCCTCGTCCTAGGCGGTCATTGAAAATAAGAATGTGTTCTTAACTGACTTGCCTAGTTAAATAAAGATTAAATAAAGGTGTACATTTTTTTTAAATGGCCAAATTGGTGTCCAAAAATACACATTTCCGGTTGTTATGAAAACTTGAAATCGTTCCAATTTATTGGTCGACCTCTAATAGGGTCATGAGGTGGCAGGTAGCAACAGGTAGCCTCGGGATTATGGAAAAACACGTTGGTTTGAAACCTATCCAGTGTGAAGGATTTCATGCTCTGATTTGTTTCATATTTTCCTGGTGGTGATGTGATCACACTGAAACTATATGACATTGATTATCCTTAATGTGTCTCTTCATAATATTCCTATCAGATGTTTTCATGTCTATGCCATGTCTACATCATGTCATGTCTACATCATGTCTACGTCATGTCTATGTCATGTCTACATCATGTCTACATCATGTCTACGTCATGTCATGTCTACGTCATGTCTACATCATGTTATGTCTACGTCATGTCTACGTCATGTCTACATCATGTCATGTCTACGTCATGTCTACGTCATGTCATGTCTACGTCATGTCTACATCATGTCTACATCATGTCATGTCTACATCATGTCTACATCATGTCATGTCTATGTCATGTCTACATCATGTCATGTCTACGTCATGTCTACGTCATGTCATGTCTACGTCATGTCTACATCATGTCATGTCTACGTCATGTCTACATCATGTCTACATCATGTCATGTCTACGTCATGTCTACATCATGTCCACGTCATGTCTACATCATGTTATGTCTATGTCATGTCTACGTCATGTCTACATCATGTTATGTCCACATCATGTCTACATCATGTTATGTATACGTCATGTCCACGTCATGTCTACATCATGTTATGTCTACGTCATGTCTACGTCATGTCTACATCAAGTCTATGTCATGTCTACATCATGTCATGTCTACGTCATGTCTACGAAATGTCTACATCATGTCATATCTACGTCATGTCTACATAATGTCATGTCTACGTCATGTCTATGTCATGTCATGTCTACGTCATGTCTACATAATGTTATGTCTACGTCATGTCTACGTCATGTTTACGTCATGTCTACATCATGTCATGTCTACGTCATGTCTACATCATGTCTACGTCATGTCATGTCTACGTCATGTCTACATCATGTTATGTCTACGTCATGTCTACGTCATGTCTACATCATGTCATGTCTACGTCATGTCTACGTCATGTCACGTCTACGTCATGTCTACATCATGTCATGTCTACATCATGTCTACATCATGTCATGTCTACGTCATGTCTACGTCATGTCTACGTCATGTCATGTCTACGTCATGTTTCTCAGCTAGATACAGTACATTAAGACTACAGTACTAATGGGTCTGTCAGTCTCTGTTTCTCAGCCAGATACAGTACATTAAGACTACAGTACTAATGGGTCTGTCAGTCTCTGTTTCTCAGCCAGATACAGTACAGTAACACTACAGTACTAATGGGTCTGTCAGTCTCTGTTACTCAGCCAGATACAGTACATTAAGACTACAGTACTAATGGGTCTGTCAGTCTCTGTTTCTCAGCTAGATACAGTACATTAAGACTACAGTATTAATGGGTCTGTCAGTCTCTGTTTCTCAGCTAGATACAGTACATTAAGACTACAGTACTAATGGGTCTGTCAGTCTCTGTTTCTCAGCTAAATACAGTACATTAAGACTACAGTACTAATGGGTCTGTCAGTCTCTGTTTCTCAGCTAGATACAGTACATTAAGACTACAGTACTAATGGGTCTGTCAGTCTCTGTTTCTCAGCTAGATACAGTAACACCACAGTACTAATGGGTCTGTCAGTCTCTGTTTCTCAGCCAAATACAGTACATTAAGACTACAGTAATAATGGGTCTGTCAGTCTCTGTTACTCAGCCAGATACAGTAACACTACAGTACTAATGGGTCTGTCAGTCTCTGTTTCTCAGCCAGATACAGTACATTAAGACTACAGTACTAATGGGTCTGTCAGTCTCTGTTTCTCAGCCAGATACAGTACATTAAGACTACAGTATTAATGGGTCTGTTAGTCTCTGTTTCTCAGCTAGATACAGTACATTAAGACTACAGTACTAATGGGTCTGTCAGTCTCTGTTACTCAGCCAGATACAGTACATTAAGACTACGGTATTAATGGGTCTGTCAGTCTCTGTTACTCAGCTAGATACAGTACATTAAGACTACAGTATTAATGGGTCTGTCAGTCTCTGTTTCTCAGCTAAATACAGTACATTAAGACTACAGTACTAATGGGTCTGTCAGTCTCTGTTTCTCAGCCAGATACAGTACATTAAGACGACAATACTAATGGGTCTGTCAGTCTCTGTTTCTCAGCTAGATACAGTAACACTACAGTACTAATCTGTCTGTCAGTCTCTGTTTCTCAGCCAGATACAGTAACACTACAGTACTAATGGGTCTGCCAGTCTCTGTTTCTCAGCCAGATACAGTAACACTACAGTACTAATGGGTCTGTCAGTCTCTGTTTCTCAGCTAAATACAGTACATTAAGACTAAATTATTAATGGGTCTGTCAGTCTCTGTTACTCAGCCAGATACAGTACATTAAGACTACAGTATTAATGGGTCTGTCAGTCTCTGTTACTCAGCTAGATACAGTACATTAAGACTACAGTATTAATGGGTCTGTCAGTCTCTGTTTCTCAGCTAAATACAGTACATTAAGACTACAGTACTAATGGGTCTGTCAGTCTCTGTTTCTCAGCTAAATACAGTACATTAAGACTACATTACTAATGGGTCTGTCAGTCTCTGTTTCTCAGCCAGATACAGTACATTAAGACTACAGTACTAATGGGTCTGTCAGTCTCTGTTTCTCAGCTAGATACAGTACATTAAGACTACAGTACTAATGGGTCTGTCAGTCTCTGTTTCTCAGCAAGATACAGTACAGTAACACTACAGTACTAATGGGTCTGTCAGTCTCTGTTACTCATCCAGATACAGTACATTAAGACTACAGTACTAATGGGTCTGTCAGTCTCTGTTTCTCAGCAAGATACAGTACAGTAACACTACAGTACTAATGTGTCTGCCAGTCTCTGTTCCTCAGCCAGATACAGTACAGTAACACTACAGTACTAATCGGTCTGTCAGTCTCTGTTACTCAGCCAGATACAGTACATTAAGACTACAGTACTAATGGGTCTGTCAGTCTCTGTTCCTCAGCTAGATACAGTACATTAAGACTACAGTATTAATGGGTCTGTCAGTCTCTGTTTCTCAGCTAGATACAGTACATTAAGACTACAGTACTAATGGGTCTGTCAGTCTCTGTTCCTCAGCTAGATACAGTACATTAAGACTACAGTACTAATGGGTCTGTCAGTCTCTGTTTCTCAGCCAGATACAGTACATTTAGACTACAGTACTAATGGGTCTGTCAGTCTCTGTTACTCAGCCAGATACAGTACATTAAGACTACAGTACTAATGGGTCTGTCAGTCTCTGTTCCTCAGCTAGATACAGTACATTAAGACTACAGTACTAATGGGTCTGTCAGTCTCTGTTCCTCAGCTAGATACAGTACATTAAGACTACAGTACTAATGGGTCTGTCAGTCTCTGTTACTCAGCCAGATACAGTACATTAAGACTACAGTACTAATGGGTCTGTCAGTCTCTGTTTCTCAGCTAGATACAGTACATTAAGACTACAGTACTAATGGGTCTGTCAGTCTCTGTTTCTCAGCTAGATACAGTACATTAAGACTACAGTATTAATGGGTCTGTCAGTCTCTGTTACTCAGCCAGATACAGTACATTAAGACTACAGTACTAATGGGTCTGTCAGTCTCTGTTTCTCAGCTAAATACAGTACATTAAGACTACAGTACTAATGGGTCTGTCAGTCTCTGTTTCTCAGCCAGATTCAGTACATTAAGACTACAGTACTAATGGGTCTGTCAGTCTCTGTTTCTCAGCTAAATACAGTACATTAAGACTACAGTACTAATGGGTCTGTCAGTCTATGTTTCTCATCCAGATACAGTACATTAAGACTACAGTACTAATGGGTCTGTCAGTCTCTGTTTCTCAGGTAAATACAGTACATTAAGACTACAGTACTAATGGGTCTGTCAGTCTCTGTTTCTCAGCCAGATACAGTACATTAAGACTACAGTATTAATGGGTCTGTTAGTCTCTGTTTCTCAGCTAGATACAGTACATTAAGACTACAGTACTAATGGGTCTGTCAGTCTCTGTTACTCAGCCAGATACAGTACATTAAGACTACGGTATTAATGGGTCTGTCAGTCTCTGTTACTCAGCTAGATACAGTACATTAAGACTACAGTATTAATGGGTCTGTCAGTCTCTGTTTCTCAGCTAAATACAGTACATTAAGACTACAGTACTAATGGGTCTGTCAGTCTCTGTTTCTCAGCCAGATACAGTACATTAAGACGACAATACTAATGGGTCTGTCAGTCTCTGTTTCTCAGCTAGATACAGTAACACTACAGTACTAATCTGTCTGTCAGTCTCTGTTTCTCAGCCAGATACAGTAACACTACAGTACTAATGGGTCTGCCAGTCTCTGTTTCTCAGCCAGATACAGTAACACTACAGTACTAATGGGTCTGTCAGTCTCTGTTTCTCAGCTAAATACAGTACATTAAGACTAAATTATTAATGGGTCTGTCAGTCTCTGTTACTCAGCCAGATACAGTACATTAAGACTACAGTATTAATGGGTCTGTCAGTCTCTGTTACTCAGCTAGATACAGTACATTAAGACTACAGTATTAATGGGTCTGTCAGTCTCTGTTTCTCAGCTAAATACAGTACATTAAGACTACAGTACTAATGGGTCTGTCAGTCTCTGTTTCTCAGCTAAATACAGTACATTAAGACTACATTACTAATGGGTCTGTCAGTCTCTGTTTCTCAGCCAGATACAGTACATTAAGACTACAGTACTAATGGGTCTGTCAGTCTCTGTTTCTCAGCTAGATACAGTACATTAAGACTACAGTACTAATGGGTCTGTCAGTCTCTGTTTCTCAGCAAGATACAGTACAGTAACACTACAGTACTAATGGGTCTGTCAGTCTCTGTTACTCATCCAGATACAGTACATTAAGACTACAGTACTAATGGGTCTGTCAGTCTCTGTTTCTCAGCAAGATACAGTACAGTAACACTACAGTACTAATGTGTCTGCCAGTCTCTGTTCCTCAGCCAGATACAGTACAGTAACACTACAGTACTAATGGGTCTGTCAGTCTCTGTTACTCAGCCAGATACAGTACATTAAGACTACAGTATTAATGGGTCTGTCAGTCTCTGTTACTCAGCCAGATACAGTACATTAAGACTACAGTATTAATGGGTCTGTCAGTCTCTGTTACTCAGCCAGATACAGTACATTAAGACTACAGTACTAATGGGTCTGTCAGTCTCTGTTCCTCAGCTAGATACAGTACATTAAGACTACAGTATTAATGGGTCTGTCAGTCTCTGTTTCTCAGCTAGATACAGTACATTAAGACTACAGTACTAATGGGTCTGTCAGTCTCTGTTCCTCAGCTAGATACAGTACATTAAGACTACAGTACTAATGGGTCTGTCAGTCTCTGTTTCTCAGCCAGATACAGTACATTTAGACTACAGTACTAATGGGTCTGTCAGTCTCTGTTACTCAGCCAGATACAGTACATTAAGACTACAGTACTAATGGGTCTGTCAGTCTCTGTTCCTCAGCTAGATAGAGTACATTAAGACTACAGTACTAATGGGTCTGTCAGTCTCTGTTCCTCAGCTAGATACAGTACATTAAGACTACAGTACTAATGGGTCTGTCAGTCTCTGTTTCTCAGCTAGATACAGTACATTAAGACTACAGTACTAATGGGTCTGTCAGTCTCTGTTTCTCAGCTAGATACAGTAACACTACAGTACTAATGTGTCTGTCAGTCTCTGTTTCTCAGCCAAATACAGTACATTAAGACTACAGTATTAATGGGTCTGTCAGTCTCTGTTACTCAGCCAGATACGGTAACACTACAGTACTAATGGGTCTGTCAGTCTCTGTTTCTCAGCTAAATACAGTAACACTACAGTACTAATCTGTCTGTCAGTCTCTGTTTCTCAGCCAGATACAGTAACACTACAGTACTAATGGGTCTGTCAGTCTCTGTTTCTCAGCTAAATACAGTACATTAAGACGACAATACTAATGGGTCTGTCAGTCTCTGTTTCTCAGCTAGATACAGTAACACTACAGTACTAATCTGTCTGTCAGTCTCTGTTTCTCAGCCAGATACAGTAACACTACAGTACTAATGGGTCTGTCAGTCTCTGTTTCTCAGCCAGATACAGTACATTAAGACTACAGTACTAATGGGTCTGTCAGTCTCTGTTTCTCAGCCAGATACAGTACATTAAGACTACAGTATTAATGGGTCTGTTAGTCTCTGTTTCTCAGCTAGATACAGTACATTAAGACTACAGTACTAATGGGTCTGTCAGTCTCTGTTACTCAGCCAGATACAGTACATTAAGACTACAGTATTAATGGGTCTGTCAGTCTCTGTTACTCAGCTAGATACAGTACATTAAGACTACAGTATTAATGGGTCTGTCAGTCTCTGTTTCTCAGCTAAATACAGTACATTAAGACTACAGTACTAATGGGTCTGTCAGTCTCTGTTTCTCAGCCAGATACAGTACATTAAGACTACAATACTAATGGGTCTGTCAGTCTCTGTTTCTCAGCTAGATACAGTAACACTACAGTACTAATCTGTCTGTCAGTCTCTGTTTCTCAGCTAGATACAGTAACACTACAGTACTAATCTGTCTGTCAGTCTCTGTTTCTCAGCCAGATACAGTAACACTACAGTACTAATGGGTCTGTCAGTCTCTGTTTCTCAGCTAAATACAGTACATTAAGACTAAATTATTAATGGGTCTGTCAGTCTCTGTTACTCAGCCAGATACAGTACATTAAGACTACAGTATTAATGGGTCTGTCAGTCTCTGTTACTCAGCTAGATACAGTACATTAAGACTACAGTATTAATGGGTCTGTCAGTCTCTGTTTCTCAGCTAAATACAGTACATTAAGACTACAGTACTAATGGGTCTGTCAGTCTCTGTTTCTCAGCTAAATACAGTACATTAAGACTACATTACTAATGGGTCTGTCAGTCTCTGTTTCTCAGCCAGATACAGTACATTAAGACTACAGTACTAATGGGTCTGTCAGTCTCTGTTTCTCAGCTAGATACAGTACATTAAGACTACAGTACTAATGGGTCTGTCAGTCTCTGTTTCTCAGCAAGATACAGTACAGTAACACTACAGTACTAATGGGTCTGTCAGTCTCTGTTTCTCAGCCAGATACAGTACATTAAGACTACAGTACTAATGGGTCTGTCAGTCTCTGTTTCTCAGCAAGATACAGTACAGTAACACTACAGTACTAATGTGTCTGTCAGTCTCTGTTCCTCAGCCAGATACAGTACAGTAACACTACAGTACTAATGGGTCTGTCAGTCTCTGTTACTCAGCCAGATACAGTACATTAAGACTACAGTACTAATGGGTCTGTCAGTCTCTGTTCCTCAGCTAGATACAGTACATTAAGACTACAGTATTAATGGGTCTGTCAGTCTCTGTTTCTCAGCTAGATACAGTACATTAAGACTACAGTACTAATGGGTCTGTCAGTCTCTGTTCCTCAGCTAGATACAGTACATTAAGACTACAGTACTAATGGGTCTGTCAGTCTCTGTTTCTCAGCCAGATACAGTACATTTAGACTACAGTACTAATGGGTCTGTCAGTCTCTGTTACTCAGCCAGATACAGTACATTAAGACTACAGTACTAATGGGTCTGTCAGTCTCTGTTCCTCAGCTAGATACAGTACATTAAGACTACAGTACTAATGGGTCTGTCAGTCTCTGTTCCTCAGCTAGATACAGTACATTAAGACTACAGTACTAATGGGTCTGTCAGTCTCTGTTACTCAGCCAGATACAGTACATTAAGACTACAGTACTAATGGGTCTGTCAGTCTCTGTTTCTCAGCTAGATACAGTACATTAAGACTACAGTACTAATGGGTCTGTCAGTCTCTGTTTCTCAGCTAGATACAGTACATTAAGACTACAGTATTAATGGGTCTGTCAGTCTCTGTTACTCAGCCAGATACAGTACATTAAGACTACAGTACTAATGGGTCTGTCAGTCTCTGTTTCTCAGCTAAATACAGTACATTAAGACTACAGTACTAATGGGTCTGTCAGTCTCTGTTTCTCAGCCAGATTCAGTACATTAAGACTACAGTACTAATGGGTCTGTCAGTCTCTGTTTCTCAGCTAAATACAGTACATTAAGACTACAGTACTAATGGGTCTGTCAGTCTCTGTTTCTCAGCCAGATACAGTACATTAAGACTACAGTACTAATGGGTCTGTCAGTCTCTGTTTCTCAGGTAAATACAGTACATTAAGACTACAGTACTAATGGGTCTGTCAGTCTCTGTTTCTCAGCCAGATACAGTACATTAAGACTACAGTATTAATGGGTCTGTCAGTCTCTGTTTCTCAGCTAGATACAGTACATTAAGACTACAGTACTAATGGGTCTGTCAGTCTCTGTTACTCAGCCAGATACAGTACATTAAGACTACAGTATTAATGGGTCTGTCAGTCTCTGTTACTCAGCTAGATACAGTACATTAAGACTACAGTATTAATGGGTCTGTCAGTCTCTGTTTCTCAGCTAAATACAGTACATTAAGACTACAGTACTAATGGGTCTGTCAGTCTCTGTTTCTCAGCCAGATACAGTACATTAAGACGACAATACTAATGGGTCTGTCAGTCTCTGTTTCTCAGCTAGATACAGTAACACTACAGTACTAATCTGTCTGTCAGTCTCTGTTTCTCAGCCAGATACAGTAACACTACAGTACTAATGGGTCTGCCAGTCTCTGTTTCTCAGCCAGATACAGTAACACTACAGTACTAATGGGTCTGTCAGTCTCTGTTTCTCAGCTAAATACAGTACATTAAGACTAAATTATTAATGGGTCTGTCAGTCTCTGTTACTCAGCCAGATACAGTACATTAAGACTACAGTATTAATGGGTCTGTCAGTCTCTGTTACTCAGCTAGATACAGTACATTAAGACTACAGTATTAATGGGTCTGTCAGTCTCTGTTTCTCAGCTAAATACAGTACATTAAGACTACAGTACTAATGGGTCTGTCAGTCTCTGTTTCTCAGCTAAATACAGTACATTAAGACTACAGTACTAATGGGTCTGTCAGTCTCTGTTTCTCAGCCAGATACAGTACATTAAGACTACAGTACTAATGGGTCTGTCAGTCTCTGTTTCTCAGCTAGATACAGTACATTAAGACTACAGTACTAATGGGTCTGTCAGTCTCTGTTTCTCAGCAAGATACAGTACAGTAACACTACAGTACTAATGGGTCTGTCAGTCTCTGTTACTCATCCAGATACAGTACATTAAGACTACAGTACTAATGGGTCTGTCAGTCTCTGTTTCTCAGCAAGATACAGTACAGTAACACTACAGTACTAATGTGTCTGTCAGTCTCTGTTCCTCAGCCAGATACAGTACAGTAACACTACAGTACTAATGGGTCTGTCAGTCTCTGTTACTCAGCCAGATACAGTACATTAAGACTACAGTATTAATGGGTCTGTCAGTCTCTGTTACTCAGCCAGATACAGTACATTAAGACTACAGTATTAATGGGTCTGTCAGTCTCTGTTACTCAGCCAGATACAGTACATTAAGACTACAGTACTAATGGGTCTGTCAGTCTCTGTTTCTCAGCTAGATACAGTACATTAAGACTACAGTATTAATGGGTCTTTCAGTCTCTGTTTCTCAGCTAGATACAGTACATTAAGACTACAGTACTAATGGGTCTGTCAGTCTCTGTTCCTCAGCTAGATACAGTACATTAAGACTACAGTACTAATGGGTCTGTCAGTCTCTGTTTCTCAGCCAGATACAGTACATTAAGACTACAGTACTAATGGGTCTGTCAGTCTCTGTTACTCAGCCAGATACAGTACATTAAGACTACAGTACTAATGGGTCTGTCAGTCTCTGTTCCTCAGCTAGATAGAGTACATTAAGACTACAGTACTAATGGGTCTGTCAGTCTCTGTTCCTCAGCTAGATACAGTACATTAAGACTACAGTACTAATGGGTCTGTCAGTCTCTGTTTCTCAGCTAGATACAGTACATTAAGACTACAGTACTAATGGGTCTGTCAGTCTCTGTTTCTCAGCTAGATACAGTAATACAGTACTAATGTGTCTGTCAGTCTCTGTTTCTCAGCCAAATACAGTACATTAAGACTACAGTATTAATGGGTCTGTCAGTCTCTGTTACTCAGCCAGATACGGTAACACTACAGTACTAATGGGTCTGTCAGTCTCTGTTTCTCAGCTAAATACAGTACATTAAGACTACAGTACTAATGGGTCTGTCAGTCTCTGTTTCTCAGCCAGATACAGTATTAAGACTACAGTACTAATGGGTCTGTCAGTCTCTGTTTCTCAGCTAAATACAGTACATTAAGATACAGTACTAACAGTCTCTGTTTCTTAAGACTACAGTACTAATGGGTCTGTCAGTCTCTGTTTCTCAGCCAGATACAGTAACACTACAGTACTAATGGGTCTGTCAGTCTCTGTTTCTCAGCTAAATACAGTACATTAAGACTAAATTATTAATGGGTCTGTCAGTCTCTGTTACTCAGCCAGATACAGTACATTAAGACTACAGTATTAATGGGTCTGTCAGTCTCTGTTTCTCAGCTAGATACAGTACATTAAGACTACAGTACTAATGGGTCTGTCAGTCTCTGTTTCTCAGCTAAATACAGTACATTAAGACTACAGTACTAATGGGTCTGTCAGTCTCTGTTTCTCAGCTAAATACAGTACATTAAGACTACAGTACTAATGGGTCTGTCAGTCTCTGTTTCTCAGCCAGATACAGTACATTAAGACTACAGTACTAATGGGTCTGTCAGTCTCTGTTTCTCAGCTAGATACAGTACATTAAGACTACAGTACTAATGGGTCTGTCAGTCTCTGTTTCTCAGCAAGATACAGTACAGTAACACTACAGTACTAATGGGTCTGTCAGTCTCTGTTCTCATCCAGATACAGTACATTAAGACTACAGTACTAATGGGTCTGAGTCTCTGTTTCTCAGCAAGATACAGTACAGTAACACTACAGTACTAATGGGTCTGTCAGTCTCTGTTCCTCAGCCAGATACAGTACAGTAACACTACAGTACTAATGGGTCTGTCAGTCTCTGTTACTCAGCCAGATACAGTACATTAAGACTACAGTATTAATGGGTCTGTCAGTCTCTGTTACTCAGCCAGATACAGTACATTAAGACTACAGTATTAATGGGTCTGTCAGTCTCTGTTACTCAGCCAGATACAGTACATTAAGACTACAGTACTAATGGGTCTGTCAGTCTCTGTTCTCAGCTAGATACAGTACATTAAGACTACAGTATTAATGGGTCTGTCAGTCTCTGTTTCTCAGCTAGATACAGTACATTAAGACTACAGTACTAATGGGTCTGTCAGTCTCTGTTCCTCAGCTAGATACAGTACATTAAGACTACAGTACTAATGGGTCTGTCAGTCTCTGTTTCTCAGCCAGATACAGTACATTAAGACTACAGTACTAATGGGTCTGTCAGTCTCTGTTACTCAGCCAGATACAGTACATTAAGACTACAGTACTAATGGGTCTGTCAGTCTCTGTTCCTCAGCTAGATACAGTACATTAAGACTACAGTACTAATGGGTCTGTCAGTCTCTGTTCCTCAGCTAGATACAGTACATTAAGACTACAGTACTAATGGGTCTGTCAGTCTCTGTTACTCAGCCAGATACAGTACATTAAGACTACAGTACTAATGGGTCTGTCAGTCTCTGTTTCTCAGCTAGATACAGTACATTAAGACTACAGTACTAATGGGTCTGTCAGTCTCTGTTTCTCAGCTAGATACAGTACATTAAGACTACAGTATTAATGGGTCTGTCAGTCTCTGTTACTCAGCCAGATACAGTACATTAAGACTACAGTACTAATGGGTCTGTCAGTCTCTGTTTCTCAGCTAAATACAGTACATTAAGACTACAGTACTAATGGGTCTGTCAGTCTCTGTTTCTCAGCCAGATACAGTACATTAAGACTACAGTACTAATGGGTCTGTCAGTCTCTGTTTCTCAGGTAAATACAGTACATTAAGACTACAGTACTAATGGGTCTGTCAGTCTCTGTTTCTCAGCCAGATTCAGTACATTAAGACTACAGTACTAATGGGTCTGTCAGTCTCTGTTTCTCAGCTAAATACAGTACATTAAGACTACAGTACTAATGGGTCTGTCAGTCTCTGTTTCTCAGCTAGATACAGTACATTAAGACTACAGTACTAATGGGTCTGTCAGTCTCTGTTTCTCAGCTAGATACAGTACATTAAGACTACAGTACTAATGGGTCTGGTCTGTTTCTCAGATCAGTACATTAAGACTGTAATGGGTCTCAGTTTCTCAGCTAAATACAGTACATTAAGACTACAGTACTAATGGGTCTGTCAGTCTCTGTTTCTCAGCCAGATACAGTACATTAAGACTACAGTACTAATGGGTCTGTCAGTCTCTGTTTCTCAGCTAAGATACAGTACATTAAGACTACAGTACTAATGGGTCTGTCAGTCTCTGTTTCTCAGCTAGATACAGTACATTAAGACTACAGTACTAATGGGTCTGTCAGTCTCTGTTTCTCAGCTAGATACAGTAACACTACAGTACTAATGTGTCTGTCAGTCTCTGTTTCTCAGCCAAATACAGTACATTAAGACTACAGTATTAATGGGTCTGTCAGTCTCTGTTTCTCAGCTAAATACAGTACATTAAGACTACAGTACTAATGGGTCTGTCAGTCTCTGTTTCTCAGCTAGATAGAGTACATTAAGACTACAGTACTAATGGGTCTGTCAGTCTCTGTTCTCAGCTAGATACAGTACATTAAGACTACAGTACTAATGGGTCTGTCAGTCTCTGTTTCTCAGCCAGATACAGTACATTAAGACTACAGTACTAATGGGTCTGTCAGTCTCTGTTACTCAGCCAGATACAGTACATTAAGACTACAGTACTAATGGGTCTGTCAGTCTCTGTTTCTCAGCTAGATACAGTACATTAAGACTACAGTACTAATGGGTCTGTCAGTCTCTGTTTCTCAGCTAGATACAGTACATTAAGACTACAGTATTAATGGGTCTGTCAGTCTCTGTTACTCAGCCAGATACAGTACATTAAGACTACAGTACTAATGGGTCTGTCAGTCTCTGTTACTCAGCTAGATACAGTACATTAAGACTACAGTACTAATGGGTCTGTCAGTCTCTGTTACTCAGCTAGATACAGTACATTAAGACTACAGTACTAATGGGTCTGTCAGTGTCTGTTTCTCAGCCAGATACAGTACATTAAGACTACAGTACTAATGGGTCTGTCAGTCTCTGTTTCTCAGCTAAATACAGTACATTAAGACTACAGTACTAATGGGTCTGTCAGTCTCTGTTTCTCAGCCAGATACAGTACATTAAGACTACAGTACTAATGGGTCTGTCAGTCTCTGTTTCTCAGCTAAATACAGTACATTAAGACTACAGTACTAATGGGTCTGTCAGTCTCTGTTTCTCAGCCAGATTCAGTACATTAAGACTACAGTACTAATGGGTCTGCCAGTCTCTGTTTCTCAGCTAAATACAGTACATTAAGACTACAGTACTAATGGGTCTGTCAGTCTCTGTTTCTCAGCTAGATACAGTACATTAAGACTACAGTACTAATGGGTCTGTCAGTCTCTGTTTCTCAGCTAGATACAGTAACAGTACATACTAATGTGTCTGTCAGTCTCTGTTTCTCAGCCAAATACAGTACATTAAGACTACAGTATTAATGGGTCTGTCAGTCTCTGTTACTCAGCCAGATACGGTAACACTACAGTACTAATGGGTCTGTCAGTCTCTGTTTCTCAGCTAAATACAGTACATTAAGACTACAGTACTAATGGGTCTGTCAGTCTCTGTTTCTCAGCTAAATACAGTACATTAAGACTACAGTACTAATGGGTCTGTCAGTCTCTGTTTCTCAGCTAGATACAGTACATTAAGACTACAGTACTAATGGGTCTGTCAGTCTTTGTTCCTCAGCTAGATACAGTACATTAAGACTACAGTACTAATGGGTCTGTCAGTCTCTGTTTCTCAGCCAGATACAGTACATTAAGACTACAGTACTAATGGGTCTGTCAGTCTCTGTTACTCAGCCAGATACAGTACATTAAGACTACAGTACTAATGGGTCTGTCAGTCTCTGTTTCTCAGCTAGATACAGTACATTAAGACTACAGTACTAATGGGTCTGTCAGTCTCTGTTTCTCAGCTAGATACAGTACATTAAGACTACAGTATTAATGGGTCTGTCAGTCTCTGTTACTCAGCCAGATACAGTACATTAAGACTACAGTACTAATGGGTCTGTCAGTCTCTGTTACTCAGCTAGATACAGTACATTAAGACTACAGTACTAATGGGTCTGTCAGTCTCTGTTTCTCAGCCAGATACAGTACATTAAGACTACAGTACTAATGGGTCTGTCAGTCTCTGTTTCTCAGCTAAATACAGTACATTAAGACTACAGTACTAATGGGTCTGTCAGTCTCTGTTTCTCAGCCAGATTCAGTACATTAAGACTACAGTACTAATGGGTCTGCCAGTCTCTGTTTCTCAGCTAAATACAGTACATTAAGACTACAGTACTAATGGGTCTGTCAGTCTCTGTTTCTCAGCTAGATACAGTACATTAAGACTACAGTACTAATGGGTCTGTCAGTCTCTGTTTCTCAGCTAGATACAGTAACACTACAGTACTAATGTGTCTGTCAGTCTCTGTTTCTCAGCCAAATACAGTACATTAAGACTACAGTATTAATGGGTCTGTCAGTCTCTGTTACTCAGCCAGATACGGTAACACTACAGTACTAATGGGTCTGTCAGTCTCTGTTTCTCAGCTAAATACAGTACATTAAGACTACAGTACTAATGGGTCTGTCAGTCTCTGTTTCTCAGCTAAATACAGTACATTAAGACTACAGTACTAATGGGTCTGTCAGTCTCTGTTTCTCAGCTAGATACAGTACATTAAGACTACAGTACTAATGGGTCTGTCAGTCTCTGTTTCTCAGCTAGATACAGTACATTAAGACTACAGTACTAATGGGTCTGTCAGTCTCTGTTTCTCAGCTAAATACAGTACATTAAGACTACAGTACTAATGGGTCTGTCAGTCTCTGTTTCTCAGCCAGATACAGTACATTAAGACTACAGTACTAATGGGTCTGTCAGTCTCTGTTTCTCAGCTAGATACAGTATATTAAGACTACAGTACTAATGGGTCTGTCAGTCTCTGTTTCTCAGCAAGATACAGTACAGTAACACTACAGTACTAATGGGTCTGTCAGTCTCTGTTTCTCAGCCAGATACAGTACAGTAACACTACAGTACTAATGGGTCTGTCAGTCTCTGTTACTCAGCCAGATACAGTAACACTACAGTACTAATGGGTCTGTCAGTCTCTGTTACTCAGCCAGATACAGTACATTAAGACTACAGTATTAATGGGTCTGTCAGTCTCTGTTACTCAGCCAGATACAGTACATTAAGACTACAGTATTAATGGGTCTGTCAGTCTCTGTTACTCAGCCAGATACAGTACATTAAGACTACAGTACTAATGGGTCTGTCAGTCTTTGTTCCTCAGCTAGATACAGTACATTAAGACTACAGTACTAATGGGTCTCTCAGTCTCTGTTTCTCAGCCAGATACAGTACAATAAGACTACAGTAATAATGGGTCTGTCAGTCTCTGTTACTCAGCCAGATACAGTACATTAAGACTACAGTACTAATGGGTCTGTCAGTCTCTGTTCCTCAGCTAGATACAGTACATTAAGACTACAGTACTAATGGGTCTGTCAGTCTCTGTTCCTCAGCTAGATACAGTACATTATGACTACAGTACTAATGGGTCTTTCAGTCTCTGTTTCTCAGCCAGATACAGTACAGTAACACTACAGTACTAATGGGTCTGTCAGTCTCTGTTTCTCAGCCAGATACAGTACATTAAGACTACAGTACTAATGGGTCTGCCAGTCTCTGTTTCTCAGCTAAATACAGTACATTAAGACTACAGTACTAATGGGTCTGTCAGTCTCTGTTCCTCAGCTAGATACAGTATATTAAGACTACAGTACTAATGGGTCTGTCAGTCTCTGTTTCTCAGCCAGATACAGTACATTAAGACTACAGTACTAATGGGTCTGTCAGTCTCTGTTACTCAGCCAGATACAGTACATTAAGACTACAGTACTAATGGGTCTGTCAGTCTCTGTTTCTCAGCTAGATACAGTACATTAAGACTACAGTACTAATGGGTCTGTCAGTCTCTGTTTCTCAGCTAGATACAGTACATTAAGACTACAGTATTAATGGGTCTGTCAGTCTCTGTTACTCAGCCAGATACAGTACATTAAGACTACAGTACTAATGGGTCTGTCAGTCTCTGTTACTCAGCTAGATACAGTACATTAAGACTACAGTACTAATGGGTCTGTCAGTCTCTGTTTAAGACAGTACATTAAGACTACAGTACTAATGGGTCTGTCAGTGTCTGTTTCTCAGCCAGATACAGTACATTAAGACTACAGTACTAATGGGTCTGTCAGTCTCTGTTTCTCAGCTAAATACAGTACATTAAGACTACAGTACTAATGGGTCTGTCAGTCTCTGTTTCTCAGCCAGATACAGTACATTAAGACTACAGTACTAATGGGTCTGTCAGTCTCTGTTTCTCAGCTAAATACAGTACATTAAGACTACAGTACTAATGGGTCTGTCAGTCTCTGTTTCTCAGCCAGATTCAGTACATTAAGACTACAGTACTAATGGGTCTGCCAGTCTCTGTTTCTCAGCTAAATACAGTACATTAAGACTACAGTACTAATGGGTCTGTCAGTCTCTGTTTCTCAGCTAGATACAGTACATTAAGACTACAGTACTAATGGGTCTGTAAGCTACTACAGTACTAGTACTAATGTGTCTGGTCTCTGTTTCTCAGCCAAATACAGTACATTAAGACTACAGTATTAATGGGTCTGTCAGTCTCTGTTACTCAGCCAGATACGGTAACACTACAGTACTAATGGGTCTGTCAGTCTCTGTTTCTCAGCTAAATACAGTACATTAAGACTACAGTACTAATGGGTCTGTCAGTCTCTGTTTCTCAGCTAAATACAGTACATTAAGACTACAGTACTAATGGGTCTGTCAGTCTCTGTTTCTCAGCTAGATACAGTACATTAAGACTACAGTACTAATGGGTCTGTCAGTCTCTGTTTCTCAGCTAGATACAGTACATTAAGACTACAGTACTAATGGGTCTGTCAGTCTCTGTTTCTCAGCTAGATACAGTACATTAAGACTACAGTACTAATGGGTCTGTCAGTCTCTGTTTCTCAGCCAGATACAGTACATTAAGACTACAGTACTAATGGGTCTGTCAGTCTCTGTTTCTCAGCTAGATACAGTACATTAAGACTACAGTACTAATGGGTCTGTCAGTCTCTGTTTCTCAGCTAGATACAGTACATTAAGACTACAGTATTAATGGGTCTGTCAGTCTCTGTTACTCAGCCAGATACAGTACATTAAGACTACAGTACTAATGGGTCTGTCAGTCTCTGTTACTCAGCTAGATACAGTACATTAAGACTACAGTACTAATGGGTCTGTCAGTGTCTGTTTCTCAGCCAGATACAGTACATTAAGACTACAGTACTAATGGGTCTGTCAGTCTCTGTTTCTCAGCTAAATACAGTACATTAAGACTACAGTACTAATGGGTCTGTCAGTCTCTGTTTCTCAGCCAGATTCAGTACATTAAGACTACAGTTTCTAATGGGTCTGCCAGTCTCTGTTTCTCAGCTAAATACAGTACATTAAGACTACAGTACTAATGGGTCTGTCAGTCTCTGTTTCTCAGCTAGATACAGTACATTAAGACTACAGTACTAATGGGTCTGTCAGTCTCTGTTTCTCAGCTAGATACAGTAACACTACAGTACTAATGGGTCTGTCAGTCTCTGTTTCTCAGCCAAATACAGTACATTAAGACTACAGTATTAATGGGTCTGTCAGTCTCTGTTACTCAGCCAGATACGGTAACACTACAGTACTAATGGGTCTGTCAGTCTCTGTTTCTCAGCTAAATACAGTACATTAAGACTACAGTACTAATGGGTCTGTCAGTCTCTGTTTCTCAGCTAGATACAGTACATTAAGACTACAGTACTAATGGGTCTGTCAGTCTCTGTTTCTCAGCTAGATACAGTACATTAAGACTACAGTACTAATGGGTCTGTCAGTCTCTGTTTCTCAGCTAGATACAGTACATTAAGACTACAGTACTAATGGGTCTGTCAGTCTCTGTTTCTCAGCTAAATACAGTACATTAAGACTACAGTACTAATGGGTCTGTCAGTCTCTGTTTCTCAGCCAGATACAGTACATTAAGACTACAGTACTAATGGGTCTGTCAGTCTCTGTTTCTCAGCTAGATACAGTATATTAAGACTACAGTACTAATGGGTCTGTCAGTCTCTGTTTCTCAGCAAGATACAGTACAGTAACACTACAGTACTAATGGGTCTGTCAGTCTCTGTTTCTCAGCCAGATACAGTACAGTAACACTACAGTACTAATGGGTCTGTCAGTCTCTGTTACTCAGCCAGATACAGTAACACTACAGTACTAATGGGTCTGTCAGTCTCTGTTACTCAGCCAGATACAGTACATTAAGACTACAGTATTAATGGGTCTGTCAGTCTCTGTTACTCAGCCAGATACAGTACATTAAGACTACAGTATTAATGGGTCTGTCAGTCTCTGTTTCTCAGCCAGATACAGTACATTAAGACTACAGTACTAATGGGTCTGTCAGTCTTTGTTCCTCAGCTAGATACAGTACATTAAGACTACAGTACTAATGGGTCTGTCAGTCTCTGTTTCTCAGCCAGATACAGTACATTAAGACTACAGTACTAATGGGTCTGTCAGTCTCTGTTTCTCAGCCAGATACAGTACATTAAGACTACAGTACTAATGGGTCTGTCAGTCTCTGTTCCTCAGCTAGATACAGTACATTAAGACTACAGTACTAATGGGTCTGTCAGTCTCTGTTCTCAGCTAGATACAGTACATTAGACTACAGTATAATGGGTCTTTCAGTCTCTGTTTCTACATTACAGACTACAGTACTAATGGGTCTGTCAGTCTCTGTTTCTCAGCCAGATACAGTACATTAAGACTACAGTACTAATGGGTCTGCCAGTCTCTGTTTCTCAGCTAAATACAGTACATTAAGACTACAGTACTAATGGGTCTGTCAGTCTCTGTTCCTCAGCTAGATACAGTATATTAAGACTACAGTACTAATGGGTTTGTCAGTCTCTGTTTCTCAGCAAGATACAGTACAGTAACACTACAGTACTAATGGGTCTGTCAGTCTCTGTTTCTCAGCCAGATACAGTACAGTAACACTACAGTACTAATGGGTCTGTCAGTCTCTGTTACTCAGCCAGATACAGTAACACTACAGTACTAATGGGTCTGTCAGTCTCTGTTACTCAGCCAGATACAGTACATTAAGACTACAGTATTAATGGGTCTGTCAGTCTCTGTTACTCAGCCAGATACAGTACATTAAGACTACAGTATTAATGGGTCTGTCAGTCTCTGTTACTCAGCCAGATACAGTACATTAAGACTACAGTACTAATGGGTCTGTCAGTCTCTGTTTCTCAGTCTCTGTTTCTCAGCCAGATACAGTACATTAAGACTACAGTAATAATGGGTCTGTCAGTCTCTGTTACTCAGCCAGAGACAGTACATTAAGACTACAGTACTAATGGGTCTGTCAGTCTCTGTTCCTATGCTAGATAGAGTACATTAAGACTACAGTACTAATGGGTCTGTCAGTCTCTGTTCCTCAGCTAGATACAGTACATTATGACTACAGTACTAATGGGTCTTTCAGTCTCTGTTACTCAGCCAGATACAGTACATTAAGACTACAGTACTAATGTGTCTGTCAGTCTCTGTTTCTCAGCCAGATACAGTACAGTAACACTACAGTACTAATGGGTCTGTCAGTCTCTGTTTCTCAGCCAGATACAGTACAGTAACACTACAGTACTAATGGGTCTGTCAGTCTCTGTTTCTCAGCTAAATACAGTACATTAAGACTACAGTACTAATGGGTCTGTCAGTCTCTGTTTCTCAGCCAGATACAGTACATTAAGACTACAGTACTAATGGGTCTGTCAGTCTCTGTTTCTCAGGTAAATACAGTACATTAAGACTACAGTACTAATGGGTCTGTCAGTCTCTGTTTCTCAGCCAGATTCAGTACATTAAGACTACAGTACTAATGGGTCTGCCAGTCTCTGTTTCTCAGCTAAATACAGTACATTAAGACTACAGTACTAATGGGTCTGTCAGTCTCTGTTTCTCAGCTAGATACAGTACATTAAGACTACAGTACTAATGGGTCTGTCAGTCTCTGTTTCTCAGCTAGATACAGTAAAACTACAGTACTAATGGGTCTGTCAGTCTCTGTTTCTCAGCTAGATACAGTACATTAAGACTACAGTATTAATGGGTCTGTCAGTCTCTGTTACTCAGCCAGATACAGTACATTAAGACTACAGTACTAATGGGTCTGTCAGTCTCTGTTACTCAGCTAGATACAGTACATTAAGACTACAGTACTAATGGGTCTGTCAGTCTCTGTTTCTCAGCCAGATACAGTACATTAAGACTACAGTACTAATGGGTCTGTCAGTCTCTGTTTCTCAGCTAAATACAGTACATTAAGACTACAGTACTAATGGGTCTGTCAGTCTCTGTTTCTCAGCCAGATACAGTACATTAAGACTACAGTACTAATGGGTCTGTCAGTCTCTGTTTCTCAGCTAAATACAGTACATTAAGACTACAGTACTAATGGGTCTGTCAGTCTCTGTTTCTCAGCCAGATACAGTACATTAAGACTACAGTACTAATGGGTCTGTCAGTCTCTGTTTCTCAGCTAAATACAGTACATTAAGACTACAGTACTAATGGGTCTGTCAGTCTCTGTTTCTCAGCTAGATACAGTACATTAAGACTACAGTACTAATGGGTCTGTCAGTCTCTGTTTCTCAGCTAGATACAGTACATTAAGACTACAGTACTAATGGGTCTGTCAGTCTCTGTTTCTCAGCTAGATACAGTACATTAAGACTACAGTACTAATGGGTCTGTCAGTCTCTGTTTCTCAGCTAAATACAGTACATTAAGACTACAGTACTAATGGGTCTGTCAGTCTCTGTTTCTCAGCCAGATACAGTACATTAAGACTACAGTACTAATGGGTCTGTCAGTCTCTGTTTCTCAGCTAGATACAGTACATTAAGACTACAGTACTAATGGGTCTGTCAGTCTCTGTTTCTCAGCAAGATACAGTACAGTAACACTACAGTACTAATGGGTCTGTCAGTCTCTGTTTCTCAGCCAAATACAGTACATTAAGACTACAGTATTAATGGGTCTGTCAGTCTCTGTTACTCAGCCAGATACGGTAACACTACAGTACTAATGGGTCTGTCAGTCTCTGTTTCTCAGCTAGATACAGTACATTAAGACTACAGTACTAATGGGTCTGTCAGTCTCTGTTTCTCAGCTAAATACAGTACATTAAGACTACAGTACTAATGGGTCTGTCAGTCTCTGTTTCTCAGCTAGATACAGTACATTAAGACTACAGTACTAATGGGTCTGTCAGTCTTTGTTCCTCAGCTAGATACAGTACATTAAGACTACAGTACTAATGGGTCTGTCAGTCTCTGTTACTCAGCCAGATACAGTACATTAAGACTACAGTACTAATGGGTCTGTCAGTCTCTGTTTCTCAGCTAGATACAGTACATTAAGACTACAGTACTAATGGGTCTGTCAGTCTCTGTTTCTCAGCTAGATACAGTACATTAAGACTACAGTATTAATGGGTCTGTCAGTCTCTGTTACTCAGCCAGATACAGTACATTAAGACTACAGTACTAATGGGTCTGTCAGTCTCTGTTACTCAGCTAGATACAGTACATTAAGACTACAGTACTAATGGGTCTGTCAGTGTCTGTTTCTCAGCCAGATACAGTACATTAAGACTACAGTACTAATGGGTCTGTCAGTCTCTGTTTCTCAGCTAGATACAGTACATTAAGACTACAGTACTAATGGGTCTGTCAGTCTCTGTTTCTCAGCTAGATACAGTAACACTACAGTACTAATGGGTCTGTCAGTCTCTGTTTCTCAGCCAAATACAGTACATTAAGACTACAGTATTAATGGGTCTGTCAGTCTCTGTTACTCAGCCAGATACGGTAACACTACAGTACTAATGGGTCTGTCAGTCTCTGTTTCTCAGCTAAATACAGTACATTAAGACTACAGTACTAATGGGTCTGTCAGTCTCTGTTTCTCAGCTAAATACAGTACATTAAGACTACAGTACTAATGGGTCTGTCAGTCTCTGTTTCTCAGCTAGATACAGTACATTAAGACTACAGTACTAATGGGTCTGTCAGTCTCTGTTTCTCAGCTAGATACAGTACATTAAGACTACAGTACTAATGGGTCTGTCAGTCTCTGTTTCTCAGCTAAATACAGTACATTAAGACTACAGTACTAATGGGTCTGTCAGTCTCTATTTCTCAGCTAAATACAGTACATTAAGACTACAGTACTAATGGGTCTGTCAGTCTCTGTTTCTCAGCTAGATACAGTACATTAAGACTACAGTACTAATGGGTCTGTCAGTCTCTGTTTCTCAGCAAGATACAGTACAGTAACACTACAGTACTAATGGGTCTGTCAGTCTCTGTTTCTCAGCCAGATACAGTACAGTAACACTACAGTACTAATGGGTCTGTCAGTCTCTGTTACTCAGCCAGATACAGTACATTAAGACTACAGTATTAATGGGTCTGTCAGTCTCTGTTACTCAGCCAGATACAGTACATTAAGACTACAGTATTAATGGGTCTGTCAGTCTCTGTTACTCAGCCAGATACAGTACATTAAGACTACAGTACTAATGGGTCTGTCAGTCTCTGTTTCTCAGCTAGATACAGTACATTAAGACTACAGTATTAATGGGTCTTTCAGTCTCTGTTTCTCAGCTAGATACAGTACATTAAGACTACAGTACTAATGGGTCTGTCAGTCTTTGTTCCTCAGCTAGATACAGTACATTAAGACTACAGTACTAATGGGTCTCTCAGTCTCTGTTTCTCAGCCAGATACAGTACATTAAGACTACAGTAATAATGGGTCTGTCAGTCTCTGTTACTCAGCCAGATACAGTACATTAAGACTACAGTACTAATGGGTCTGTCAGTCTCTGTTCCTCAGCTAGATACAGTACATTAAGACTACAGTACTAATGGGTCTGTCAGTCTCTGTTCCTCAGCTAGATACAGTACATTATGACTACAGTACTAATGGGTCTTTCAGTCTCTGTTACTCAGCCAGATACAGTACATTAAGACTACAGTACTAATGGGTCTGTCAGTCTCTGTTTCTCAGCTAGATACATTACATTAAGACTACAGTACTAATGGGTCTGTCAGTCTCTGTTTCTCAGCTAGATACAGTACATTAAGACTACAGTATTAATGGGTCTGTCAGTCTCTGTTACTCAGCCAGATACAGTACATTAAGACTACAGTACTAATGGGACTGTCAGTCTCTGTTACTCAGCCAGATACAGTACATTAAGACTACAGTATTAATGGGTCTGTCAGTCTCTGTTACTCAGCCAGATACAGTACATTAAGACTACAGTATTAATGGGTCTGTCAGTCTCTGTTACTCAGCCAGATACAGTACATTAAGACTACAGTACTAATGGGTCTGTCAGTCTCTGTTTCTCAGCTAGATACAGTACATTAAGACTACAGTATTAATGGGTCTTTCAGTCTCTGTTTCTCAGCTAGATACATTACATTAAGACTACAGTACTAATGGGTCTGTCAGTCTCTGTTTCTCAGCTAGATACAGTACATTAAGACTACAGTATTAATGGGTCTGTCAGTCTCTGTTACTCAGCCAGATACAGTACATTAAGACTACAGTACTAATGGGTCTGTCAGTCTCTGTTACTCAGCTAGATACAGTACATTAAGACTACAGTACTAATGTGTCTGTCAGTCTCTGTTTCTCAGCCAGATACAGTACAGTAACACTACAGTACTAATGGGTCTGTCAGTCTCTGTTTCTCAGCCAGATACAGTACAGTAACACTACAGTACTAATGGGTCTGTCAGTCTCTGTTACTCAGCCAGATACAGTAACACTACAGTACTAATGGGTCTGTCAGTCTCTGTTACTCATTAAGACTACAGATACAGTCTCTGTTACTCAGCCAGATACAGTACATTAAGACTACAGTATTAATGGGTCTGTCAGTCTCTGTTACTCAGCCAGATACAGTACATTAAGACTACAGTACTAATGGGTCTGTCAGTCTCTGTTTCTCAGCTAGATACAGTACATTAAGACTACAGTACTAATGGGTCTGTCAGTCTCTGTTTCTCAGCTAGATACAGTACATTAAGACTACAGTACTAATGGGTCTGTCAGTCTCTGTTTCTCAGCCAGATACAGTACATTAAGACTACAGTACTAATGGGTCTGTCAGTCTCTGTTCCTCAGCTAGATACAGTACATTAAGACTACAGTACTAATGGGTCTGTCAGTCTCTGTTCCTCAGCTAGATACAGTACATTAAGACTACAGTACTAATGGGTCTGTCAGTCTCTGTTCCTCAGCTAGATACAGTACATTAAGACTACAGTACTAATGGGTCTAAGTCAGTACTAATGGGTCTGTCAGTCTCTGTTTCTCAGCTAGATACAGTACATTAAGACTACAGTACTAATGGGTCTGTCAGTCTCTGTTTCTCAGCTAGATACAGTACATTAAGACTACAGTATTAATGGGTCTGTCAGTCTCTGTTACTCAGCCAGATACAGTACATTAAGACTACAGTACTAATGGGTCTGTCAGTCTCTGTTACTCAGCAGTACATTAAGATACAGTACATTAAGACTACAGTACTAATGGGTCTGTCAGTCTCTGTTTCTCAGCTAGATACAGTACATTAAGACTACAGTACTAATGGGTCTGTCAGTCTCTGTTTCTCAGCCAGATACAGTACATTAAGACTACAGTACTAATGGGTCTGTCAGTCTCTGTTTCTCAGCTAAATACAGTACATTAAGACTACAGTACTAATGGGTCTGTCAGTCTCTGTTTCTCAGCCAGATTCAGTACATTAAGACTACAGTACTAATGGGTCTGTCAGTCTCTGTTTCTCAGCTAAATACAGTACATTAAGACTACAGTACTAATGGGTCTGTCAGTCTCTGTTTCTCAGCTAGATACAGTACATTAAGACTACAGTACTAATGGGTCTGTCAGTCTCTGTTTCTCAGCTAGATACAGTAACACTACAGTACTAATGGGTCTGTCAGTCTCTGTTTCTCAGCCAAATACAGTACATTAAGACTACAGTAATAATGGGTCTGTCAGTCTCTGTTACTCAGCCAGATACGGTAACACTACAGTACTAATGGGTCTGTCAGTCTCTGTTTCTCAGCTAAATACAGTACATTAAGACTACAGTACTAATGGGTCTGTCAGTCTCTGTTTCTCAGCTAAATACAGTACATTAAGACTACAGTACTAATGGGTCTGTCAGTCTCTGTTTCTCAGCTAAATACAGTACATTAAGACTACAGTACTAATGGGTCTGTCAGTCTCTGTTTCTCAGCCAGATACAGTACATTAAGACTACAGTACTAATGGGTCTGTCAGTCTCTGTTTCTCAGCTAAATACAGTACATTAAGACTACAGTACTAATGGGTCTGTCAGTCTCTGTTACTCAGCCAGATACAGTAACACTACAGTACTAATGGGTCTGTCAGTCTCTGTTTCTCAGCTAAATACAGTACATTAAGACTACAGTACTAATGGGTCTGTCAGTCTCTGTTTCTCAGCTAGATACAGTACATTAAGACTACAGTACTAATGGGTCTGTCAGTCTCTGTTTCTCAGCTAGATACAGTACATTAAGACTACAGTACTAATGGGTCTGTCAGTCTCTATTTCTCAGCTAAATACAGTACATTAAGACTACAGTACTAATGGGTCTGTCAGTCTCTGTTTCTCAGCCAGATACAGTACATTAAGACTACAGTACTAATGGGTCTGTCAGTCTCTGTTTCTCAGCTAGATACAGTACATTAAGACTACAGTACTAATGGGTCTGTCAGTCTCTGTTTCTCAGCAAGATACAGTACAGTAACACTACAGTACTAATGGGTCTGTCAGTCTCTGTTTCTCAGCCAGATACAGTACAGTAACACTACAGTACTAATGGGTCTGTCAGTCTCTGTTACTCAGCCAGATACAGTAACACTACAGTACTAATGGGTCTGTCAGTCTCTGTTACTCAGCCAGATACAGTACATTAAGACTACAGTATTAATGGGTCTGTCAGTCTCTGTTACTCAGCCAGATACAGTACATTAAGACTACAGTATTAATGGGTCTGTCAGTCTCTGTTACTCAGCCAGATACAGTACATTAAGACTACAGTACTAATGGGTCAGTCTCTGTTTCTCAGCTAGATACAGTACATTAAGACTACAGTATTAATGGGTCTTCAGTCTCTGTTTCTCAGCTAGATACAGTACATTAAGACTACAGTACTAATGGGTCTGTCAGTCTCTGTTCCTCAGCTAGATACAGTACATTAAGACTACAGTACTAATGGGTCTGTCAGTCTCTGTTTCTCAGCCAGATACAGTACATTAAGACTACAGTACTAATGGGTCTGTCAGTCTCTGTTTCTCAGCTAGATACAGTACATTAAGACTACAGTACTAATGGGTCTGTCAGTCTCTGTTTCTCAGCTAGATACAGTACATTAAGACTACAGTACTAATGGGTCTGTCAGTCTCTGTTACTCAGCCAGATACAGTACATTAAGACTACAGTACTAATGGGTCTGTCAGTCTCTGTTACTCAGCTAGATACAGTACATTAAGACTACAGTACTAATGGGTCTGTCAGTCTCTGTTTCTCAGCTAGATACAGTACATTAAGACTACAGTACTAATGGGTCTGTCAGTCTTTGTTTCTCAAGATACAGTACATTAAGACTACAGTACTAATGGGTCTGTCAGTCTCTGTTTCTCAGCTAGATACAGTACATGAAGACTACAGTACTAATGGGTCTGTCAGTCTCTGTTACTCAGCCAGATACAGTACATTAAGACTACAGTACTAATGGGTCTGTCAGTCTCTGTTTCTCAGCTAGATACAGTACATTAAGACTACAGTACTAATGGGTCTGTCAGTCTCTGTTTCTCAGCTAAATACAGTACATTAAGACTACAGTACTAATGGGTCTGTCAGTCTCTGTTAATGGGTCTCAGCCAGATACAGTACATTAAGACTACAGTACTAATGGGTCTGTCAGTCTCTGTTTCTCAGCTAGATACAGTACATTAAGACTACAGTACTAATGGGTCTGTCAGTCTCTGTTTCTCAGCTAGATACAGTACATTAAGACTACAGTACTAATGGGTCTGTCAGTCTCTGTTTCTCAGCTAGATACAGTACATTAAGACAGTACTAATGGGTCTGTAGTCTCTCAGCCAGGTACATTAAGACTACAGTACTAATGGGTCTGTCAGTCTCTGTTTCTCAGCTAAATACAGTACATTAAGACTACAGTACTAATGGGTCTGTCAGTCTCTGTTTCTCAGCTAGATACAGTACATTAAGACTACAGTACTAATGGGTCTGTCAGTCTCTGTTCTCAGCCTCAGCATTAAGATACAGTACATGGGTCATGCCAGCTCTGTTTCTCAGACTACAGTACTAATGGGTCTGTCAGTCTCTGTTTCTCAGCTAGATACAGTACATTAAGACTACAGTACTAATGGGTCTGTCAGTCTCTGTTTCTCAGCTAGATACAGTACATTAAGACTACAGTACTAATGGGTCTGTCAGTCTCTGTTTCTCAGCTAGATACAGTACATTAAGACTACAGTACTAATGGGTCTGTCATTAAGTCTCTGTTTCTCAGCTAGATACAGTACATTAAGACTACAGTACTAATGGGTCTGTCAGTCTCTGTTTCTCAGCCAGATACAGTACATTAAGACTACAGTACTAATGGGTCTGTCAGTCTCTGTTTCTCAGCTAAATACAGTACATTAAGACTACAGTACTAATGGGTCTGTCAGTCTCTGTTTCTCAGCTACAGTAACACTACAGTACTAATGGGTCTGTCAGTCTCTGTTTCTCAGACTACAGTACTAATGGGTCTGTCAGTCTCTGTTTCTCAGACAAATACAGTACATTAAGACTACAGTACTAATGGGTCTGTCAGTCTCTGTTTCTCAAGATACAGTACATTAAGACAGTACTAATGGGTCTGTCAGTCTCTGTTTCTCAGCTAAATACAGTACATTAAGACTACAGTACTAATGGGTCTGTCAGTCTCTACAGTACATTAAGACTCAGCTAATGGGTCTGTCAGTCTCTGTTTCTCAGCTAAATACAGTACATTAAGACTACAGTACTAATGGGTCTGTCAGTCTCTGTTTCTCAGCTAGATACAGTACATTAAGACTACAGTACTAATGGGTCTGTCAGTCTCTGTTTCTACTAATGGGTCTGTCAGTCTCTGTTTCTCAGCAGATACAGTACATTAAGATACAGTACATTAAGTTTCTCACTACAGTACAGTCTCTGTTTCTAGATATAACACTACAGTACTAATGGGTCTGTCAGTCTCTGTTTCTCAGCCAGATACAGTACATTAAGACTACAGTACTAATGGGTCTGTCAGTCTCTGTTTCTCAGCCAGATACAGTACATTAAGACTACAGTACTAATGGGTCTGTCAGTCTCTGTTACTCAGCCAGATACAGTACATTAAGACTACAGTACTAATGGGTCTGTCAGTCTCTGTTTCTCAGCTAGATACAGTACATTAAGACTACAGTACTAATGGGTCTGTCAGTCTCTGTTTCTCAGCTAAATACAGTACATTAAGACTACAGTACTAATGGGTCTGTCAGTCTCTGTTTCTCAGCCAGATACAGTACATTAAGACTACAGTACTAATGGGTCTGTCAGTCTCTGTTTCTCAGCTAAATACAGTACATTAAGACTACAGTACTAATGGGTCTGTCAGTCTCTATTTCTCAGCTAAATACAGTACATTAAGACTACAGTACTAATGGGTCTGTCAGCCTCTGTTTCTCAGCCAGATACAGTACATTAAGACTACAGTACTAATGGGTCTGTCAGTCTCTGTTTCTCAGCAAGATACAGTACAGTAACACTACAGTACTAATGGGTCTGTCAGTCTCTGTTTCTCAGCCAAATACAGTACATTAAGACTACAGTACTAATGGGTCCGTCAGTCTCTGTTACTCAGCCAGATACGGTAACACTACAGTACTAATGGGTCTTTCAGTCTCTGTTTCTCAGCCAGATTCAGTACATTAAGACTACAGTACTAATGGGTCTGCCAGTCTCTGTTTCTCAGCTAAATACAGTACATTAAGACTACAGTACTAATGGGTCTGTCAGTCTCTGTTTCTCAGCTAGATACAGTACATTAAGACTACAGTACTAGATGGGTCTGTCAGTCTCTGTTTCTACTAGATACAGTAACACTACAGTACTAATGGGTCTGTCAGTCTCTGTTTCTCAGCCAAATACAGTACATTAAGACTACAGTATTAATGGGTCTGTCAGTTACTCTGTTACTCATGGGTCTGTCAGTCTCTGATACAGCTAAATACAGTACATTAAGACTACAGTACTAATGGGTCTGTCAGTCTCTGTTTCTCAGCTAAATACAGTACATTAAGACTACAGTACTAATGGGTCTGTCAGTCTCTGTTTCTCAGCCAGATACAGTACATTAAGACTACAGTACTAATGGGTCTGTCAGTCTCTGTTTCTCAGCTAAATACAGTACATTAAGACTACAGTACTAATGGGTCTGTCAGTCTCTATTTCTCAGCTAAATACAGTACATTAAGACTACAGTACTAATGGGTCTGTCAGTCTCTGTTTCTCAGCCAGATACAGTACATTAAGACTACAGTACTAATGGGTCTGTCAGTCTCTGTTTCCCAGCTAGATACAGTACATTAAGACTACAGTACTAATGGGTCTGTCAGTCTCTGTTTCTCAGCAAGATACAGTACAGTAAGACTACAGTACTAATGGGTCTGTCAGTCTCTGTTACTCAGCTACAGATACAGTACATACAGTAACACTACAGTACTAATGGGTCTGTCAGTCTCTGTTACTCAGCCAGATACAGTACATTAAGACTACAGTATTAATGGGTCTGTCAGTCTCTGTTACTCAGCCAGATACAGTACATTAAGACTACAGTACTAATGGGTCTGTCAGTCTCTGTTACTCAGCCAGATACAGTACATTAAGACTACAGTACTAATGGGTCTGGTCTGTCTAGATACAGTACATTAAGACTGTTAATGGGTCTGTCAGTCTCTGTTTCTCAGCTAGATACAGTACATTAAGACTACAGTACTAATGGGTCTGTCAGTCTCTGTTTCTCAGCTAGATACAGTACATTAAGACTACAGTACTAATGGGTCTGTCAGTCTCTGTTTCTCAGCTAAGATACAGTACATTAAGACTACAGTACATTAATGGGTCTGTCAGTCTCTGTTACTCAGCTAGATACAGTACATTAAGACTACAGTACTAATGGGTCTGTCAGTCTCTGTTTCTCAGCTAGATACAGTACATTAAGACTACAGTACTAATGGGTCTGTCAGTCTCTGTTTCTCAGCTAAATACAGTACATTAAGACTACAGTACTAATGGGTCTGTCAGTCTGTTCTGTAGATACAGTACATTCAGTTACTCAGCTAGATACAGTACATTAAGACTACAGTACTAATGGGTCTGTCAGTCTCTGTTTCTCAGCTATACAGTAACACTACAGTACTAATGGGTCTGTCAGTCTCTGTTTCTCAAATACAGCATTAAGATACAGTACATTAAGACTACAGTACTAATGGGTCTGTCAGTCTCTCAGCTAAATACAGTTACTCAGCTCTGTTTCTCAGCTAAATACAGTACATTAAGACTACAGTACTAATGGGTCTGTCAGTCTCTGTTTCTCAGCCAGATACAGTACATTAAGACTACAGTACTAATGGGTCTGTCAGTCTCTGTTTCTCAGCTAGATACAGTACATTAAGACTACAGTACTAATGGGTCTGTCAGTCTCTGTTTCTCAGCTAAATACAGTACATTAAGACTACAGTACTAATGGGTCTGTCAGTCTCTGTTTCTCAGCCAGATACAGTACATTAAGACTACAGTACTAATGGGTCTGTCAGTCTCTGTTTCTCAGCAAGATACAGTACATTAAGACTACAGTACTAATGGGTCTGTCAGTCTCTGTTTCTCAGCAAAATACAGTACATTAAGACTACAGTACTAATGGGTCTGTCAGTCTCTGTTTCTCAGCCAGATACAGTACAGTAACACTACAGTACTAATGGGTCTGTCAGTCTCTGTTACTCAGCCAGATACAGTAACACTACAGTACTAATGGGTCTGTCAGTCTCTGTTACTCAGCCAGATACAGTACATTAAGACTACAGTATTAATGGGTCTGTCAGTCTCTGTTACTCAGCCAGATACAGTACATTAAGACTACAGTATTAATGGGTCTGTCAGTCTCTGTTACTCAGCCAGATACAGTACATTAAGACTACAGTACTAATGGGTCTGTCAGTCTCTGTTTCTCAGCTAGATACAGTACATTAAGACTACAGTATTAATGGGTCTGTCAGTCTCTGTTTCTCAGCTAGATACAGTACATTAAGACTACAGTACTAATGGGTCTGTCAGTCTTTGTTCCTCAGCTAGATACAGTACATTAAGACTACAGTACTAATGGGTCTGTCAGTCTCTGTTTCTCAGCCAGATACAGTACATTAAGACTACAGTACTAATGGGTCTGTCAGTCTCTGTTACTCAGCCAGATACAGTACATTAAGACTACAGTACTAATGGGTCTGTCAGTCTCTGTGCCTCAGCTAGATACAGTACATTAAGACTACAGTACTAATGGGTCTGTCAGTCTCTGTTCCTCAGCTAGATACAGTACATTAAGACTACAGTACTAATGGGTCTTTCAGTCTCTGTTACTCAGCCAGATACAGTACATTAAGACTACAGTACTAATGGGTCTGTCAGTCTCTGTTTCTCAGCTAGATACATTACATTAAGACTACAGTACTAATGGGTCTGTCAGTCTCTGTTTCTCAGCTAGATACAGTACATTAAGACTACAGTATTAATGGGTCTGTCAGTCTCTGTTACTCAGCCAGATACAGTACATTAAGACTACAGTACTAATGGGTCTGCCAGTCTCTGTTACTCAGCTAGATACAGTACATTAAGACTACAGTACTAATGGGTCTGTCAGTCTCTGTTTCTCAGCTAGATACAGTACATTAAGACTACAGTACTAATGGGTCTGTCAGTCTCTGTTTCTCAGCTAGATACAGTACATTAAGACTACAGTACTAATGGGTCTGTCAGTCTCTGTTTCTCAGCTAAATACAGTACATTAAGACTACAGTACTAATGGGTCTGTCAGTCTCTGTTACTCAGCCAGATACAGTACATTAAGACTACAGTACTAATGGGTCTGTCAGTTTCTCAGCTAAATACAGTATATTAAGACTACAGTACTAATGGGTCTGTCAGTCTCTGTTTCTCAGCCAGATACAGTACATTAAGACTACAGTACTAATGGGTCTGTCAGTCTCTGTTTCTCAGCCAGATACAGTACATTAAGACTACAGTACTAATGGGTCTGTCAGTCTCTGTTTCTCAGCTAAATACAGTACAGTAACACTACAGTACTAATGGGTCTGTCAGTCTCTGTTTCTCAGCCAGATACAGTACAGTAACACTACAGTACTAATGGGTCTGTCAGTCTCTGTTACTCAGCCAGATACAGTAACACTACAGTACTAATGGGTCTGTCAGTCTCTGTTACTCAGCCAGATACAGTACATTAAGACTACAGTATTAATGGGTCTGTCAGTCTCTGTTACTCAGCCAGATACAGTACATTAAGACTACAGTATTAATGGGTCTGTCAGTCTCTGTTACTCAGCCAGATACAGTACATTAAGACTACAGTACTAATGGGTCTGTCAGTCTCTGTTTCTCAGCTAGATACAGTACATTAAGACTACAGTATTAATGGGTCTGTCAGTCTCTGTTTCTCAGCTAGATACAGTACATTAAGACTACAGTACTAATGGGTCTGTCAGTCTTTGTTCCTCAGCTAGATACAGTACATTAAGACTACAGTACTAATGGGTCTGTCAGTCTCTGTTTCTCAGCCAGATACAGTACATTAAGACTACAGTACTAATGGGTCTGTCAGTCTCTGTTACTCAGCCAGATACAGTACATTAAGACTACAGTACTAATGGGTCTGTCAGTCTCTGTTGCCTCAGCTAGATACAGTACATTAAGACTACAGTACTAATGGGTCTGTCAGTCTCTGTTCCTCAGCTAGATACAGTACATTAAGACTACAGTACTAATGGGTCTGTCAGTCTCTGTTACTCAGCCAGATACAGTACATTAAGACTACAGTACTAATGGGTCTGTCAGTCTCTGTTTCTCAGCTAGATACAGTACATTAAGACTACAGTACTAATGGGTCTGTCAGTCTCTGTTTCTCAGCTAGATACAGTACATTAAGACTACAGTATTAATGGGTCTGTCAGTCTCTGTTACTCAGCCAGATACAGTACATTAAGACTACAGTACTAATGGGTCTGCCAGTCTCTGTTACTCAGCTAGATACAGTACATTAAGACTACAGTACTAATGGGTCTGTCAGTCTCTGTTTCTCAGCTAGATACAGTACATTAAGACTAAAGTACTAATGGGTCTGTCAGTCTCTGTTTAAGACTCTAAGCTGTCAGTCTCTGTTTCTCATACAGTACATTAAGACTACAGTACTAATGGGTCTGTCAGTCTCTGTTACTCAGCCAGATACAGTACATTAAGACTACAGTACTAATGGGTCTGTCAGTCTCTGTTTCTCAGCTAGATACAGTACATTAAGACTACAGTACTAATGGGTCTGTCAGTCTCTGTTTCTCAGCTAAATACAGTACATTAAGACTACAGTACTAATGGGTCTGTCAGTCTCTGTTTCTCAGCTAGATACAGTACATTAAGACTACAGTACTAATGGGTCTGTCAGTCTCTGTTTCTCAGCTAGATACAGTACATTAAGACTACAGTACTAATGGGTCTGTCAGTCTCTGTTTCTCAGCCAGATACAGTACATTAAGACTACAGTACTAATGGGTCTGTCAGTCTCTGTTTCTCAAGATACAGTACATTAAGACTACAGTACTAATGGGTCTGTCAGTCTCTGTTTCTCAGCTAGATACAGTACAGTAACACTACAGTACTAATGGGTCTGTCAGTCTCTGTTTCTCAGCCAGATACAGTACATTAAGACTACAGTACTAATGGGTCTGTCAGTCTCTGTTTTCTCAGCTAGATACAGTACATTAAGACTACAGTACTAATGGGTCTGTCAGTCTCTGTTACTCAGCCAGATACAGTACATTAAGACTACAGTACTAATGGGTCTGTCAGTCTCTGTTACTCAGCCAGATACAGTACATTAAGACTACAGTACTAATGGGTCTGTCAGTCTCTGTTTCTCAGCTAGATACAGTACATTAAGACTACAGTACTAATGGGTCTGTCAGTCTCTGTTTCTCAGCTAGATACAGTACATTAAGACTACAGTACTAATGGGTCTGTCAGTCTTTGTTCCTCAGCTAGATACAGTACATTAAGACTACAGTACTAATGGGTCTGTCAGTCTCTGTTTCTCAGCCAGATACAGTACATTAAGACTACAGTACTAATGGGTCTGTCAGTCTCTGTTACTCAGCCAGATACATTAAGTACAGTACATTAAGACTAGATACAGTACATTAATGTACTAATGGGTCTGTCAGTCTCTGTTTCTCAGCTAGATACAGTACATTAAGACTACAGTACTAATGGGTCTGTCAGTCTCTGTTTCTCAGCTAGATACAGTACATTAAGACTACAGTACTAATGGGTCTGTCAGTCTCTGTTTCTCAGCTAGATACAGTACATTAAGACTACAGTACTAATGGGTCTGTCAGTCTCTGTTTCTCAGCTAGATACAGTACATTAAGACTACAGTATTAATGGGTCTGTCAGTCTCTGTTTCTCAGCCAGATACAGTACATTAAGACTACAGTACTAATGGGTCTGTCAGTCTCTGTTTCTCAGCTAGATACAGTACATTAAGACTACAGTACTAATGGGTCTGTCAGTCTCTGTTTCTCAGCTAGATACAGTACATTAAGACTACAGTACTAATGGGTCTGTCAGTCTCTGTTTCTCAGCTAAATACAGTACATTAAGACTACAGTACTAATGGGTCTGTCAGTCTCTGTTACTCAGCCAGATACAGTACATTAAGACTACAGTACTAATGGGTCTGTCAGTCTCTGTTTCTACAGATAACATTAAGACTACAGTACTAATGGGTCTGTCAGTCTCTGTTTCTCAGCTAGATACAGTACATTAAGACTACAGTACTAATGGGTCTGTCAGTCTCTGTTTCTCAGCTAGATACAGTACATTAAGACTACAGTACTAATGGGTCTGTCAGTCTCTGTTTCTCAGCCAGATACAGTACATTAAGACTACAGTACTAATGGGTCTGTCAGTCTCTGTTTCTCAGCTAGATACAGTACATTAAGACTACAGTACTAATGGGTCTGTCAGTCTCTGTTACTCAGCTAGATACAGTACATTAAGACTACAGTACTAATGGGTCTGTCAGTCTCTGTTTCTCAGCCAGATACAGTACATTAAGACTACAGTACTAATGGGTCTGTCAGTCTCTGTTTCTCAGCTAGATACAGTACATTAAGACTACAGTACTAATGGGTCTGTCAGTCTCTGTTTCTCAGCTAGATACAGTACATTAAGACTACAGTACTAATGGGTCTGTCAGTCTCTGTTTCTCAGTTACAGTCAGCAGTACTAAGATACAGTACATTAAGACTACAGTACTAATGGGTCTGTCAGTCTCTGTTTCTCAGCCAGATACAGTACATTAAGACTACAGTACTAATGGGTCTGTCAGTCTCTGTACTCAGCTACAGTATGTTTCTCAGCTAAGATACAGTACATTAAGACTACAGTACTAATGGGTCTGTCAGTCTCTGTTTCTCAGCTAGATACAGTACATTAAGACTACAGTACTAATGGGTCTGTCAGTCTCTGTTTCTCAGCCAGATACAGTACATTAAGTCTCTGTTTCTCACTACAGTACATTACTACAGTACTAATGGGTCTGTCAGTCTCTGTTTCTCAGCTAGATACAGTACATTAAGACTACAGTACTAATGGGTCTGTCAGTCTCTGTTTCTCAGCTAGATACAGTACATTAAGACTACAGTACTAATGGGTCTGTCAGTCTCTGTTTCTCAGCCAGATACAGTACATTAAGACTACAGTACTAATGGGTCTGTCAGTCTCTGTTTCTCAGCTAGATACAGTACATTAAGACTACAGTACTAATGGGTCTGTCAGTCTCTGTTCTCAGCCAGATACAGTACATTAAGACTACAGTACTAATGGGTCATTAAGATACAGTACAGACTACAGTACTAATGGGTCTGTCAGTCTCTGTTCTCAGCTAGATACAGTACATTAAGACTACAGTACTAATGGGTCTGTCAGTCTCTGTTTCTCAGCTAGATACAGTACATTAAGACTACAGTACTAATGGGTCTGTCAGTCTCTGTTCCTCAGCTAGATACAGTACATTAAGACTACAGTACTAATGGGTCTGATCAGTCTCTGTGCCTCAGCTAGATACAGTACATTAAGACTACAGTACTAATGGGTCTGTCAGTCTCTGTTACTCAGCTAGATACAGTACATAAGACTAAGTACTAATGGGTCTGTCAGTCTCTGTTACTCAGCCAGATACAGTACATTAAGACTAATGGGTCTGTCAGTCTCTGTTTCTCAGCTAGATACAGTACATTAAGACTACAGTACTAATGGGTCTGTCAGTCTCTGTTTCTCAGCTAGATACAGTACATTAAGACTACAGTACTAATGGGGTCAGTCTCTGTTACTCAGATACAGTACATTAAGACTACAGTACTAATGGGTCTGTCAGTCTCTGTTTCTCAGCTAGATACAGTACATTAAGACTACAGTACTAATGGGTCTGTCAGTCTCTGTTTCTCAGCTAGATACAGTACATTAAGACTACAGTACTAATGGGTCTGTCAGTCTCTGTTTCTCAGCCAGATACAGTACATTAAGACTACAGTACTAATGGGTCTGTCAGTCTCTGTTTCTCAGCTAGATACAGTACATTAAGACTACAGTACTAATGGGTCTGTCAGTCTCTGTTTCTCAGCTAGATACAGTACATTAAGACTACAGTACTAATGGGTACATTAAGACTCAGTACTAATCTCTGTCAGTCTCTGTTTCTCAGCTAAATACAGTACATTAAGACTACAGTACTAATGGGTCTGTCAGTCTCTGTTTCTCAGCCAGATACAGTACATTAAGACTACAGTACTAATGGGTCTGTCAGTCTCTGTTTCTCAGCTAAATACAGTATATTAAGACTACAGTACTAATGGGTCTGTCAGTCTCTGTTTCTCAGCCAGATACAGTACATTAAGACTACAGTACTAATGGGTCTGTCAGTCTCTGTTTCTCAGCCAGATACAGTACATTAAGACTACAGTACTAATGGGTACATCAGTCTCTGTTTCTCAGCTAGATACAGACTACAGTACTAATGGGTCTGTCAGTCTCTGTTTCTCAGCCAGATACAGTACATTAAGACTACAGTACTAATGGGTCTGTCAGTCTCTGTTTCTCAGCCAGATACAGTACATTAAGACTACAGTACTAATGGGTCTGTCAGTCTCTGTTTCTCAGCTAAATACAGTACATTAAGACTACAGTACTAATGGGTCTGTCAGTCTCTGTCAGTCTCTGTTTCTCATCTAGATACAGTACATTAAGACTACAGTACTAATGGGTATATCAGTCTCTGTTTCTCAGCTAGATACAGTAACACTACAGTACTAATGGGTCTGTCAGTCTCTGTTTCTCAGCCAAATACAGTACATTAAGACTACAGTATTAATGGGTCTGTCAGTCTCTGTTACTCAGCCAGATACAGTAACACTACAGTACTAATGGGTCTGTCAGTCTCTGTTTCTCAGCTAAATACAGTACATTAAGACTACAGTACTAATGGGTCTGTCAGTCTCTGTTTCTCAGCTAGATACAGTACATTAAGACTACAGTACTAATGGGTCTGTCAGTCTCTGTTACTCAGCCAGATACAGTACATTAAGACTACAGTATTAATGGGTCTGTCAGTCTCTGTTCTCAGCTAGATACAGTACATTAAGACTACAGTATTAATGTGTCTGTCAGTCTCTGTTTCTCAGCTAAATACAGTACATTAAGACTACAGTACTAATGGGTCTGTCAGTCTCTGTTTCTCAGCCAGATACAGTAACACTACAGTACTAATGGGTCTGTCAGTCTCTGTTACTCAGCCAGATACAGTACATTAAGACTACAGTACTAATGGGTCTGTCAGTCTCTGTTACTCAGCCAGATACAGTACATTAAGACTACAGTATTAATGGGTCTGTCAGTCTCTGTTACTCAGCCAGATACAGTACATTAAGACTACAGTACTAATGGGTCTGTCAGTCTCTGTTTCTCAGCTAGATACAGTACATTAAGACTACAGTATTAATTTGTCTGTCAGTCTCTGTTTCTCAGCTAGATACAGTACATTAAGACTACAGTACTAATGGGTCTGTCAGTCTTTGTTACTCAGCCAGATACAGTACATTAAGACTACAGTACTAATGGGTCTGTCAGTCTCTGTTTCTCAGCCAGATACAGTACATTAAGACTACAGTACTAATGGGTCTGTCAGTCTCTGTTGGGTCTCAGTCTCTGTTCCTCCTAGATACAGTACATTAAGACTACAGTACTAATGGGTCTGTCAGTCTCTGTTCCTCAGCTAGATACAGTACATTAAGACTACAGTACAAAATGGGTCTGTCAGTCTCTGTTACTCAGCCAGATACAGTACATTAAGACTACAGTACTAATGGGTCTGTCAGTCTCTGTTTCTCAGCTAGATACAGTACATTAAGACTACAGTACTAATGGGTCTGTCAGTCTCTGTTTCTCAGCCAGATACAGTACATTAAGACTACAGTACTAATGGGTCTGTCAGTCTCTGTTACTCAGCCAGATACAGTACATTAAGACTACAGTACTAATGGGTCTGTCAGTCTCTGTTTCTCAGCTAGATACAGTACATTAAGACTACAGTACTAATGGGTCTGTCAGTCTCTGTTTCTCAGCTAAATACAGTACATTAAGACTACAGTACTAATGGGTCTGTCAGTCTCTGTTTCTCAGCTAAATACAGTACATTAAGACTACAGTACTAATGGGTCTGTCAGTCTCTGTTTCTCAGCTAGATACAGTACATTAAGACTACAGTACTAATGGGTCTGTCAGTCTCTGTTTCTCAGTACTAATGGGTATATCAGTCTCTGTTTCTCAGCTAGATACAGTAACACTACAGTACTAATGGGTCTGTCAGTCTCTGTTTCTCAGCCAAATACAGTACATTAAGACTACAGTATTAATGGGTCTGTCAGTCTCTGTTACTCAGCCAGATACAGTAACACTACAGTACTAATGGGTCTGTCAGTCTCTGTTTCTCAGCTAAATACAGTACATTAAGACTACAGTACTAATGGGTCTGTCAGTCTCTGTTTCTCAGCTAGATACAGTACATTAAGACTACAGTACTAATGGGTCTGTCAGTCTCTGTTACTCAGCCAGATACAGTACATTAAGACTACAGTATTAATGGGTCTGTCAGTCTCTGTTCCTCAGCTAGATACAGTACATTAAGACTACAGTATTAATGTGTCTGTCAGTCTCTGTTTCTCAGCTAAATACAGTACATTAAGACTACAGTACTAATGGGTCTGTCAGTCTCTGTTTCTCAGCCAGATACAGTAACACTACAGTACTAATGGGTCTGTCAGTCTCTGTTACTCAGCCAGATACAGTACATTAAGACTACAGTATTAATGGGTCTGTCAGTCTCTGTTACTCAGCCAGATACAGTACATTAAGACTACAGTATTAATGGGTCTGTCAGTCTCTGTTACTCAGCCAGATACAGTACATTAAGACTACAGTACTAATGGGTCTGTCAGTCTCTGTTTCTCAGCTAGATACAGTACATTAAGACTACAGTATTAATTTGTCTGTCAGTCTCTGTTTCTCAGCTAGATACAGTACATTAAGACTACAGTACTAATGGGTCTGTCAGTCTTTGTTCCTCAGCTAGATACAGTACATTAAGACTACAGTACTAATGGGTCTGTCAGTCTCTGTTTCTCAGCCAGATACAGTACATTAAGACTACAGTACTAATGGGTCTGTCAGTCTCTGTTACTCAGCCAGATACAGTACATTAAGACTACAGTACTAATGGGTCTGTCAGTCTCTGTTCCTCAGCTAGATACAGTACATTAAGACTACAGTACTAATGGGTCTGTCAGTCTCTGTTCCTCAGCTAGATACAGTACATTAAGACTACAGTACAAATGGGTCTTTCAGTCTCTGTTACTCAGCCAGATACAGTACATTAAGACTACAGTACTAATGGGTCTGTCAGTCTCTGTTTCTCAGCTAGATACATTACATTAAGACTACAGTACTAATGGGTCTGTCAGTCTCTGTTTCTCAGCTAGATACAGTACATTAAGACTACAGTATTAATGGGTCTGTCAGTCTCTGTTACTCAGCCAGATACAGTACATTAAGACTACAGTACTAATGGGTCTGTCAGTCTCTGTTACTCAGCTAGATACAGTACATTAAGACTACAGTACTAATGGGTCTGTCAGTCTCTGTTTCTCAGCTAGATACAGTACATTAAGACTACAGTACTAATGGGTCTGTCAGTCTCTGTTTCTCAGCTAGATACAGTACATTAAGACTACAGTACTAATGGGTCTGTCAGTCTCTGTTTCTCAGCTAAATACAGTACATTAAGACTACAGTACTAATGGGTCTGTCAGTCTCTGTTACTCAGCCAGATACAGTACATTAAGACTACAGTACTAATGGGTCTGTCAGTCTCTGTTTCTCAGCTAGATACAGTACATTAAGACTACAGTACTAATGGGTCTGTCAGTCTCTGTTTCTCAGCTAAATACAGTACATTAAGACTACAGTACTAATGGGTCTGTCAGTCTCTGTTTCTCAGCCAGATACAGTACATTAAGACTACAGTACTAATGGGTCTGTCAGTCTCTGTTTCTCAGCTAAATACAGTACATTAAGACTACAGTACTAATGGGTCTGTCAGTCTCTGTTTCTCAGCTAAATACAGTACATTAAGACTACAGTACTAATGGGTCTGTCAGTCTCTGTTTCTCAGCCAGATACAGTACATTAAGACTACAGTACTAATGGGTCTGTCAGTCTCTGTTTCTCATCTAGATACAGTACATTAAGACTACAGTACTAATGGGTCTATCAGTCTCTGTTTCTCAGCTAGATACAGTAACACTAGAGTACTAATGGGTCTGTCAGTCTCTGTTTCTCAGCCAAATACAGTACATTAAGACTACAGTACTAATGGGTCTGTCAGTCTCTGTTTCTCAGCTAAATACAGTACATTAAGACTACAGTACTAATGGGTCTGTCAGTCTCTGTTTCTCAGCCAGATACAGTACATTAAGACTACAGTACTAATGGGTCTGTCAGTCTCTGTTTCTCAGCTAAATACAGTACATTAAGACTACAGTACTAATGGGTCTGTCAGTCTCTGTTTCTCAGCTAAATACAGTACATTAAGACTACAGTACTAATGGGTCTGTCAGTCTCTGTTTCTCAGCCAGATACAGTACATTAAGACTACAGTACTAATGGGTCTGTCAGTCTCTGTTTCTCATCTAGATACAGTACATTAAGACTACAGTACTAATGGGTCTATCAGTCTCTGTTTCTCAGCTAGATACAGTAACACTAGAGTACTAATGGGTCTGTCAGTCTCTGTTTCTCAGCCAAATACAGTACATTAAGACTACAGTATTAATGGGTCTGTCAGTCTCTGTTACTCAGCCAGATACAGTAACACTACAGTACTAATGGGTCTGTCAGTCTCTGTTTCTCAGCTAAATACAGTACATTAAGACTACAGTACTAATGGGTCTGTCAGTCTCTGTTTCTCAGCTAGATACAGTACATTAAGACTACAGTACTAATGGGTCTGTCAGTCTCTGTTACTCAGTCAGATACAGTACATTAAGACTACAGTATTAATGGGTCTGTCAGTCTCTGTTCCTCAGCTAGATACAGTACATTAAGACTACAGTATTAATGTGTCTGTCAGTCTCTGTTTCTCAGCTAAATACAGTACATTAAGACTACAGTACTAATGGGTCTGTCAGTCTCTGTTTCTCAGCTAAATACAGTACATTAAGACTACAGTACTAATGGGTCTGTCAGTCTCTGTTTCTGAGCCAGATACAGTACATTAAGACTACAGTATTAATGGGTCTGTCAGTCTCTGTTTCTCAGCTAGATACAGTAACACTACAGTACTAATGGGTCTGTCAGTCTCTGTTCCTCTGCCAGATACAGTAACACTACAGTACTAATGGGTCTGTCAGTCTCTGTTTCTCAGCCAGATACAGTAACACTACAGTACTAATGGGTCTGTCAGTCTCTGTTTCTCAGCTAAATACAGTACATTAAGACTACATTATTAATGGGTCTGTCAGTCTCTGTTACTCAGCCAGATACAGTACATTAAGACTACAGTATTAATGGGTCTGTCAGTCTCTGTTACTCAGCTAGATACAGTACATTAAGACTACAGTATTAATGTGTCTGTCAGTCTCTGTTACTCAGCCAGATACAGTACATTAAGACTACAGTATTAATGGGTCTGTCAGTCTCTGTTACTCAGCCAGATACAGTACATTAAGACTACAGTACTAATGGGTCTGTCAGTCTCTGTTTCTCAGCCAGATACAGTACAGTAACACTACAGTACTAATGGGTCTGTCAGTCTCTGTTTCTCAGCAAGATACAGTACAGTAACACTACAGTACTAATGGGTCTGTCAGTCTCTGTTTCTCAGCCAGATACAGTACAGTAACACTACAGTACTAATGGGTCTGTCAGTCTCTGTTACTCAGCCAGATACAGTAACACTACAGTACTAATGGGTCTGTCAGTCTCTGTTACTCAGCCAGATACAGTACATTAAGACTACAGTACTAATGGGTCTGCCAGTCTCTGTTCCTCAGCTAAATACAGTACATTAAGACTACAGTATTAATGGGTCTGTCAGTCTCTGTTACTCAGCCAGATACAGTACATTAAGACTACAGTATTAATTGGTCTGTCAGTCTCTGTTACTCAGCCAGATACAGTACATTAAGACTACAGTACTAATGGGTCTGTCAGTCTCTGTTACTCAGCTAAATACAGTACATTAAGACTACAGTACTAATGGGTCTGTCAGTCTCTGTTACTCAGCCAGATACAGTACATTAAGACTACAGTACTAATGGGTCTGTCAGTCTCTGTTCCTCAGCTAGATACAGTACATTAAGACTACAGTACTAATGGGTCTGTCAGTCTCTGTTCCTCAGCTAGATACAGTACATTAAGACTACAGTACTAATGGGTCTGTCAGTCTCTGTTCCTCAGCTAGATACAGTACATTAAGACTACAGTACTAATGGGTCTGTCAGTCTCTGTTTCTCAGCCAGATACAGTACATTAAGACTACAGTACTAATGGGTCTGTCAGTCTCTGTTTCTCAGCTAAATACAGTACAGTAACACTACAGTATTAATGTGGGAGGGTATGTGTATGTCACCTTGACTGCTCTCTGTGTGTTAGATCCTCCTTCCTCTCTCTCCTCCCTGTCTCAGGAGAAGTCTCAGCTATATTAGATCGCCTAGAGCTGTGTAAGCATCATGAAATTGCCACTTTGGCCGTCACGCCCCCAGGCACTCTCTCTCACGCAGTGTGTGTGTTGGGGGTGGGGACGGGGGGTGCTGTATGTGTCCATTTCTGCCTGCTTCTGCCTGCTTGTATGGCTGTTCTACTGTGTGTCTATGGTGGTGTGAGTTATGTTCTTCTCTCTGTGTGTGCTGTATGCCTGTTATAGTGGGGAGAGCAGTTTCCCCTCAGACACAAATCTGTGTTAGAAGCAGCAGAAAGCTGTCAGTGCTTGTGAAGGAGGGGGAGGGAAGGAGGGAGGGAGAGAAGGACAGAAGGAAGGAGGAGGGAGGGAGAGAAGGACAGAAGGAAGGAGGAGAGAGGAGGGAGGGGGGGAAGAGCAAGGAGGGAGGGAGGGAAGGAGGAGGGAGGGAAGAAGGGAGGAGGGAGGGAGGAGGGAGGAGTACAGTAGGAGAGAGGTCCTCAATGTCAGGTTGCCCTCCAGATGGCTTTGCGTCCCAAATGGCACCCTATTCCCTATATAGTACACTACTTTAGACAGTTGTCCCAATCAGCCTTAGCACTACATAGGTAATAGGGTGCTATTTGGGAAGCTGAGAGCTCTTAGTTCTTTTGCTATAGTAAATGTTTGGAGGCCAAATGGTATCTATGATCGTATGCTATCCATTCATGTTTTTGGTAGGATATTGTTATATCTGAGATTTAACCAACGATATCAGGCCACACACAGTCAGGATTACAGACACCTGTGTGTCCTTTCACTGTAACGGTTTTCTTTAGGTGAAGGAGAGTCGGACCAAAATGCGGTGTGGCTATTGAGATTCATGTTTAATAAAACAATGGAACTACGAATCAATACAAAAAAAAAACATGCCGTGAAAACCGAAACATCCTATACTGGTGCAAAGTAACACAGAGACAGAAACAAGGACCATCACCCACAAGTACCCAACACCAAACAGGCTACCTAAATATGGTTCCCAATCAGAGACAATGACTCACACCTGCCTCTGATTGAGAACCATATCAGGCCAAACATAGAACTAGACAAACTAGAGATGAAACATAGAATGCCCACTCAGATCACACCCTGACCAAAAAAAACATATAAACATACAAAGCAAACTATGGTCAGGGTGTGACACTGACACTATATAAACTAGTCACCCCGCAATGTTTGTCATTATACCCTGATGAGGACATCTTGTCTGTCGAAATGTTGGATATTAGGTTATTAAATTATTACATCTGAGCTCCTAGAGTGTGAGGCTCTCATTTAATCTGTCAATAGTTCTCTATATATGTCTTGGAAACATGTTCAGATCCTATGAGGCAGCCTGTGGTAGTGTTTATTCAGGTTGTGGTAGTGTTTATTCAGGTTGTGGTAGTGTTCATTCAGGCTGTGGTAGTGTTCATTCACTGTGGTAGTGTTTATTCAGGCTGTGGTAGTGTTCATTCAGGTTGTGGTAGTGTTTATTCAGGCTGTGGTAGTGTTTATTCACTGTGGTAGTGTTTATTCAGGCTGTGGTCGTGTTCATTCATTTACATTACATTACATTTAAGTCATTTGGCAGACGCTCTTATCCAGAGCGACTTACAAATTGGTGAATTCACCTTCTGACATCAGTGGAACAGCCACTTTACAATAGTGCATCTAAATCATTTAAGGGGGGTGAGAAGGATAGCTTTATCCTATCCTAGGTATTCCTTGAAGAGGTGGGGTTTCAGGTGTCTCCGGAAGGTGGTGATTGACTCCGCTGTCCTGGCGTCGTGAGGGAGTTTGTTCCACCATTGGGGGCCAGAGCAGCGAACAGTTTTGACTGGGCTGAGCGGGAACTGTACTTCCTCAGTGGTAGGGAGGCGAGCAGGCCAGAGGTGGATGAACGCAGTGCCCTTGTTTGGGTGTAGGGCCTGATCAGAGCCTGGAGGTACTGCGGTGCCGTTCCCCTCACAGCTCCGTAGGCAAGCACCATGGTCTTGTAGCGGATGCGAGCTTCAACTGGAAGCCAGTGGAGAGAGCGGAGGAGCGGGGTGACGTGAGAGAACTTGGGAAGGTTGAACACCAGACGGGCTGCGGCGTTCTGGATGAGTTGTAGGGGTTTAATGGCACAGGCAGGGAGCCCAGCCAACAGCGAGTTGCAGTAATCCAGACGGGAGATGACAAGTGCCTGGATTAGGACCTGCGCCGCTTCCTGTGTGAGGCAGGGCGTACTCTGCGGATGTTGTAGAGCATGAACCTACAGGAACGGGCCACCGCCTTGATGTTAGTTGAGAACGACAGGGTGTTGTCCAGGATCACGCCAAGGTTCTTAGCGCTCTGGGAGGAGGTAACAATGGAGTTGTCAACCGTGATGGCGAGATCATGGAACGGGCAGTCCTTCCCCGGGAGGAAGAGCAGCTCCGTCTTGCCGAGGTTCAGCTTGAGGTGGTGATCCGTCATCCACACTGATATGTCTGCCAGACATGCAGAGATGTGATTCGCCACCTGGTCATCAGAAGGGGGAAAGGAGAAGATTAATTGTGTGTCGTCTGCATAGCAATGATAGGAGAGACCATGTGAGGTTATGACAGAGCCAAGTGACTTGGTGTATAGCGAGAATAGGAGAGGGCCTAGAACAGATCCCTGGGGGACACCAGTGGTGAGAGCGCGTGGCGAGGAGACAGATTCTCGCCACGCCACCTGGTAGGAGCGACCTGTCAGGTAGGATGCAATCCAAGCGTGGGCCGCACCGGAGATGCCCAACTCGGAGAGGGTGGAGAGGAGGATCTGATGGTTCACAGTGTCGAAGGCAGCCGATAGGTCTAGAAGGATGAGAGCAGAGGAGAGAGAGTTAGCTTTAGCAGTGCGGAGCGCCTCCGTGATACAGAGAAGAGCAGTCTCAGTTGAATGACTAGTCTTGAAACCTGACTGATTTGGATCAAGAAGGTCATTCTGAGAGAGATAGCGGGAGAGCTGGCCAAGGACGGCACGTTCAAGAGTTTTGGAGAGAAAAGAAAGAAGGGATACTGGTCTGTAGTTGTTGACATCGGAGGGATCGAGTGTAGGTTTTTTCAGAAGGGGAGCAACTCTCGCTCTCTTGAAGACGGAAGGGACGTAGCCAGCGGTCAGGGATGAGTTGATGAGCGAGGTGAGGTAGGGGAGAAGGTCTCCGGAAATGTTCTGGAGAAGAGAGGAGGGGATAGGGTCAAGCGGGCAGGTTGTTGGGCGGCCGGCCGTCACAAGAAGCGAGATTTCATCTGGAGAGAGAGGGGAGAAAGAGGTCAGAGCACAGGGTAGGGCAGTGTGAGCAGAACCAGCGGTGTCGTTTGACTTAGCAAACGAGGATCGGATGTCGTCGACCTTCTTTTCAAAATGGTTGACGAAGTCATCTGCAGAGAGGGAGGAGGGGGGGAGGGGGAGGAGGATTCAGGAGGGAGGAGAAGGTGGCAAAGAGCTTCCTAGGGTTAGAGGCAGATGCTTGGAATTTAGAGTGGAAGAAAGTGGCTTTAGCAGCAGAGACAGAGGAGGAAAATGTAGAGAGGAGGGAGTGAAAGGATGCCAGGTCCGCAGGGAGGCGAGTTTTCCTCCATTTCCGCTCGGCTGCCCGGAGCACTGTTCTGTGAGCTCGCAATGAGTCGTCGAGCCACGGAGCGGGAGGGGAGGACCGAGCCGGCCTGGAGGATAGGGGACATAGAGAGTCAAAGGATGCAGAAACGGAAGAGAGGAGGGTTGAGGAGGCAGAATCAGGAGATAGGTTGGAGAAGGTATGAGCAGAGGGAAGAGATGATAGGATGGAAGAGGAGAGAGTAGCGGGGGAGAGAGAGCGAAGGTTGGGACGGCGCGATACCATCCGAGTAGGGGCAGTGTGGGAAGTGTTGGATGAGAGCGAGAGGGAAAAGGATACAAGGTAGTGGTCGGAGACTTGGAGGGGAGTTGCAATGAGGTTAGTGGAAGAACAGCATCTAGTAAAGATGAGGTCGAGCGTATTGCCTGCCTTGTGAGTAGGGGGGGAAGGTGAGAGGGTGAGGTCAAAAGAGGAGAGGAATGGAAAGAAGGAGGCAGAGAGGAATGAGTCAAAGGTAGACGTGGGGAGGTTAAAGTCGCCCAGGACTGTGAGAGGTGAGCCGTCCTCAGGAAAGGAGCTTATCAAGGCATCAAGCTCATTGATGAACTCTCCGAGGGAACCTGGAGGGCGATAAATGATAAGGATGTTAAGCTTGAAAGGGCTGGTAACTGTGACAGCATGGAATTCAAAGGAGGCGATAGACAGATGGGTAAGGGGAGAAAGAGAGAATGACCACTTGGGAGAGATGAGGATCCCGGTGCCACCACCCCGCTGACCAGAAGCTCTCGGGGTGTGCGAGAACACGTGGGCGGACGAAGAGAGAGCAGTAGGAGTAGCAGTGTTGTCTGTGGTGATCCATGTTTCCGTCAGTGCCAAGAAGTCGAGGGACTGGAGGGAGGCATAGGCTGAGATGAACTCTGCCTTGTTGGCCGCAGATCGGCAGTTCCAGAGGCTACCGGAGACCTGGAACTCCACGTGGGTCGTGCGCGCTGGGACCACCAGATTAGGGTGGCCGCGGCCACGCGGTGTGGAGCGTTTGTATGGTCTGTGCAGAGAGGAGAGAACAGGGATAGATAGACACATAGTTGACAGGCTACAGAAGAGGCTACGCTAATGCAAAGGAGATTGGAATGACAAGTGGACTACACTTATCGAATGTTCAAAACGTTAAGCTTACGTAGCAAGAATCTTATTGACTAAAATGATTGAAATGATACAGTACTGCTGGAGTAGGCTAGCTGGCAGTGGCTACGTTGTTGACACTACACTAATCAAGACGTTCCGTCGAGTGAATAGTTTCTACATTGCTGCTATTCGGGGGCTAGCTGGCTAGCTAGCAGTGTTGATTACGTAACGTTACGTTAAAAGAACGACAATAGCTGGCTAGCTAACCTAGAAAATCGCTCCAGACTACACAATTGTCTTAGATACAAAGGCGGCTATGTAGCTAGCTAGCTACGATCAAACAAATCAAACCGTTGTACTGTAATGAAGTGAAATGAAAATGTGATACTACCTGTGGAGCGATGCGGAATGTTGACCGGGTTGTTGAAGTTCAATTCGGAAGACATTCACTGTGGTTGTCAGGATTTGGCCAGGGTTGTTCCGGGTTTTGGTCACTAGATGCCCCCATTGTGCTTTTTGACCTTATGTTTTTTCCCTTGTTCCCCATTATTATTTGCACCTGTACCTCGTTTCCCCTGATTGTATTTAAACCCTTAGTTTCCCTCAGTTCTGTGCTCTGTGTTTGTATGTTAGCACCCAGCCCTAGTGTTCTGTGTTTTCCTGTCGATTCCGGTGGATGCTCTTGTGGAATTCTGTTTTTGAGTGTCTCTTGAGGCTTTTTTGTGCTATTACTACCACCTTTTGGATTTGCCATTTTTGTATTTTAGGACTTCTCCTTTTTACTTTATTAAATACACCGTCTTAAGTACTGCTGTGTCTGCCTCATCTTCTGGGTTCTGCTGACTATTCGTGGCTCAGTTGGTTAACTGACTGTTTCTCACTCCGGAGACCCAGGTTCGTAACCGGGTCCTAACAGTGGTAGTGTTTATTCAGGCTGTGGTAGTGTTTATTCAGGCGGTGGTAGTGTTTATTCAGGTTGTGGTAGTGTTTATTCAGGTTGTGGTAGTGTTTATTCACTGTGGTAGTGTTTATTCAGGCTGTGGTAGTGTTTATTCAGGCTGTGGTAGTGTTTATTCAGGCTGTGGTAGTGTTCATTCACTGTGGTAGTGTTTATTCACTGTGGTAGTGTTTATTCAGTTTGTGGTAGTGTTTATTCAGGCTGTGGTAGTGTTTATTCAGGTTGTGGTAGTGTTTATTCACTGTGGTAGTGTTTATTCAGGTTGTGGTAGTGTTCATTCACTGTGGTAGTGTTTATTCAGGCTGTGGTAGTGTTTATTCACTGTGGTAGTGTTTATTCACTGTGGTAGTGTTTATTCAGTTTGTGGTAGTGTTTATTCAGGCTGTGGTAGTGTTTATTCAGGTTGTGGTAGTGTTTATTCACTGTGGTAGTGTTTATTCAGACTGTGGTAGTGTTTATTCAGACTGTGGTAGTGTTTATTCAGACTGTGGTAGTGTTTATTCAGACTGTGGTAGTGTTTATTCAGACTGTGGTAGTGTCCATTCACTGTGGTAGTGTTCATTCACTGTGGTAGTGTTTATTCAGGCTGTGGTAGTGTTTATTCAGGCTGTGGTAGTGTTTATTCAGGCTGTGGTAGTGTTTATTCAGGCTGTGGTAGTGTTCATTCACTGTGGTAGTGTTTATTCAGGCTGTGGTAGTGTTTATTCACTGTGGTAGTGTTCATTCACTGTGGTAGTGTTTATTCAGGCTGTGGTAGTGTTCATTCACTGTGGTAGTGTTTATTCAGGCTGTGGTAGTGTTTATTCAGGCTGTGGTAGTGTTTATTCACTGTGGTAGTGTTTATTCAGGCTGTGGTAGTGTTCATTCACTGTGGTAGTGTTTATTCAGGCTGTGGTAGTGTTTATTCAGGTTGTGGTAGTGTTTATTCACTGTGGTAGTGTTTATTCAGGCTGTGGTAGTGTTTATTCAGGCTGTGGTAGTGTTTATTCAGGCTGTGGTAGTGTTTATTCAGGCTGTGGTAGTGTTTATTCACTGTGGTAGTGTTTATTCACTGTGGTAGTGTTTATTCACTGTGGTAGTGTTTATTCACTGTGGTAGTGTTTATTCACTGTGGTAGTGTATATTCACTGTGGTAGTGTATATTCACTGTGGTAGTGTTCATTCACTGTGGTAGTGTTTATTCAGTTTGTGGTAGTGTTTATTCAGGCTGTAGTAGTGTTTATTCAGGCTGTGGTAGTGTTTATTCAGGCTGTGGTAGTGTTTATTCAGGCTGTGGTAGTGTTTATTCAGGCTGTGGTAGTGTTTATTCACTGTGGTAGTGTTTATTCAGGCTGTGGTAGTGTTTATTCAGGTTGTGGTAGTGTTTATTCAGGCTGTGGTAGTGTTTATTCAGGCTGTGGTAGTGTTTATTCAGGCTGTGGTAGTGTTTATTCAGGCTGTGGTAGTGTTTATTGTCAGGATTTTGCCAGTGTTCCGGTTTTTGGTCACTAGATGCCCCCATTGTGCTTTTTGACCTTTTGCTTTCCCTTGATCCCCATTATTATTTGCACCTGTGTCTCGTTTACCCTGATTGTATTTAAACCCTTTGTTTCCCTCAGTTCTTTGCTCTGTGTTTGTATGTTAGCACCCAGCCCTAGTATTCTGTGTACTCTTGTTGATCCCGGTGGACGCTCCTGTGGAATTCTGTTTTTTGTTCTTGTTTATTTATTTTTGAGTATCTTTTGAGGCTTTTTATGCTATACCTACCACCTTGTGGATTTACCTTTTTGTCTTGGAGGATTACCTTGTGGATTACCTTGTTCTTGTGGAATTCCTTTTGAGCTTGTGGAGTTACATGTTTTCCTGAAGGACTTCACTTTTTACTTTATTAAATACACCGTCTCAAGTACTGCTGTGTCTGCCTCATCTTCTGGGTTCTGCTGACTATTCGTGGCTCAGTTGGTTAAGTGACTGTTTCTCACTCCGGAGACCTGGGTTCGTAACCGGGTCCTGACATTTATTCAGGTTGTGGTAGTGTTTATTCAGGTTGTGGTAGTGTTTATTCAGGTTGTGGTAGTGTTTATTCAGGTTGTGGTAGTGTTTATTCAGGTTGTGGTAGTGTTTATTCAGGTTGTGGTAGTGTTTATTCAGGCTGCGGTAGTGTTTATTCAGGCGGCGGTAGTGTTTATTCAGTGATGATGTGTCTCCTAATGATAATGACATGGTGGTTCTATACCAAGTCTACTAATGATAATGACATGGTGGTTCTATACTAAGTCTACTAATGATAATGACATGGTGGTGCTATACCAAGTCTACTAATGATAATGACATGGTGGTTCTATACTAAGTCTACTAATGATAATGACATGGTGGTTCTATACCAAGTCTACTAATGATAATGACATGGTGGTTATATACTAAGTCTACTAATGATAATGACATGGTGTTTCTATAGTAAGTCTACTAATGATAATGACATGGTGTTTCTATAGTAAGTCTACTAATGATAATGCCATGGTGGTTCTACATTAAGTCTATGAATGATAATGACATGGTGTTTCTATACTAAGTCTACTAATGTTAATGACATGGTGGTTCTATACTAAGTCTACTAATGACATGGTGGTTCTATACTAAGTCTACTAATGATAATGACATGGTGGTTCTAGATGTAGGTCTTTCGGAGCGTGAAGTTGCATGGTTTGCTAACTATCTGTCTGAGAACTCCGTGCACTCAATTTGATGGGCTCATGTCTGTTAAATTGTCTGTCTGTAATGGTGTGCCCCAAGGCTCTGTACTTGGTCCCCTCTTATTCACTATGTATATAAAAAATCTTGACAAAAATGTGCAAAATGCGCAACTTCACTTTTATGCTGATGATGCTGTTATTTATTGTTGTGCCTCGTCTCTCACCAAAGCTTTACAGAACTTGCAAACTGCTTTTTATACTCTTCAACATATCTTGTGTCAATTGAAGCTTATCCTCAATACTGACAAAACTAAACTAATGGTGTTTTCTAAAACAAGAAATAGACCTCTGAACCTTTCACCTATTACTACCTGCCAGGACAATAAAATTGAGACTGTAACCTCATATAAATATCTTGGAATTTTAATTGCCATGCGGTAGCAGAGAGAACAGTCTATGACTAGGGTGGCTGGAGTCCTTCACAATTTTTGTTGTCCTTAAGCCATTTATCCACAACTTTGGAAGTATAGTTAGAGTCGTTGTCCATTTGCAAGACCCATTTGCGACCAGCTTTAACTTCCTGACTGATGTCTTGAGATGTTGCTTCAATATAACCACATCATTTTCTTCTCTCATGATGCCATCTATTTTGTGAAGTGCACCAGTCCCTCCTGCAGCAAAGCACCCCCACAACATGATGCTGCCACCCCCGTGCTTCACGGTTGGGACGGTGGTCTTCCGCTCACAAGCCTCCCCCTTTTTCCTCCAAACATAACGATGGTCATTATGGTCAAACAGTTCTATTTTTGTTTCATAAGACCAGCGGATCTTTCTCCAAAAAGTACAATCTTTGTCCCCATGTGCAGTTGCAAACCGTGTTCTGGCTTTTTTTATGGTGGTTTTGGAGCAGTGGCTTCTTCCTTGCTGAGCGGCCTTTCAGGTTGTGTCGATATTGGACTCGTTTTACTGTGTATATAGATACTTTTTTACCTGTTTCCTCCAGCATCTTCACAAGTTCCTTTGCTGATGTTCTGGGATTAATTTACAGTTTTCGCACCAAAGTATCCAATGCTCTTTATTCATGTTATCCAATGCTCTTTATTCATGTTATCCAATGCTCTTTATTCATGTTATCCAATGCCCTTTATTCATGTTATCCAATGCCCTTTATTCATGTTATCCAATGCCCTTTATTCATGTTATCCAATGCCCTTTATTCATGTTATCCAATGCCCTTTATTCATGTTATCCAATGCCCTTTATTCATGTTATCCAATGCCCTTTATTCATGTTATCCAATGCCCTTTATTCAGGTTATCCAATGCCCTTTATTCAGGTTATCCATTGCCCAATTTAATCCAATTTTAGAAATGACTGACTGATGTGGATATGCAATCAGAGGTGTACAGTTATTTTTTAGAAGTGGGAGAATCTTTGATTTGGGTTCTGATAGGAATTCCACTGTTTCAGATTCAGTAGATACTATATCAGCAAATTGATCATTACTGCGTAGCTTGTTGGCCAGTAAACGACTGGGACGATTACCATGGAAGTAATGGTTGAGTCTAACTCGATGGATGGCAAATTCTGCTCTCTGTCTTATCAATAAATTACATTCTGTTTTATAATTAGAAAGAGTAATAGCTACCTGGTATGAAAATAGTGTTTTGTTGAGATAGCTCTAACACAGTTAACAACATTTCCATCTTTAACTGTGTTTGTATCTGTTAACTGTTGTGTCTTTGGCATCATTACAAGTGAACACTTATTTTATCAAATCAATTCTCTGTAATTATAATAATTATTATTATTTTATTTCACCTTTATTTAACCAGGTAAGCCAGTTGAGAACAAGTTCTCATTTACAACTCCAACCTGGCCTAGATTAAGCAAAGCAGTGCAACAAAAACAACAACACAGAGTTACACATAAACAAACATACATTCAGTAACACAAAAGAAAAACAGAAAGATCTATATACAGTGTGTTCAAATGTAGAATAGTAGGGAGGTAAGGCAATAAATAGGCCCTGAAGGCAAAAGTAATTACAATTTAGCATTAACACTGGAGTGATATATGTGCAGATGATGATGTGCAAGTAGAGATACTGGGTTGCAAAAGACCAAGAGGGTAAGTAATAATATGGAGATGAGGTAGTTGGGTGTGCTATTTACAGATGGGCTGTGTACAGGTACAGTGATCGGTAAGCTGCTCTGACAACCGATGCTTAAAGTTAGTGAGGGAGATATGAGACTCCAGCTTCAGTGATTTTTGAAATTCGTTCCAGTCATTGGCAGTAGAGAACTGGAAGGAAAGGCGGCCAAAGGGAGTGTTGGCTTTGGGGATGACCAGTGCAATGTACCTGCTGGAGTGCGTGCTACGGGTGGGTGTTGCTATGGTGACCAGTGAGCTGAGATAAGGCGGGACTTATTATTACGTGATCAAACTAATCATGTAAATGTAATTAACTAGGACATCGGGGCATCAAGGAAATTTCTTCTGATTACAAAGTTATAATTTTCCGAATATAACTCTTCAGAAATTGTAATATTTGATCAATTGGTCTTCTATTAATGATTTATTCTTTACCTCACGTCAGTCTCATTCCAGATGTTGTAAATTGCTGGTTATCTGCACGAACCCAGCCTAAACTATGAATCATCCATACACCAATTGGCTAAACAATTTATTTATGAACTTAATATTCACAGAAATGTACCAACAAACAAACAGTATATATGGTTACAAGGATAGGGAAGATCCCCCAGTGGGCTAAGCCGATATGACGGCTTGGTGGACAAAGGGATGTGGATGTGGACTGGGAAGTGGGTGTGGACTGGGAAGTGGGTGTGGATTGGGAAGGGGGTGTGGACTGGGAAGGGGGTGTGGACTGGGAAGTGGGTGTGGACTGGGAAGTGGGTGTGGATTGGGAAGGGGGTGTGGACTGGGAAGGGGGTGTGGACTGGGAAGGGTGGGAAAGACAAAAGGGCTCACACACAGTTGATAATTATATTCATTGAAATGCTAATCCTTTGCACATGAACGTTCACTCATTTGGGAATAATTGCAATCAATATTTACGCTCAGGTGTCATGATCTTCTCTGTTGGATTCCAGTCCGTCTGCTGGAGAGTTCATCCGAGTCTCTCTTTCTGTTTCCCTGAAGATCAGGGTCTTTTTTTGGTTAGAATGGATACTTCAGAGTACCATTCAGAAACGTTCTCATAGAATAGATGTTTTGGTGGTTGTCGGTCTTCGCATCCCTTCGCATTACATAAATTCTAGCTGCAGACTAGTAATTAGTATCTAAGATTTTCTCTTATTCTGTCGGGATTTCACAAGTCATTAAAGTAAAACTGCAAAGTATGGGACAAAGTGTTGTGTTTAGGGCAAATCAAATACAACACATTACTGAGTACCACTCTCCATATTTTCAAGCATAGTGGTGGCTGCATCATGTTATGGGTATTCTTGTAATCGTTAAGGACTGGGGAGATTTTCAGGATAAAAAATAAACGGAATGGAGCTAAGCACAAGTAAAATCCTAGAGGAAAACCTGGTTCAGTTTCCTTTCCATGAGACACTGGGAAATGCATTCACCTGTCAGCAAGGCAATAACCTAAAACACAAGGCCAAATCTACACTGGGAGATGAATTCACCTGTCAGCAGAACAATAACCTAAAACACAAGGCCAAATCTACACTGGGAGATGAATTCACCTGTCAGCAGAACAATAACCTAAAACACAAGGCCACATCTACACTGAGTTGCTCGCCAAGAAGACAGAGTTACAGTTTTGACTTAAATCTACAGTTTTTACTGAAATGTTTGTCTAGCAATGATCAATAACCAATTTGAGAGAGCTTGAACAACTTAGAAAATAATAATTGGCAAGTGTTGCACAATCCAGGTGTGGAAAGCTTTTAGGTTGTGTCTACACTTGACACTTACATGCGACTTCTACTATCGGAATACGGAGATCGCATTGAAAAGACCGGTCTAGACGCACAAAAGGTAGCTCTGTGGTCTGATTGTGTTCAGATCTGTCTGTCCACTTCAGGAGCTGGTCAGGGATGCATTGTGTGAGGATTTCTCCTCAGGATGGATGCAATCAGGCTGCCGAAAGTGCCTACATTAGGGGACATCATCAGCACTCCTCCCACAAGTCTCCAGAAAACGTGTGTTTTGGGACCAAGAGGCACCTTTTCATTATAACGTTGAAGGAAATGTGTTCCTAGCGTGTCAGAAACGTGTTTTGCTCTCTCATCATCTCTCTCTCTAGATATAGAGGCACTAGGGGAGCAATGTTCTCTCTTTCTCTCTCTCTCTCTCTCTCTCTCTCTCTCTCTCTCTCTCTCTCACTCAATATAGAAGCACTAGGGGAGCAATGTTTTTCTCTCTCTCTCTCTCTCTCTCTCTCTCTCTCTCAATAAAGAAGCACTAGGGGAGCAATGTTCCCTCTCTCTCTCTCTCTCTCTCTCTCTCTCTTGATATAGAAGCACTAGGGGGCAATGTTCCACCATTACTGTAGGAATTAATCGTCTGATTTTGAGTGTGTGTGTGTGTGTGTGAGTGTGTGTGTGTGTGTGTGGTGGGGTGGGGGGGCAGCAAATAGGCATCCAAGTGATTTTCCCACTTCACTTTAAAGAGAGAGAGACAGACAGACACTCTGAGCCTGGGGGAGAGAACAATCTCTAATGGTTGGGCCATTACTGTCACCAGCTGGCAGAGGGGGGGTAAAGGGAGAGGAGCGAGAGGGAGAGGAATGAAGGGAGTAGGGAGACAGAGAGCAGGGGGAGAGGAGAGAGGGGAGGGGAGGAATGAAGGAAGTAGAGAGATAGAGAGCAGGGGTAGAGAGGAGAGAGGGGAGGGGAGGAATGAAGGGAGTAGAGAGATAGAGAGCAGGGATAGAGAGGAGAGAGGGGAGGAATGATAGGAGTAGAGAGATAGAGAGCGAGGATAGAGAGCGGGGGTAGAGAGGAGAGAGGGGAGGAGAGGAATGAAGGGTGTAGAGAGATAGAGAGCAGGGATAGAGAGGAGAGAGGGGAGGAATGATAGGAGTAGAGAGATAGAGAGCGAGGATAGAGAGCGGGGGAGAGGAGAGAGGGGAGGAGAGGAATGAAGGGTGTAGAGAGATAGAGAGCAGGGATAGAGAGGAGAGAGGGGAGGAATGATAGGAGTAGAGAGATAGAGAGCGAGGATAGAGAGCGGGGGTAGAGAGGAGAGAGGGGAGGGGAGGAATGAAGGGAGTAGAGAGATAGAGATCAGGGGGTAGAGATGAGAGAAGGGAGGGGAAGGGAAGGGAGGAATGATAGGAGTAGCGAGATAGAGAGCGGGGATAGAGAGGAGAGAGGGGAGGAGAGGAATGAAGGGAGTAGAGAGATAGAGAGCGGGGGGAGAGGAGAGAGACAGGGGAGGATGTGAGTAGAGAGAGAGATCCACCCACTGTGTTATAATAGGACAGACACACTCTCTCCTCAAACAAATGGACTGAATGTGAAGTCAAGATATGGTTATCCTGTCATGTTAAAGAACATTAGTGTAAGGTAAGATTGGGTTCACTGGGTTAATGTTCTTTAACATGGTAGGATAACCAGGTCTTACCATACACTAATGTTCCTTAACATGGTAGGATACCCAGGTCTCACCATACACTAATGTTCCTTAACATGGTAGGATATCCAGGTCTCACCATACACTAATGTTCTTTAACATGGTAGGATACCCAGGTCTCACCATACACTAATGTTCTTTAACATGGTAGGATGCCCAGGTCTTACCATACACTAATGTTCTTTAACATGGTAGGATAACCAGGACTTACCATACACTAATGTTCTTTAACATGGTAGGATACCCAGGTCTTACCATACACTAATGTTCTTTAACATGGTAGGATGCCCAGGTCTTACCATACACTAATGTTCTTTAACATGGTAGGATAACCAGGTTTTACCATACACTAATGTTCTTTAACATGGTAGGATAACCAGGTCTTACCATACACTAATGTTCTTTAACATGGTAGGATACCCAGGTCTTACCATACACTAATGTTCTTTAACATGGTAGGATGCCCAGGTCTTACCATACACTAATGTTCTTTAACATGGTAGGATAACCAGGTTTTACCATACACTAATGTTCTTTAACATGGTAGGATAACCAGGTCTTACCATACACTAATGTTCTTTAACATGGTAGGATACCCAGGTCTTACCATACACTAATGTTCTTTAACATGGTAGGATAACCAGGTCTTACCATACACTAATGTTTTTTAACATGGTAGGATAACCAGGTTTTACCATACACTAATGTTCTTTAACATGGTAGGATAATCAGGTTTTACCATACACTAATGTTCTTTAACATGGTAGGATAACCAGGTTTTACCATACACTAATGTTCTTTAACATGGTAGGATAACCAGGTCTTACCATACACTAATGTTCTTTAACATGGTAGGATAACCAGGTCTTACCATACACTAATGTTCTTTAACATGGTAGGATAACCAGGTCTTACCATACACTAATGTTCTTTAACATGGTAGGATAACCAGGTCTTACCATACACTAATGTTCTTTAACATGGTAGGATACCCAGGTCTTACCATACACTAATGTTCTTTAACATGGTAGGATAACCAGGTCTTACCATACACTAATGTTCTTTAACATGGTAGGATACCCAGGTCTTACCATACACTAATGTTCTTTAACATGGTAGGATACCCAGGTCTTACCATACACTAATGTTCTTTAACATGGTAGGATGCCCAGGTCTTACCATACACTAATGTTCTTTAACATGGTAGGATAACCAGGTTTTACCATACACTAATGTTCTTTAACATGGTAGGATAACCAGGTCTTACCATACACTAATGTTCTTTAACATGGTAGGATAACCAGGTCTTACCATACACTAATGTTCTTTAACATGGTAGGATAACCAGGTCTTACCATACACTAATGTTTTTTAACATGGTAGGATAACCAGGTTTTACCATACACTAATGTTCTTTAACATGGTAGGATAATCAGGTTTTACCATACACTAATGTTCTTTAACATGGTAGGATAACCAGGTTTTACCATACACTCATGTTCTTTAACATGGTAGGATAACCAGGTCTTACCATACACTAATGTTCTTTAACATGGTAGGATAACCAGGTCTTACCATACACTAATGTTCTTTAACATGGTAGGATAACCAGGTCTTACCATACACTAATGTTCTTTAACATGGTAGGATAACCAGGTCTTACCATACACTAATGTTCTTTAACATGGTAGGATAACCAGGTCTTACCATACACTAATGTTCTTTAACATGGTAGGATAACCAGGTCTTACCATACACTAATGTTCTTTAACATGGTAGGATACCCAGGTCTTACCATACACTAATGTTCTTTAACATGGTAGGATACCCAGGTCTTACCATACACTAATGTTCTTTAACATGGTAGGATACCCAGGTCTTACCACAATACAGACACAGATGGAGAGAGAGTGAGCATTACCATGTCTTTAGCTGGGGTGGGGTTAAGTTCATAGCCAAGATGGTCAGATTTAAGAGGCATAAATATAAATTAACAATATATTATCATGAGAATTCAAGCTGTTCTATGACAAGAGGAGTGTAGGCTACTGTTGTGAAAATATCAATCGACTTGCTGTCAGTTCGACACACTTATTATGGTGTTGAAGTAGAGAGATGGTTAGAAGACTATGTGATGATGATTCCAAACCGGTTCACCTCCAAGATGGTTAGAAGACTATGTGATGATGATTCCAAACCAGTTCACATCCAAGATTGTTAGAAGACTATGTAGTGATGATTCCAAACCGGTTCACCTCCAAGATGGTTAGAAGACTATGTAGTGATGATTCCAAACCGGTTCACCTCCAAGATGGTTAGAAGACTATGTGATGATGATTCCAAACCGGTTCACCTCCAAGATGGTTAGAAGACTATGTAGTGATGATTCCAAACCGGTTCACCTCCAAGATGGTTAGAAGACTATGTGATGATGATTCCAAACCGGTTCACCTCCAAGATGGTTAGAAGACTATGTAGTGATGATTCCAAACCGGTTAAACTCCAAGATGGTTAGAAGACTATGTAGTGATGATTCCAAACCGGTTCACCTCCAAGATGGTTAGAAGACTATGTGATGATGATTCCAAACCAGTTCACATCCAAGATGGTTAGAAGACTATGTAGTGATGATTCCAAACCGGTTCACCTCCAAGATGGTTAGAAGACTATGTGATGATGATTCCAAACCAGTTCACATCCAAGATGGTTAGAAGACTATGTGATGATGATTCCAAACCGGTTCACCTCCAAGATGGTTAGAAGACTATGTAGTGATGATTCCAAACCGGTTCACCTCCAAGATGGTTAGAAGACTATGTGATGATGATTCCAAACCAGTTCACATCCAAGATGGTTAGAAGACTATGTAGTGATGATTCCAAACCGGTTCACCTCCAAGATGGTTAGAAGACTATGTGATGATGATTCCAAACCGGTCTGTGTGTCACCCTGGGGATCAGTATGCTGATGATGGATGCCATCCCATATTAGGGCTTAAGTCCCGCTAGTACACATCTGGACCCCAGCGGCGTATCCATGGAGACTAAACACACAAATAAATAATTGAAATATGAAAAATCTGACAAAACAACCCCAGCATGAGTCTGAAAGACCTCAAGGTCTTCAAGCCAGATTTAACCTAGTGTTAATTTGAATCAGGCCTCAAGGTCTTCAAGCCAGATTTAACCTAGTGTTAATTTGAATCAGGCCTCAAGGTCTTCAAGCCAGATTTAACCTAGTGTTAATTTGAATCAGGCCTCAAGGTCTTCAAGCCAGATTTAACCTAGTGTTAATTTGAATCAGGCCTCAAGGTCTTCAAGCCAGATTTAACCTAGTGTTAATTTGAATCAGGCCTCAAGGTCTTCAAGCCAGATTTAACCTAGTGTTAATTTGAATCAGGCCTCAAGGTCTTCAAGCCAGATTTAACCTAGTGTTAATTTGAATCAGGCCTCAAGGTCTTCAAGCCAGATTTAACCTAGTGTTAATTTGAATCAGGCCTCAAGGTCTTCAAGCCAGATTTAACCTAGTGTTAATTTGAATCAGGCCTCAAGGTCTTCAAGCCAGATTTAACCTAGTGTTAATTTGAATCAGGCCTCAAGGTCTTCAAGCCATATTTAACCTAGTGTTAATTTGAATCAGGCCTCAAGGTCTTCAAGCCTGGCTGTTCCAGCATCCCTCCCCTTCCTTCCCTACCCCTCCTCTGTATAAGTCGATTATATCTTCCTGGCTGTTCCAGCATCCCTCCCCTTCCTTCCCTACCCCTCCTCTGTATAAATCGATTATATCTTCCTGGTTGTTCCAGCATCCCTCCCCTTCCTTCCCTACCCCTCCTCTATATAAATATAACTTAAAAATAAGCACAACAATATTTTTTCTCTAAATTGTTGTGCACAAATGTGTTTACATCCCTGTTCGTGAGCATTTCTCCTTTGCCAAGATAATACATCCACCTGACAGGTGTGGCATATCAAGAAGCTGACTCAACAGCATGATTATTACACAGGTGCAACTTGTGCTGAGGACAATAAAAGGCCACTGAAATGTTTTGTCACACAACACAATGCCACAGATGTCTCAAGTTTTAAGGGGGCGTGCAATTGGCATGCTGACTGTAGGAATGTCAATCAGAGCTGTTGCCAGATAATTTAATGTTCTTTTCTCAACGATAAGCCGCCTCCAACATGGTTTTAGAGAAGTTGGCAGTACGTCCAACTGGCCTCACAACCGCAGACCACGTGTATGGCGTTGTGTGGGCGAGCGGTTTGCTGATGTCCATGTTGTGAACAGAGTGCCCCATGGTGGCAGAGGGGTTATGGTATGGGCAGGCAGGCATAAGCTACAGACAATGATGGCAATACTGCAATACTGGCCCACTGTCGTGACAGTTCCCTCCAATATCCAGCTTCTTCGCACAGCCATTGAAGAGGAGTGGGACAACATTCCACAGGCCACAATCAACAGCCTGATCAACTCTATGTGAAGGAGATGTGTCACGTTGCATGAGGAAAAAAGTGGCCACACCAGATACTGACTGGTTTTCTGATCCACACCCCTACATATCTGTATTCACCAGTCATGTGAATTGCATAGATTAAGGCCTAATACCTCTAAAGGACCGGCATGTTGAGCTCACAAAAAAACGATTCTCCTTGGGTTTTTGCCTGCCATATCAGTTCTGTTATATTCACATATATTATAGTTTTAGAAACTTCAGAGTGTTTTCTATCCAATGGCACCAATTATATGCATAGCTTCTGGGCCTGAGTAACAGGCAGTTTACTTTGGGCACATCAGTCAGACAGGAAGTGGAGAACATTAGACCCTAGCCTGAAGAAGTTTTAATCGGGGCCTGTTCGGCCCTCCTTTTCCTATAGTCCACGATCAGTTACTTTGTTTTGCTCACATTGAGAGAGAGGGTGTTGTCCTGGCACCACACTGCCAGTTCTCTGACCTCCTCCCTATAGACTGTCTCATCGTTGTCTGTGATCAGGCCTAACACTGTTATGTCATCAGCAAACTTAATGATGGTGTTTGTCACGTAGAGTAGGCCAGAAGGCTAAACTGGATAACCTCTATCAAAATAAAAAGATGGCGGAACCGCAAAAGTTCTTCTGTGCAAAGGAGTTTATTTACAAGTGATTCCAGAACAAAAAACAACAGTACTGCCATCAACATCTACCTTATGGGACAGCTTAAAAACAATGCTGCCCCATCCACAGCTCAATCCAAACTGCCTCTCCATGACTGAAAGAGAGGCTCCTTTTGTAGGGCTAGCCCCTCCCCTCAGAACAATTAACCCTAATTAATTAATCAATTAACAATACAAACCTACATTTTCCATGAACTAAACATACTAAAGGATATACATTGCAACACGGTTTTAAACAATATCACAACATAACATTTACAACATTACATCACTACTGACAATATCTTTCAATAGGCCCATATGCATTAATGAGCCATTTGGGACAGGCACTATAAAGCCAACCCAATTCCCTTAGCTCGGGTCCTTTTCCAGCATACCCGGAAGCTACAGAGATGGAGAGAGAGGAACAGAACAAACAAACAATGCGCTCATCCACAACATTGATAAGTATAATAATTATTGTATCTCTCAAATATGAACATTGAAAAGTGTGAAATGCATGCACCAAGACAGAAGTTAATTTGTGTGTCGACCCACATTGTTAACTTATCTTATAATGGCGCAGGGAGGAGTGATGAATATGTGTGTGCGTTAAAGAACCAAATGCTGCCCGCGGCCAGTGACGGACTTCTACGTCACAGTGTTTGAGTCATGTTTGGCCACACAGTCATGGGTGAACAGGGAGTACAGGAGGGGACTAACCACGCACCCCTGAGGGGTCCCCGTGTTGAGGATCAGTGTGGCAGATGTGTTGTTGCCTACCCTTACCACCTGGGGGAGGCCTGTCAGGAAGGCCAGGATCCAGTTGCAGAGGGAGGTGTTTAGTCCCAAGGTCCTTGGTGTAGTGGGCACTATGGTGTTGAACGCTGAGCTGTAGTCAATGAACAGCATTCTCACATTGGTGTTCATTTTGTCCGGGTGGGATAAAGTGTGATTTAGATTGTGTCATCTGTGGATCTGTTGGGGCGGTATGCAAATTGGAGTGGGTCTAGGGTTTCCGTGATGAAGGTGTTGATGTGAGCCATGACCAGCCTTTCAAAGCACTTCATCGCTACCGACGTGAGTGCTACAGGGCGGTAATTATTGAGGCAGGTTACCTTCGCTTTCTTGAGCACAGGGACTATGGTGGTCTGCTTGAAAATTGTAGGTATTACAGACTCGGTCAAGGAGAGGTTGAAAATGTCAGTGAAGACACTTGCCAGTTGGTCCTTGTATGCTTTGCGTACACGCCCTGGTAATCCGTCTGGCCCTGCGGCTTTGTGAATGTTGACCTGTTTAAAGGTATTGCTCGCATCGGCTATGGAGAACGTGATCAGGCAGTCGTCTGGAATAAGCTGTTGCCCTCATGCATGCTTCAGTGTTGCTTGCGCTAGAAGCGAGCATTAAAGGCATTTAGCTCATCTGGTAGGCTCGTGTCACTAGGCAGCTCAGGACTGGGTTTCCCTTTGTAGTCTGTAATAGTTTGCAAGCCCTGCCACATCCGACAAGTGTCAGAGCCGGCGTAGTAGGATTCAATCTTGGTCCTGTATTGACACTTTGCCTGTTTGATGGCTCGTCTAAGGGCATAGCAGGATTTCTTATTAGTGTCTGGATTAGTGAAAGTGGCAGCTCTAGCCTTTAGCTTGGTGCGGATGTTGCCTGTAATCCATGGCTTCTGGTTGGGATATGTACGTACGGTCACTGTGGGGACAATGTCGTCGATTCACTTATTGATGAAGCCGGTCACTGAGGTGGTGTACACCTCATGAATCCTGGAACATATTACAGTCTGTGCTGCAAAACAGTCCTGTAGGTCATCTGACCACTACAAGCATCCGGGTCATCTGACCACTACAATATTGAGCGAGTCACTGGTACTTCCTGCTTTAGTTTTTGAATGTAAGCAGGAATCAGGAGGATAGTATTACAGTCAGATTTCCCAAATGGAGGGTGAGGGATAGCTTTTTTTCTGTGTGGAGTAAAAGTGGTCTAGAGTTTTTTTCCCCTCTGGTTCCACATTTTACATGCTGGTAAAACTGATTTAAGTTTCCCTGCATTAAAGTCCCCGGCCACTAGGAGCACCACTTCTGGATGAGCATGTTCTTGTTTGGTTATGACCTTACACAGCTCATTGAGTGGAGTCTTAGCGCCAGCATCGGTTTGTGGTGGTAAATAGACAGCTACAGATAATATAGATGAGAACTCTCTGGGTAGATGGTGTGGTCTACAGCTTATTACATTTACATTTAAGTCATTTAGCAGACGCTCTTATCCAGAGCGACTTACAAATTGGTGAATTCACCTTCTGACATCAGTGGAACAGCCACTTTACAATAGTGCATCTAAATCATTTAAGGGGGGGGGGGTGAGAAGGTACTCAACCTCAGGTGAGCAATACCTCGAGACTTCTTTAATATTAGGCATCATCTGTTTTTGATAGATAGACACACACACCCTCCCCCATCTTACCAGCTGTAGATGTCCTGCCGATGTGTTTGTGTTGTTGAGTAGCATCAGCCTCGTATAGCTGGTAATGTGTTTGTGTTGTTGAGTAGCATCAGCCTCGTATAGCTGGTAATGTGTTTGTGTTGTTGAGTAGCATCAGCCTCGTATAGCTGGTAATGTGTTTGTGTTGTTGAGTAGCATCAGCCTCGTATAGCTGGTAATGTGTTTGTGTTGTTGAGTAGCATCAGCCTCGTATAGCTGGTAATGTGTTTGTGTTGTTGAGTAGCATCAGCCTCGTATAGCTGGTAATGTGTTTGTGTTGTTGAGTAGCATCAGCCTCGTATAGCTGGTAATGTGTTTGTGTTGTTGAGTAGCATCAGCCTCATGTAGCTAATCATGTGTTAGTGTTGTTGGTGTCTTAGTTGAATCAGCTTCTTGTTGCTTGAGCTTTTTGGTCTTAATTTAATGTTAGTGTTAGGTATTAAGGTTAGCAGTGTGGTTAAGGTTAGGTTTAGGTTTTATGACTTTGCAGCTGTGCATATCTGCCTCCAGTACAAGATTAATGATAAAAACACTGACCTGCATAGCTGTAGCTGGTAATGTGTTATGGCTTGTGAGGTTTTAGCTGTTAGCTGTGAGGATGACATGCCCCAGACTTGTTGCTGATGTCTGTTCTGAGAATAGACCTAGTGAATGTTAGAGTTACAACGTGTTAGGGTTGTTGATGACTTCTTAAATGTGAATACTAACTACATTATCCTGATGGCAGTTATAATGTGTTAGGGTTGTTTATGACTTCTTAAATGTGAATACTAACCACATTATCCTGATGGTAGTTATAATGTGTTAGGGTTGTTGATGACTTCTTAAATGTGAATACAAACTACATTATCCTGATGGTAGTTATAATGTGTTAGGGTTGTTGATGACTTCTTAAATTTGAATACAAACTACATTATCCTGATGGTAGTTATAATGTGTTAGGGTTGTTGATGACTTCTTAAACGTGAATACTAACTACATTATCCTGATGGCAGTTATGTGTTAGGGTTGTTGATGACTTCTTAAACGTGAATACTAACCACATTATCCTGATGGTAGTTATAATGTGTTAGGGTTGTTGATGACTTCTTAAACGTGAATACTAACTACATTATCCTGATGGCAGTTATGTGTTAGGGTTGTTGATGACTTCTTAAACGTGAATACTAACCACATTATCCTGATGGTAGTTATATTGTGTTAGGGTTGTTGATGACTTCTTAAACGTGAATACTAACCACATTATCCTGATGGTAGTTATAATGTGTTAGGGTTGTTGATGACTTCTTAAACGTGAATACTAACCACATTATCCTGATGGTAGTTATAATGTGTTAGGGTTGTTGATGACTTCTTAAACGTGAATACTAACTACATTATCCTGATGGCAGTTATGTGTTAGGGTTGTTGATGACTTCTTAAACGTGAATACTAACTACATTATCCTGAGGGTAGTTATAATGTGTTAGGGTTGTTGATGACTTCTTAAACGTGAATACTAACCACATTATCCTGATGACAGTTATAATGTGTTAGGGTTGTTGGTGATTTACGAGCTGCATCTTAAGGTAGTTTTCCACAGTATCCAGAGGTTATAATTGGATGGGAGGTAAATGAATCAGAGAATATGAGAGGAGACTCAGCAGGTGATGTGACAGAAGGAGAGGAGTGTTGAAGAGGGGCTTTTAGGACTGTGAGAGCTCTGCTCTGTTCCTCGTCTACCAAGATTCAATCATCAGGAAACCCAATGTTCTAATGCATCCTTTAGCTAAGAAATGATCTGCTTTTTGAAAGAACATCCCATCTATTTCTAACATAACTAACACCATCAAAGTGTCATCTCAGCTAGGGCATTGGAACGATCCAGAAAGTACTGTGTCTTTTGTTACACTACATGACCAAAAGTATGTGGACACGTGCTCTTCAAACATCTCATTCCAAAATCATGGCCATTAATATGGAGTGGCTGCTATAACGTCCTCCACTATTCTGGGAAGGCTTTCCACTAGATGTTGGAGTATTGGGGCACCAGTGTAGCCTAGTGGTTAGAGCGTTGGACTAGTAACCGGAACGTTGCAAGATCGAATCCCCAACCTGACAAGGTAAAAATCTGTTGTTCTGAACATGGTAGTTAACCCACTGTTCCTAGGCTGTAATTGAAAATAAGATGTTTTTCTTAACGGACTTGCCTAGTTAAATAAAGGTAAAATATTGCTACTGGGACTTTCTTCCATTCAGCCATATGATCATTAGTGAGGTCGGGCTCTGATGTTGGGCGATTAGGTCTGGCTCACAGTTGACGTTCCAATTAATTTCAAAGTTGTTCGATGGGGTTGAGGTCAGGGCTCTGTGCAGGCCAGTTAAGTTTTTCCACACCAATCTCGACAGCATATTTCTGTATGGACCTCGCTTTGTGCATGGGGGTATTGTCATTCTGAAACAAGAAAGGACCTTTCGTAAACTGTTGCCACAAATTTGGAAGGACAGAACGGTCTAGAATGTCTGCTGTAGCGTTAAGTTTTCCCTTCACTGGAACTAAGGGGCTTGGCCCGAACCACGAAAAACAGCCCCAGACCACCAGACTTTCAGTTGGCACTATGCTTTAGGGCAGGGAGAGTTCTGGAAGGTTAGAGGGAGAAAAAGATAGGGGAGAGAGAGCGGTTGAAAGAGCGATAGAGATGGGAGAGATACAGAGAGAGAAAGATAGGGAGAAAGATAGAGAGAGAGAGAGAGAGATGGCTGAATCCACTCATTTGAAGGTTTGTCCACATACATCGTCTATATTATTGTGACCTCATGTAGTGTATATTACTGTGACCTCATGTATTTTATATTACTGTGACCTCATGTAGTGTATATTACTGTGACCTCATGTATTGTATATTACTGTGACCTCATGTAGTGTATATTACTGTGACCTAAAGCTGCATCCCTGTCTCATCCCCATAGCCCCGTGGAAAGAAAGGTGTGTGTTTTTGCCAGTTTTAAACGCACACTTGATGTTTATGTAAATTAATTTTATAATGTTGTTTGTTTTCCCCCAACACTACTTTCCCTGAATTTGTATAGCAGACCCTCATGCCAAATTGAGTTGAAAGCTTTTTTGAAATCAACAAAGCATGAAGACTTTGCCTTTGATTTGGTTTGTTGGTTTATCAATTAGGGAGTGCAAGGTGAATACATGGTCTGTCATACGGTGATTTGGCAAAAAGCCAATTTGACATTTGCTCAGTACATTGTTTTCATTAAGGAAACGTAAGGACATCTCTCTCAGCAGACAAAACATTGCAAACAGCTAGCAGCAAAGTAGATTGATCACGAAAGTCAGAAAAGCAATAAAATGAATCGCTTACCTTTGATGATCTTCGGATGTTTGCACTCACGAGACTCCCAGTTAAAAGCAGAAATATAGATACAATTAATCACTAACCTTTGATGATCCTCATCAGATGACACTCATAGGACATCATGTTACACAATACATGTATGTTTTGTTTGATAATGTGCATATTTATATTCAAAAATCTCTGTTTACATTGGTGCGTTACGTGCAGTAATGTTTTGATTACAAAACATCTGGTGATTTTGCAGAAATACTCATAATAAACATTGATAAAAAATACAAGTGTTATTCACAGAATTAAAGATAGACTTCTCCTTAACTTCTTATGGTATAGGGGACGCTTACGTCCCACTTGGGCAAAAAACAGGGAAAATACAGAGCGGCAAATAAGAAAAAAATGACATAAAAATCTAACTTTCATTAAATCACACATGCAAGAAACTCAATTAAAGCTACACTCGTTGTGAATCCAGCCAACATGTCCAATTTTAAAAAGGCTTTTCGGCAAAAGCATAAGAAGCTATTATCTGGTGATAGTACAACAGTACACAAAGAGAGTAGCATATTTCAACCCTGCAGGCGCTACACAAAACGCAGAAATAAAATATAAAACATGCCTTACCTTTGACAAGCTTCTTTTGTTGGCACTCCAATATGTCCCATAAACATCACAATTGGTCCTTTTGTTCGATTAATTCCATCCATATATATATCCAAAATGTCAATTTATTTGCCGTGTTTGATCCAGAAAAAAACAGCTTCCAAATTGCGCAACGTCACTACAAAATATTTCAAAAGTTGCCTATAAACTTTGCCAAAATATTTCAAACTACTTTTGTAATACAACTTTGGGTATTTCTAAACATTAATAATCGATCAAATTGAAGACGGGTCTATCTGTGTTCAATACAGGAACACAACAAACCAAGCTACTTTTCAAGTCTTGTGCAACTCTCAACAGTGTTACGCAGTTCCTAGATGGCTGTACTTCTTCATTGCACAAATGAATAACCTCAACCAAATTCCAAAGACTGGTGACATCCAGTGGAAGCGGTAGGAACTGAAAACAAGTTCCTAAGAAATATCGTTTGCCAATGAGACCTCACTGAACAAACAGAGACCTAAAAAACAACAACAATCTGAACGGTTAGTCCTCAGGGTTTTGCCTGCTACATAAGTTCTGTTATACTCACAGAAATGATTCAAACAGTTTAAGAAACTTCAGAGTGTTTGCTATCCAAATCTAATAATATGCATATCTTATATTCTTGGCATGAGTAGTAGGAAGCTGAAATTGGGCACGCTATTTATCCAAAAGTGAAAATGCTGGCCCCTATACCTTAAGAAGTTAATGCAACCGCTGTGTCAGATTTAAAAAAAAACTTTACGGAAAAAGCATAATCTGAGAACGGCGCTCAGAGCCCAATCCAGCCAAAGAAATACCCGCCATGTTGGAGTCAACAGAAGTTAGAAATAACACTATAAATATTCACTTACCTTTGATCTTCATCAGAAGGCACTCCCAGGAATCCCAGTTTGACAATAAATTATTTGTTCCATAAAGTCCATCATTTATGTCCAAATAGCCACTTGTTGCGTATTCAGCCCAGTAATCCATCTTCATGAGGCCCAGGCACTTTGTCCAGACAAAAACTCAAAAAGTTCCATTACAGGTCGTAGAAATAAGTCAAACGATGTATGGAATCAATCTTTAGGACTTTTTTTAACATAAATCATCTAAGGTTCCAACTGGAGAATTTCATTGTCTGAAGAAAAGTACTGGAACGAGAGCATACTCTGTCGGGAGCGCGTGTCATGAGACCAATGCTCTCTGCCAGACCACTGACTAAAAGAGTTCTTATATATCCTCCTTTATAGTAGAATCCTAAAACTAGGATCTAAAGACTGCAACATCGAGTGGAAGCCCTAGGAAGTTATCTACAGACTGTACATCTCTCTTTCTGTCTTTCTTTCTCTCAGTTTAATTCAATTTAAGGGCTTTATTGTCATGGGAAACTTATGTTTACATTGCCAAAGCAAGTCAAGTAGACAATAAACAATAGCGGGCTAAACAATAAAAAATGAACAGTAAATATTACACTCATAGAAGAATAGAGACATTTCAAGTGTCATATTACAGCTACAGTTGAAGTCTGAAGCTTACATACACTTAGGTTGAAGACTAGTTTTTCAACCACTCCAAGTATTTTCTTAACAAACTATAGTTTTGGCAAGTCACTGAGGACATCTACTTTGTGCAGGACACAAGTAATTTTTCCAACAATTGCTTACAGACAGATTATTTCACTTATAATTCAATGTATCACAATTCCAGTGGGTCAGACGTTTACCTACACGAGGTTGACTGTGCCTTTACACAGCTTGGAATATTCCAGAAAATTATGTTATGTTAGAAGCTTCTGATATGAGTCAGTCGTCATACCACTCAGGAAGGGGACACGTTCTGTCTCCTAGAGATGAACTTACTTTGGTGGGAAAAGTGCAAATCAATCCCAGAACAACAGCAAAGGACCTTGTGAAGCTGCTAGAGGAAACAGGTACAAAAGTATCTATATACACAGTAAAACGAGTCCAATATCGACACAACCTGAAAGGCCGCTCAGCAAGGAAGAAGCCACTGCTCCAAAACCACCATAAAAAAGCCAGACCACGGTTTGCAACTGCACATGGGGACAAAGATTGTACTTTTTGGAGAAAGGTCCGCTGGTCTTATGAAACAAAAATAGAACTGTTTGACCATAATGACCATCGTTATGTTTGGAGGAAAAAGGGGGAGGCTTGCAAGCGGAAGAACACCGTCCCAACCGTGAAGCACGGGGGTGGCAGCATCATGTTGTGGGGGGGCTTTGCTGTAGGAGGGACTGGTGCACTTCACAAAATAGATGGCATCATGAGATAAGAAAATGATGTGGTTATATTGAAGCAACATCTCAAGACATCAGTCAGGAAGTTAAAGCTGGTCGCAAATGGGTTTTCCAAATGGACAACGACTCTAACTATACTTCCAAAGTTGTGGCTAAATGGCTTAAGGACAACAAAAATTGTGAAGGACTCCAGCCACCCTAGTCATAGACTGTTCTGTAATCAATATCAAAGACTTGTTCTTATTCTGTCGGTATCGATAGTCTAAGAGTTTAACCACGTGGTATGGTTAAAAGATTCTACAACCTTTAGCCATCTCATAATTGAGATAAGCTTGGTCTACAACCTTAGTCCTCCCATAATGGAGAAAAACATGGTCTGCCGATAATTTCTCAAAGTTGGGTTTTATTCAGAATGGCAGAAGAGGGCTGTCCCAGGATGTCTGACCCTAACTGGGCTCAGGGGCGGTCCTCTGATTTAGTTCAAATCAAAAGGGAATTGTATTTTTCTTCATTAAACAGTCCAAAATCATATTACACAATTATACAAACAGTCTCATACTCACTCATTCATCTTATACAACAATTAGATGTAAACCTCATATCTGAGGCTGTTATATAAACAGCGTTATGGTAATGTGGCCACACCGTCTCCCATGAGCTTCCCAAGTTGTGCCAAACGGACCAGTTCGTAGCTGGATTCTTCACCCATCGTTTACACTTTCTCTGGAACATGACATGTGTTCCTACCTCAAGTTCTGTGAGGTGGAAGGATTTCCCTTGTCCTCTGAAGGTTTACCCTATCTCTAATACTGTGTGGCCATGAGGCAGGGTTTTCTGAGGAATTTACGACCTCACTCTGCCCACAGCAGTCTGGTTGTAGAAGCAGAGAGCGGGGGATTGTGCTCGCTGTACTCAAAGAGGGCAACGTCATGACAGGAGTCTATCAAAATTGAAATAGTTTTTGAAATCTTTGTGGGTCTGTGTAATCTGAGGAAAATATGTTACTCTAATATGGTTAGGCATTTGGCAGGAGGTTGGGACGTGCAGGTCAGTTTCCACCAGACAGATGACAGATTAATGTTAGAACAGAGGGATGACAGAGAAGCGTTGAATAGATGAATGTTTGAATGGACAGAGGACAGAGAAGTGATGAATAGATTTATGTTAGAACAGACAGAGGACAGAGAAGTGTTGAATAAATGAATGTTAGAACAGAGAGAGGACAGAGAAGTGTTGAATAGATGAATGTTTGAATGGACAGAGGACAGAGAAGTGTTGAATAGATTTATGTTAGAACAGACAGAGGACAGAGAAGTGTTGAATAGATTTATGTTAGAACAGACAGAGGACAGAGAAGTGTTGGTGCCGTGGTAGTGATAGTGTTATCACCAGGGAGGGATGATGAGAGGAGAGACGAGGAGAGGAGAGTAGAGGAGAGGAGAGGAGAGAGGGGGGATATGAGGGGAGAGGAGAGAGAGAGGGACCAGTCTAGCTCCTACATGTGCTGCTGGTGTTATGTCGGGTCTCCTTAGAGACGGACGGATGGTGTTATTTCTGGTCTCCTTGGAGACGGACAGAGGGTGTTAGAAAAGCAATTATCTCGGTCTTTAGCCTCCACCAGGATGTGGCGGAGTTTACACCGTAGCAGGTTTGTTGGTGTTTCCACTGGTAATGTATGTGAATATAATCAACACATAATGACAACTGGAAACAGAATGTGACTCATATTTAACATCAACTTGTTGTGAGCATCTTTCAAATAACTCACATAGCTTTTTACCTCCAATTTTTGATGACTTGGGGGAATGCTTACCATTTCTTATTTAGCGTGTTTGGAGACCCCCAGTCACCATCTGACAAGGCGGAGAAAATAACGCAGGATGTCAGTGTTTTATTCTATTGTTTTCTATTTGTGGCTGTGTGATGATTTGTTTGTCTCTCTTTGTACGTGTCTCTCTCTCTCTAGTTGTGGCTGTCCCCCCTGGAGCGTGTCTGGGAGGCTGATCTAGAAGCCTGTCACCTCCTCCTGCGAGGCCTCCAGCTGCGTACACCTTTTTGGAATGGTCCGGACCTTGAGGACCCCACGACACTGGTACAACCCAGTGCACAGAGAGCCACTAAACAGGAAGCAGACCTGCAAGAGTGTGCCATGTTGACAGCCGTGGGGGGTTGCTGGTCCCACGAGGCCAACCTACAGAACTCAGAGGTCACCAAGGTAACGAACGCAGTGACCTATTCGCCCCCTGAGTTCTGGTCAGAAGCAGCACTGCATAAGGAATGTATTATTGAGGCTCCTGGCTGCATACCAGTATAACATTTAAGCGGAGGTTTACTGACAGTGGTAGCAGTGTCTGCATTTCAATGGAAAGAAATATATGTTTTTATGAAGTGTAATGTTGAGGTGTGGTTATCAACTTTGGGGTTTTATTTATTCGTAGAGCTATACAATACTGTAAATACATGTAGCCATATTTATCCAGGAAGATGAGAGCAACATCTGGTCTGCTATACATGTAACCTGACCTTTAAGTACCTTTGCAAAACATTGCAAGTATAATAATGAAGTCTTGTTCGTATTCACACAGATAGTAGTTATATACATTCCGACTATCATGTAATTATCCAGGAAGGACAAATGAGGGAAACTTGTGGTCTGGAACCTCTGACTCACAGTCCTCTGACTCACAGTCCTCTGACTCACAGTCCTCTGACTCACAGACCTCTGACTCACAGACCTCTAACTCACAGTCCTCTGACTCACAGTCCTCTGACTCACAGTCCTCTGACTCACAGTCCTCTGACTCACAGTCCTCTGACTCACAGTCCTCTGACTCACATCACAGTCCTCTGACTCACATCACAGTCCTCTGACTCACAGTCCTCTGACTCACAGTCCTCTGACTCACAGTCCTCTGACTCGCAGTCCTCTGACTCGCAGTCCTCTGACTCGCAGTCCTCTGACTCACAGTCCTCTGACTCACAGTCCTCTGACTCACAGTCCTCTTAACTCACAGTCCTCTTAACTCACAGTCCTCTGACTCACAGCAGTCCTCTGACTCACAGCAGTCCTCTGACTCACAGCAGTCCTCTGACTCACAGTCCTCTGACTCACAGTCCTCTGACTCACAGTCCTCTGACTCACAGTCCTCTGACTCACAGTCCTCTGACTCACATCACAGTCCTCTAACTCACAGTCCCCTGACTCGCAGTCCCCTGACTCGCAGTCCCCTGACTCGCAGTCCTCTGACTCACAGTCCTCTGACTCAGTCCTCTGACTCAGTCCTCTGACTCACAGTCCTCTGACTCACAGTCCTCTGACTCACATCACAGTCCTCTAACTCACAGTCCTCTGACTCACAGTCCTCTGACTCACAGTCCTCTGACTCACAGTCCTCTGACTCACAGTCCTCTGACTCACAGTCCTCTGACTCACAGTCCTCTGACTCACATCACAGTCCTCTAACTCACAGTCCTCTGACTCACAGTCCTCTAACTCACAGTCCTCTGACTCACAGTCCTCTGACTCGCAATCCTCTAACTCACAGTCCTCTGACTCACAGTCCTCTGACTCACAGTCCTCTGACTCACAGCAGTCCTCTGACTCACAGCAGTCCTCTGACTCACAGCAGTCCTCTGACTCACAGCAGTCCTCTGACTCACAGCAGTCCTCTGACTCACAGCAGTCCTCTGACTCACAGTCCTCTGACTCACAGTCCTCTGACTCACATCACAGTCCTCTAACTCACAGTCCTCTGACTCCCAGTCCTCTGACTCACAGTCCTCTGACTCACAGTCCTCTGACTCACAGTCCTCTGACTCACATCACAGTCCTCTGACTCACAGTCCTCTGACTCCCAGTCCTCTGACTCACAGTCCTCTGACTCACAGTCCTCTGACTCACATCACAGTCCTCTAACTCACAGTCCTCTGACTCACAGTCCTCTGACTCACAGTCCTCTGACTCACAGTCCTCTGACTCACAGTCCTCTGACTCACAGTCCTCTGACTCACAGTCCTCTGACTCACATCACAGTCCTCTAACTCACAGTCCTCTGACTCACAGTCCTCTGACTCACAGTCCTCTGACTCGCAGTCCTCTGACTCGCAATCCTCTAACTCACAGTCCTCTGACTCACAGCAGTCCTCTGACTCACAGTCCTCTGACTCACAGCAGTCCTCTGACTCACAGCAGTCCTCTGACTCACAGCAGTCCTCTGACTCACAGCAGTCCTCTGACTCACAGCAGTCCTCTGACTCACAGCAGTCCTCTGACTCACAGCAGTCCTCTGACTCACAGCAGTCCTCTGACTCACAGCAGTCCTCTGACTCACAGTCCTCTGACTCACAGTCCTCTGACTCACATCACAGTCCTCTAACTCACAGTCCTCTGACTCCCAGTCCTCTGACTCGCAGTCCTCTGACTCGCAGTCCTCTGACTCACACTCCTCTGACTCACAGTCCTCAGACTCACAGTCCTCTGACTCACAGTCCTCTGACTCACAGTCCTCTGACTCACAGTCCTCTGACTCACAGCAGTCCTCTGACTCACAGCAGTCCTCTGACTCACAGCAGTCCTCTGACTCACAGCAGTCCTCTGACTCACAGCAGTCCTCTGACTCACAGCAGTCCTCTGACTCACAGCAGTCCTCTGACTCACAGTCCTCTGACTCACAGTCCTCTTAATATGGATGAAAACGTGACTTGATCTCAAAGAGCCTCTGCAAAGTCGCATTAGCACACAGTCATCAGCAGTTTTACATTGGGGTAGTCAGCAACACAGTGTACTACTGAAAACAGGCCAGTTGACTACAGTTAGACAAATTGCTCTTCTTCCTGTTGGCATAGAGAGCATTGATGAAGAAAGAAATTTTTCAGTCACCAGGGAGATTTTGGCTGTCACCAGGGAGAGGGGAGGAGAGGAGAGGACAGGAGAGAAGGGGAGAGGAGAGGAGAGGACAGGACAGGAGAGAAGGGAAGAAGAGAGGACAGGAGAGAAGTCAGAGAGGAGAGGAGAGAAGGGGACAGGAGAGAAGGGGAGAGGAGATAAGGGGAGAGAAGGGGAGAGAAGGGGAGAGCAGAGGAGAGAAGGGGAGAGGAGAGGACAGGAGAGGACAGGAGAGAAGGGGAGAGAAGGGGAGAGGAGAGGACAGGAGAGAAGGGGAGAGGAGAGGACAGGACAGGAGAGAAGGGGAGAGGAGAGGAGAGGAGGAGATGAGGAGAGGAGAGGAGATGATGAGAGGAGAGGAGATGAGGAGATGAGGAGAGGAGATGAGGAGAGGAGAGGAGATGATGAGAGGAGAGGAGATGAGGAGATGAGGAGAGGAGGAGTGGAGGAGATGAGAGGAGAGTACACTAATGTAATAATGTACCACTGATAGTGTTATCACCAGGGAGTTGACTTGGCTGGTATCCCTCGTCCTAACAGTAGACTTATCTGGTATCCCTCGTCCTAACAGTAGACTTATCTGTTATCCCTTGTCCTAACAGTAGACTTAGCTGGTATCCCTTGTCCTAACAGTAGACTTATCTGTTATCCCTTGTCCTAACAGTAGACTTAGCTGGTATCCCTTGTCCTAACAGTAGACTTATCTGTTATCCCTTGTCCTAACAGTAGACTTATCTGTTAACCCTTGTCCTAACAGTAGACTTAGCTGGTATCCCTTGTCCTAACAGTAGACTTATCTGTTATCCCTTGTCCTAACAGTAGACTTATCTGTTATCCCTTGTCCGAACAGTAGACTTATCTGTTATCCCTTGTCCGAACAGTAGACTTAGCTGGTATCCCTTGTCCTAACAGTAGACTTAGCTGGTATCCCTCGTCCTAACAGTAGACTTAGCTGGTATCCCTCGTCCTAACAGTAGACTTATCTGTTATCCCTTGTCCTAACAGTAGACTTAACTGGTATCCCTTGTCCTAACAGTAGACTTAACTGGTATCCCTTGTCCTAACAGTAGACTTAGCTTGTATCCCTTGTCCTAACAGTAGACTTATCTGGTATCCCTTGTCCTAACAGTAGACTTATCTGGTACCCCTTGTCCTAACAGTAGACTTATCTGGTATCCCTTGTCCTAACAGTAGACTTATCTGTTATCCCTTGTCCGAACAGTAGACTTAACTGGTATCCCTTGTCCTAACAGTAGACTTAACTGGTATCCCTTGTCCTAACAGTAGACTTAGCTTGTATCCCTTGTCCTAACAGTAGACTTATCTGGTATCCCTTGTCCTAACAGTAGACTTATCTGGTATCCCTTGTCCTAACAGTAGACTTATCTGGTATCCCTTGTCCTAACAGTAGACTTATCTGTTATCCCTTGTCCGAACAGTAGACTTATCTGTTATCCCTTGTCCTAACAGTAGACTTAGCTGGTATCCCTTGTCCTAACAGTAGACTTATCTGTTATCCCTTGTCCTAACAGTAGACTTAGCTGGTATCCCTTGTCCTAACAGTAGACTTAGCTGGTATCCCTCGTCCTAACAGTAGACTTAGCTGGTATCCCTTGTCCTAACAGTAGACTTAACTGGTATCCCTTGTCCTAACAGTAGACTTAGCTTGTATCCCTCGTCCTAACAGTAGACTTAGCTGGTATCCCTTGTCCTAACAGTAGACTTAGCTGGTATCCCTCGTCCTAACAGTAGACTTAGCTGGTATCCCTTGTCCGAACAGTAGACTTATCTGTTATCCCTTGTCCGAACAGTAGACTTATCTGTTATCCCTTGTCCTTACAGTAGACTTAGCTGGTATCCCTTGTCCTAACAGTAGACTTAGATTGTATCCCTTGTCCTAACAGTAGACTTAGCTGGTATCCCTTGTCCTAACAGTAGACTTAGCTGGTATCCCTTGTCCTAACAGTAGACTTAGCTTGTATCCCTCGTCCTAACAGTTGACTTATCTGTTATCCCTTGTCCTAGCAGTAGACTTAGCTGGTATTCCTTCTCCTAACAGTTGACTTAGCTTGTATCCCTTGTCCTAACAGTAGACTTAGCTGGTATCCCTTGTCCGAACAGTAGACTTAGCTGGTATCCCTTGTCCGAACAGTAGACTTAGCTGGTATCCCTTGTCCTAACAGTAGACTTAGCTGGTATCCCTTGTCCTAACAGTAGACTTATCTGTTATCCCTTGTCCTAACAGTAGACTTATCTGTTATCCCTTGTCCGAACAGTAGACTTATCTGTTATCCCTTGTCCGCACAGTAGACTTATCTGGTATCCCTTGTCCTAACAGTAGACTTATCTGTTATCCCTTGTCCTAACATACCTTAAGGGAACATTTCGGCATTTACTGTATGGTTAGTGAGATAGTCCATATTGCAAATGTACGGTCCCTTACTAGACGTCCCGAAAACATTTGTAAAATTCGCGGACGGCGTCGGGCCGAGCGGCAGGGCCGGACCTACCGCGAAGTCATCAAATGAACTTTGTCGGACATTCGGTTTTCGTTTTATAAAATAATCAAATTTTGGTCATTTTTCCGCTATCCCGGAAAATCCCACAAGAGGGAATAAGCAATCATATTGCAATTTGACAAAACATCACAAATCACGACGGGGCCTTATCTCGAAAACTGAAAATATTTTGAAGCCGAAACTTTAATTGGGTCACACTGTCTGTTTTGAAGGGTTAGAAAAGTCACATCTCTCCAAAACTTCATATGTGTGACTAGGTAACCCTCCTAAACTGTAAATCAGTCATTTCTCCCAGCAGATGTCAAAGAAAAGCTCTCACACACACACACAGCAAGGATGGAGTAAAAAAGTGCGGTGCCTAAAGACACAGAGAGCGGGCAATGGCATAAACATAATCCCTAGGCCGTGCCGAGTTCAACGAGATATCCCGCTTGACCGTAGCTCGCTCGGTCTGAGAGCAGCGAGGATTCGAAAAGTAGGCCCAAAATGAAGCCTGCACCACAACGTCATTTGCTTTTGGGTGACAGCGGCGGAACCGTTAGGTTTAGAAAGACAATTCAGGAATGTTCCTAAGGTCCTTCCGATCCGTGCAAGCCTAACTTTGACCGTGTGGCATTAACCCTTAACAGTAAAACAGGTTTTTTTGATCTCATAGAATACAATGATATCTCTCCCCATAGGAATACATTGCCTGCTCCACCAAATTCAACCTGGAGCTTATATGGGTTATGAATGCCTTATGAACCTGTCTCCAGTCCATCAGGACTCTATAAGGTTTACCTGTGTCGATTCTAAGCTTCCTGGACCAACCGGAAGTGGTTAAAATCGCCCTAAAAGTGTATATCCATAACCTGCCTGCAGTTTGATAGACATAGTGCATTCAACCCTGTGTAAATCAGTCAGTTTTTATGGTAATATGGTATAGCTTCCTGTGCCAACCGGAAGTGCCATAATTGGTGTCTCAGGGGCTGTTTCGAGGGGTTAAAAAAGTCTGATCTTTCCAAAACTTCATATGTGAATAGCAAGTCATGGAAAAAAGTGGATTTTCAGCACCAATTAGGGTTTTGCTCGGACACCAAATGACCTATCGAGCCGAAACTTGGGATTCGGGGTCGCCTCAGCTAGGCCTACACATAACATAAGAAATGGACCCGCAGCTAGAACATAACTACGTGTTTTATGTTTTTTTTATGGTTTGAACCGAAGGCGTTGTGAATTTTGGGCCAGCTCTGAAGTATGTGATATTTGGCTACTAAACGAGTTGGGAAAAGTGGGTTTGGTGTCAGTTTGTATCAGTTTGGTGTCACAATGATATCTAATTTACTGATGGACGTTGACTTGCTGGTGACTCTTGTCCATTTGCAATGTGTTTAAACAGTGAGGTACCATCACCAAAAGTGACATTCTGAAATCAACCCTAACGAGCGATGGAGAGGTACCAGAATCACTGCCCAGCCATCCCGAGTTCATCGGGCCAGTCAATTTCGCATTCCTGCATGATGATTTTTATAGCATGACAAATTTGTGATGGTGAATGCCCATTGAAACATATTGCAAATGCACAGTGACTTTGCAAAAGTGAGAAAACATAAACAAATGGACATAATGAAATCAACACAACTATCACTGCCAGGCCATCCTGTGTTCATCAGGCCAGTCAATTTTGCATTTCTGCATGATTTTTGAGCATGACAAATTCGTGATGGTAAATGCCCATTGAACCATATTGCAAATGCACAGTGACTTTGCAAAAGTGAGAAAACATAAACAAATGGACATAATGAAATCAACACAACTATCACTGCCAGGCCATCCTGTGTTCATCAGGCCAGTCAATTTTGCATTTCTGCATGATTTTTGAGCATGACAAATTCGTGATGGTAAATGCCCATTGAAACATATTGCAAATGCACGTGCATTTGCAATATGATTCAATAGTGAAAAAAACATCACCAAATGGACATGTTGAAATCAACACCACGAGTGATGGAAAGGAACAACAATCACTGCCCGGCCATCCCGAGTTCATCAGGCCAGTCAATTTTGCATTTCTGCAGGATTTTTGAGCATGTCAAATTTCTTTTGGCCCCCACAAAACATATGCCTTATGCACAAGTAAAAATAAAAATAAAAAATTATGATAATAAAATATGACTAAAGTATGTTGATACAGTTCTTATATGTGTGTAATTGACATACAATTCGAAAGAATTTTGAAAAACTGTCCAGAAAACACTTTTTAAGGGTGTGGAGTTTTTTATAAAATTTTACTATTTTTGACTTTTGACTTTTGACTTCCTATGAAATCATATTCCAAATGGAGAAAACATATGCCTAACGCACAAGTAAAAAAATAAATAATAATTATGATAATAAAATATGACTAAAGTATGTTGATACAGTTCTTATACATGTGTAATTGACACAAAAATCGAAAGAATTTTGAAAAACGGTCCAGAAAGCACTTTTTTAAGGGGTGATAAGTTTTTGACAAAAAATTCATTTTTTCAAAATTTGGCTTTTGGATGTTGACTTGGGGTCCATTTCCAATATGAAAAACTACGGTGGAGCGCACATGCCACCTGTTGGATTTTTGAATTGTTACAACTGGCAATTGCCATATGGCATTTGCAATACATTTTGCATGAATCAACGCCGAATTGGGTGGTATTGGACACCGTGTATATGGTTTGTCCTATGCCAATGTTTTCCCATTCATTTTTGTCCATTTCAGGGGGGTAATTCCCTTACAGTAGACTTCACTTGCTTGACACACTGACCTAACTTGTTTACTTGTAGTGAGTAATAGTCTCCAGTTTTGTCTTTATTGTGTCCCTGTCGCCTTGTCATTCTTCATCACCATTGTGGAGTACAATGGCTGTGCGGGTGCCTTATTTTGCCCGGAGGGAGGGAGCTCCCATCTCACTTTGTTCATGGTGCCATCCATGCTTGTTTTATTCACAAGCAACTTGTTCGCCAATGACAGTGAAGTGAAGAAATGGTCCGTGGTGACATGTCTCCCCCAACGCAGGGTTCCACAAGCCTCATCACCACATTCTCCAACACTCGCTCACCTGCTGCCTGATGTGGACATTTTCACAGATATTGAAAGCCGTTCAGCATGTACAATTATGCTTTCACTACTCCCAGCAGGCCCCAGAGTAGACTGATAAGACTGCTTGGATTCAATGGGCTGATATGGGATACATACCATTTTAAGACTACAAGTAGAATGGATCAATACAATAGAATGGTTCGCCCTGTTCTTCATTCACAATCAGTGATTATGTAATTATGCATTGTTCGTTTCCCCTGCCTCATCAAATCACCCCTTTCTCCTCATCATACTTTACTTCATGCATTTCATTTGTTATGTGTGTGAAATTAGTTTTGGTATAGTTTAGGTTCAGTTTTGAGGCAATTATCTGGGTGTTGTCAGTTGGGCTTGTTGTTGCCTGTTGACTGTCACATCTGTACTGGAATTTATCAGCTAACAAACAAGCAACAAACAGGCTCAACCTGCTGCAAGTCAAATCAGACAAGGATAACTAGATTTAACAAACATTTTACCTCACAATTCTAAGCTAGGAAGTGTAAATGGTTTTCATCCAGCTAACCAGTTAAATATTCAAAAAAAGATCTAAAACAAAAAATGAGCTTGCTCGCAAAATTAGCCTGGTTTTGTTAAGCATGCACCCCAGCGTGGATGTTTTTGTTAAATGACAAACTGACCACAGTATGTATGTATGAATCTATCGTGATCAAGTATTGTCGTGCCGAAACATTTTAGACATTCCCATTCCAAAATGGGAGTTGATTTTCTTTCACTTCATTTTGAAAAAAGGCCAACATGTTTTCCAAAGCATTTTAGAACCGCAGACTGATCACATGACCTGATTGGATGATTCCTAAATACTGGTCATTAAATGGCGTTGCCGATCACAGATCCCCAGATTACAAAAAGTTGCTCATTGTCAATGGAAAAATGTTGTTGCAACCATTGCTGGCAACATTGCTCACAGATATTGCCCCCCAAAATTGCCAATGTGCCATGGCCTATCTTATGCTGGCCATATGATGCAGTTGTTTTAGTAGCCACGTCAATTACATTTGATCTCAACCTTTAAAGGGATACTTTGGAATTTTGGCAATAATGCCCTTTATCTACATCCCCAGAGGCAGATAATCTTGCGGATACAATTTTTATTGTACACATTTTCCAACAACTTAGACTAAAAATTAAATCTTAGTCTACTTCTCTGCTTTTCAGGTATAACATCGGAACACTTCTTCCACTGCCACAAACATATTTTTAAAGCACTAAGTAATAATAATATAATTTAATATAAAATGACCATGTAGTTGTTATTAAGTAAGTGGTTCCATGTTCTTTTGTTTAGTTTCTTTTTGTTTACTCAACTTTTCAGGCCAAGTGTTACCTGAACCCCCAAACTTGACATTCTGTGTATGGGTCTCATATGTTCATTCTATAAATGATTATTATTAACTTGACATTCTGTGTATGGGTACTCTAATATGTTCATTCTGTAAATGATTATTATTAACTTGACATTCTGTGTATGGGTACTCTCATATGTTCATTCTGTAAATGATTATTATTAACTTGACATTCTGTGTATGGGTACTCTCATATGTTCATTCTGTAAATTATTATTATCAACTTGACATTCTGTGTATGGGTAATCTCATATGTTCATTCTATAAATGATTATTATTAACTTGACATTCTGTGTATGGGTACTCTCATATGTTCATTCTGTAAATGATTATTAACTTGACATTCTGTGTATGGGTCTCATATGTTCATTCTGTAAATTATTATTATTAACTTGACATTCTGTGTATGGGTTCTCTCATATGTTCATTCTGTAAATTATTATTAACTTGACATTCTGTGTATGGGTACTTGTAACGTCGTTCTTCGTTTGTCGAAAGAGAGTCGGACCGAAATGCAGCGTGTTGGTTACTCATGTTTATTAATGAAAAGAATAACGGAACTATCCATGAAAATAACTAATAAATACAAAAACAACAAAACGGAACGTGAAACCTATTACAGCCTATCTGGTGAACACTACACAGAGACAGGAACAATCACCCACGAAATACAAAGCGAAACCCAGGCTACCTAAATACGGTTCCCAATCAGAGACAACGAGAATCACCTGACTCTGATTGAGAACCGCCTCAGGCAGCCAAACCTATTTAACACACACCCCTAATCAGCTACAATCCCAATAACTAAAAAAACCCCACTAAGAATACAACAAACAATAAACCCATGTCACACCCTGGCCTGACCAACTAATTAACTAAAACACAAAATACTAAGACCAAGGCGTGACAGAACCCCCCCCCCCCTAAGGTGCGGACTCCCGAACGCACCTCAAAACCATAGGGAGGGTCCGGGTGGGCGTCTGTCCATGGTGGCGGTTCCGGCTCGGGACGTGGACCCCACTTCATAAATGTCATTGTTCCCCCCCTTCGCGTCCTGGGATGATCCACCCTCGTCGCCGACCATGGCCGAATAGTCCTCACCCAGAAACCTACTGAACAGAGGAGCAGCTCGTGACTGAGGAGCAGCTCGGGACTGAGGGGCAGCTCGGGACTGAGGGGCAGCTCGGGACTGAGGGGCAGCTCGGGACTGAGGGGCAGCTCGGGACTGAGGGGCAGCTCGGGACTGAGGGGCAGCCCGGCACTGAGAGGCAGCCCAGTACTGAGAAGAAGCCCAGTACTGAGATGAAGCCCAGCCAGGCAGTTGAATCCGGCAGATCCTGGCTAACTGGCGGATCCTGGCTGACTAGCAGATCTGGCAGATCCTGGCCGACTGGCGGATCCTGGCTGACTGGCAGATCTGGAAGAGTCTGGTTGACTGGCAGATCTGGAAGAGTCTGGCTGAATAGCAGATCTGGAAGAGTCTGGCTGACTGGCAGATCTGGGAGAGTCTGGCTGACTGGCAGATCTGGGAGAGTCTGGCTGACTGGCAGATCTGGGAGAGTCTGGCTGACTGGCAGATCTGGGAGAGTCTGGCTGACTGGCAGATCTGGGAGAGTCTGGCTGACTGGCAGATCTGGGAGAGTCTGGCTGACTGGCAGATCTGGGAGAGTCTGGCTGACTGGCAGATCTGGAAGAGTCTGGCTGACTGGCAGATCTGGAAGAGTCTGGCTGACTGACAGATCCTGGCAGACTGACGGCTCTGGCTGCTTCATGCTGACTGACGGCTCTGGCTGCTCCATGCTGACTGGCGGCTCTGGCTGCTCCATGCAGACTGGCGGCTCTGGCTGCTCCATGCAGACTGGCGGCTCTGGCTGCTCCATGCAGACTGGCAGCTCCTTGCAGACTGGCAGCTCTAGCTGCTCCATGCAGACTGGCAGCTCTGACTGCTCCATGCAGACTGGCAGCTCCTTGCAGACTGGCAGCTCTAGCTGCTCCATGCAGACTGGCAGCTCTTTGCAGACTGGCAGCTCTAACTGCTCCATGCAGACTGGCAGCTCTGGCTGCTCCGAACAGACTGACAGCTCTGGCTGCCCTATGCAGACTGGCAGCTCTAGCTGCTCCATGCAGGCTGGCAGCTCTGGCTGCTCCATGCAGACTAGCAGCTCAGGCTGCTCCGAACACGCAGGAGGCTCCGGCAGCGCTGGAGAGGAGAAAGGCTCCGACAGGACAGGAGAGGCGAGGCGCACTGTAGGCCTGATGCGTGGTGCTGGCACTGGTGGTACTGGGCCGAGGACACGCACAGGAAGCCTAGTGCGGGGAGCTGCTACCGGAGGGCTGGGGTGTGGAGGTGGTACTGGATAGACCGGACCGTGCAGGCGCACTGGAGCTCTTGAGCACTGAGCCTGCCCAACCTTACCTGGTTGAATACTCTCGGTTGCCCTGCCAGTGCTGCGAGGTGAAATAGCCCGCACTGGGCTATGTAGGCGAACCGGAGACACCAAGCGCAAGGCTGGTGCCATGTAAGCCGGCCCAAGGAGATGCACTGGGGACCAGATGCGTAGAGCCGGCTTCATGGCATTTGGCTCGACGCTCAATCTAGCCCGGCCGATACGTGGAGCTGAAATATACCGCACCGGGCTATGCACCCGCACTGGGGACACCTTGCACACCACTGCATAACACGGTGCCTGCCCGGTCTCTCTAGCCCCCCGGTAAGCACAGGGAGTTTGCGCAGGTCTCCTACCTGGCGTAGCCATACTTCCTGATAGCCCCCCCCCCCAAGAAATTTTTGGGGCTGCTTTTCGGGCTTCCTTGCCAACCGTGTTCCCTCGTATCGTCGGCTCCTATCTCCAGCTGCCTCAGCTCTCCTTAGTGCCTCCACCTGTTCCCATGGGAGGCGATCTCTTCCGGCCAATATCTCCTCCCAAGTGTAACAACCTTTACCATCCAGCACGTCTTCCCATGTCCATGCTCCGAATAATTCCTCCTCCCTTTGCTGCCCCAGCTGTCGCTGCCTGTTAACACGCTGCTCGGTCTGAGTGTGGTGGGTGATTCTGTAACGTCGTTCTTCATTTGTCGAAAGAGAGTCGGACCGAAATGCAGCGTGTTGGTTACTCATGTTTATTAATGAAACGAATAACGGAACTATCCATGAAAATAACTAATAAATACAAAAACAACAAAACGGAACGTGAAACCTATTACAGCCTATCTGGTGAACACTACACAGAGACAGGAACAATCACCCACGAAATACAAAGCGAAACCCAGGCTACCTAAATACGGTTCCCAATCAGAGACAACGAGAATCACCTGACTCTGATTGAGAACCGCCTCAGGCAGCCAAACCTATTTAACACACACCCCTAATCAGCTACAATCCCAATAACTAAAAAAACCCCACTAAGAATACAACAAACAATAAACCCATGTCACACCCTGGCCTGACCAACTAATTAACTAAAACACAAAATACTAAGACCAAGGCGTGACAGTACTCTCATATGTTCATTCTGTAAATTATTATTAACTTGACATTCTGTGTATGGGTTCTCTCATATGTTCATTCTGTAAATTATTATTAACTTGACATTCTGTGTATGGGTCTCATATGTTCATTCTATAAATGATTATTATTAACTTGACATTCTGTGTATGGGTCTCATATGTTCATTCTATAAATGATTATTATTAACTTGACATTCTGTGTATGGGTCTCATATGTTCATTCTGTAAATGATTATTATTAACTTGACATTCTGTGTATGGGTACTCTAATATGTTCATTCTGTAAATTATTATTATTAACTTGACATTCTGTGTATGGGTACTCTAATATGTTCATTCTGTAAATGATTATTATTAACTTGACATTCTGTGTATGGGTACTCTAATATGTTCATTCTATAAATGATTATTATTAACTTGACATTCTGTGTATGGGTCTCATATGTTCATTCTGTAAATTATTATTAACTTGACATTCTGTGTATGGGTCTCATATGTTCATTCTGTAAATGATTATTATTAACTTGACATTCTGTGTATGGGTCTCATATGTTCATTCTGTAAATTATTATTAACTTGACATTCTGTGTATGGGTCTCATATGTTCATTCTGTAAATGATTATTATTAACTTGACATTCTGTGTATGGGTACTCTCATATGTTCATTCTATAAATGATTATTATTAACTTGACATTCTGTGTATGGGTACTCTCATATGTTCATTCTGTAAATGATTATTATTAACTTGACATTCTGTGTATGGGTCTCATATGTTCATTCTATAAATGATTATTATTAACTTGACATTCTGTGTATGGGTACTCTAATATGTTCATTCTGTAAATGATTATTATTAACTTGACATTCTGTGTATGGGTCTCATATGTTCATTCTGTAAATGATTATTATTAACTTGACATTCTGTGTATGGGTACTCTCATATGTTCATTCTATAAATGATTATTATTAACTTGACATTCTGTGTATGGGTACTCTAATATGTTCATTCTGTAAATGATTATTATTAACTTGACATTCTGTGTATGGGTACTCTCATATGTTCATTCTGTAAATGATTATTATTAACTTGACATTCTGTGTATGGGTACTCTCATATGTTCATTCTATAAATGATTATTATTAACTTGACATTCTGTGTATGGGTACTCTAATATGTTCATTCTGTAAATGATTATTATTAACTTGACATTCTGTGTATGGGTCTCATATGTTCATTCTGTAAATTATTATTATTAACTTGACATTCTGTGTATGGGTTCTCTCATATGTTCATTCTGTAAATTATTATTATTAACTTGACATTCTGTGTATGGGTCTCATATGTTCATTCTATAAATGATTATTATTAACTTGACATTCTGTGTATGGGTCTCATATGTTCATTCTATAAATGATTATTATTAACTTGACATTCTGTGTATGGGTACTCTCATATGTTCATTCTGTAAATGATTATTATTAACTTGACATTCTGTGAATGGGTCTCATATGTTCATTCTATAAATGATTATTATTAACTTGACATTCTGTGTATGGGTCTCATATGTTCATTCTATAAATGATTATTATTAACTTGACATTCTGTGTATGGGTACTCTCATATGTTCATTCTGTAAATGATTATTATTAACTTGACATTCTGTGTATGGGTACTCTAATATGTTCATTCTATAAATTATTATTATTAACTTGACATTCTGTGTATGGGTACTCTCATATGTTCATTCTGTAAATTATTATTAACTTGACATTCTGTGTATGGGTACTCTCATATGTTCATTCTGTAAATTATTATTAACTTGACATTCTGTGTATGGGTCTCATATGTTCATTCTGTAAATGATTATTATTAACTTGACATTCTGTGTATGGGTACTCTCATATGTTCATTCTATAAATGATTATTATTAACTTGACATTCTGTGTATGGGTACTCTCATATGTTCATTCTGTAAATTATTATTAACTTGACATTCTGTGTATGGGTCTCATATGTTCATTCTATAAATGATTATTATTAACTTGACATTCTGTGTATGGGTACTCTCATATGTTCATTCTATAAATGATTATTATTAACTTGACATTCTGTGTATGGGTCTCATATGTTCATTCTATAAATGATTATTATTAACTTGACATTCTGTGTATGGGTACTCTCATATGTTCATTCTATAAATGATTATTATTAACTTGACATTCTGTGTATGGGTCTCATATGTTCATTCTGTAAATGATTATTATTAACTTGACATTCTGTGTATGGGTCTCATATGTTCATTCTGTAAATGATTATTATTAACTTGACATTCTGTGTATGGGTCTCATATGTTCATTCTATAAATTATTATTATTAACTTGACATTCTGTGTATGGGTCTCATATGTTCATTCTATAAATGATTATTATTAACTTGACATTCTGTGTATGGGTACTCTCATATGTTCATTCTATAAATGATTATTATTAACTTGACATTCTGTGTATGGGTACTCTCATATGTTCATTCTATAAATTATTATTAACTTGACATTCTGTGTATGGGTCTCATATGTTCATTCTATAAATTATTATTAACTTGACATTCTGTGTATGGGTCTCATATGTTCATTCTATAAATGATTATTATTAACTTGACATTCTGTGTATGGGTACTCTCATATGTTCATTCTGTAAATGATTATTATTAACTTGACATTCTGTGTATGGGTACTCTAATATGTTCATTCTATAAATTATTATTAACTTGACATTCTGTGTATGGGTCTCATATGTTCATTCTGTAAATTATTATTATTAACTTGACATTCTGTGTATGGGTCTCATATGTTCATTCTATAAATGATTATTATTAACTTGACATTCTGTGTATGGGTACTCTAATATGTTCATTCTATAAATTATTATTAACTTGACATTCTGTGTATGGGTCTCATATGTTCATTCTGTAAATTATTATTATCAACTTGACATTCTGTGTATGGGTCTCATATGTTCATTCTGTAAATGATTATTATTAACTTGACATTCTGTGTATGGGTACTCTAATATGTTCATTCTATAAATTATTATTATCAACTTGACATTCTGTGTATGGGTCTCATATGTTCATTCTGTAAATGATTATTATTAACTTGACATTCTGTGTATGGGTACTCTAATATGTTCATTCTATAAATTATTATTATCAACTTGACATTCTGTGTATGGGTCTCATATGTTCATTCTATAAATGATTATTATTAACTTGACATTCTGTGTATGGGTCTCATATGTTCATTCTATAAATTATTATTATTAACTTGACATTCTGTGTATGGGTACTCTCATATGTTCATTCTATAAATTATTATTAACTTGACATTCTGTGTATGGGTCTCATATGTTCATTCTATAAATGATTATTATTAACTTGACATTCTGTGTATGGGTACTCTCATATGTTCATTCTGTAAATTATTATTAACTTGACATTCTGTGTATGGGTCTCATATGTTCATTCTGTAAATTATTATTAACTTGACATTCTGTGTATGGGTCTCATATGTTCATTCTGTAAATTATTATTAACTTGACATTCTGTGTATGGGTACTCTCATATGTTCATTCTATAAATGATTATTATTAACTTGACATTCTGTGTATGGGTCTCATATGTTCATTCTGTAAATGATTATTATTAACTTGACATTCTGTGTATGGGTCTCATATGTTCATTCTATAAATGATTATTATTAACTTGACATTCTGTGTATGGGTACTCTCATATGTTCATTCTATAAATGATTATTATTAACTTGACATTCTGTGTATGGGTCTCATATGTTCATTCTGTAAATGATTATTATTAACTTGACATTCTGTGTATGGGTCTCATATGTTCATTCTGTAAATGATTATTATTAACTTGACATTCTGTGTATGGGTACTCTCATATGTTCATTCTATAAATGATTATTATTAACTTGACATTCTGTGTATGGGTACTCTCATATGTTCATTCTGTAAATGATTATTATTAACTTGACATTCTGTGTATGGGTCTCATATGTTCATTCTATAAATGATTATTATTAACTTGACATTCTGTGTATGGGTACTCTCATATGTTCATTCTGTAAATTATTATTAACTTGACATTCTGTGTATGGGTCTCATATGTTCATTCTATAAATGATTATTATTAACTTGACATTCTGTGTATGGGTACTCTCATATGTTCATTCTGTAAATTATTATTAACTTGACATTCTGTGTATGGGTCTCATATGTTCATTCTGTAAATTATTATTATTAACTTGACATTCTGTGTATGGGTCTCATATGTTCATTCTGTAAATGATTATTATTATTAACTTGACATTCTGTGTATGGGTCTCATATGTTCATTCTATAAATGATTATTATTAACTTGACATTCTGTGTATGGGTACTCTCATATGTTCATTCTGTAAATTATTATTAACTTGACATTCTGTGTATGGGTACTCTCATATGTTCATTCTATAAATGATTATTATTAACTTGACATTCTGTGTATGGGTCTCATATGTTCATTCTATAAATGATTATTATTAACTTGACATTCTGTGTATGGGTCTCATATGTTCATTCTATAAATGATTATTATTAACTTGACATTCTGTGTATGGGTCTCATATGTTCATTCTATAAATGATTATTATTAACTTGACATTCTGTGTATGGGTACTCTAATATGTTCATTCTGTAAATTATTATTAACTTGACATTCTGTGTATGGGTACTCTCATATGTTCATTCTATAAATGATTATTATTATTAACTTGACATTCTGTGTATGGGTCTCATATGTTCATTCTATAAATGATTATTATTAACTTGACATTCTGTGTATGGGTCTCATATGTTCATTCTATAAATGATTATTATTAACTTGACATTCTGTGTATGGGTACTCTCATATGTTCATTCTATAAATGATTATTATTAACTTGACATTCTGTGTATGGGTCTCATATGTTCATTCTATAAATGATTATTATTAACTTGACATTCTGTGTATGGGTCTCATATGTTCATTCTATAAATGATTATTATTAACTTGACATTCTGTGTATGGGTCTCATATGTTCATTCTGTAAATTATTATTAACTTGACATTCTGTGTATGGGTCTCATATGTTCATTCTGTAAATTATTATTAACTTGACATTCTGTGTATGGGTCTCATATGTTCATTCTATAAATGATTATTATTATTAACTTGACATTCTGTGTATGGGTACTCTCATATGTTCATTCTATAAATGATTATTATTAACTTGACATTCTGTGTATGGGTCTCATATGTTCATTCTGTAAATGATTATTATTAACTTGACATTCTGTGTATGGGTCTCATATGTTCATTCTATAAATGATTATTATTATTAACTTGACATTCTGTGTATGGGTACTCTCATATGTTCATTCTATAAATGATTATTATTAACTTGACATTCTGTGTATGGGTCTCATATGTTCATTCTATAAATGATTATTATTATTAACTTGACATTCTGTGTATGGGTACTCTCATATGTTCATTCTGTAAATGATTATTATTAACTTGACATTCTGTGTATGGGTCTCATATGTTCATTCTATAAATGATTATTATTAACTTGACATTCTGTGTATGGGTCTCATATGTTCATTCTATAAATGATTATTATTATTAACTTGACATTCTGTGTATGGGTACTCTCATATGTTCATTCTATAAATGATTATTATTAACTTGACATTCTGTGTATGGGTCTCATATGTTCATTCTATAAATGATTATTATTAACTTGACATTCTGTGTATGGGTCTCATATGTTCATTCTATAAATGATTATTATTATTAACTTGACATTCTGTGTATGGGTACTCTCATATGTTCATTCTATAAATGATTATTATTAACTTGACATTCTGTGTATGGGTCTCATATGTTCATTCTATAAATGATTATTATTAACTTGACATTCTGTGTATGGGTCTCATATGTTCATTCTATAAATGATTATTATTAACTTGACATTCTGTGTATGGGTCTCATATGTTCATTCTGTAAATTATTATTAACTTGACATTCTGTGTATGGGTACTCTCATATGTTCATTCTATAAATGATTATTATTAACTTGACATTCTGTGTATGGGTCTCATATGTTCATTCTGTAAATTATTATTAACTTGACATTCTGTGTATGGGTACTCTCATATGTTCATTCTATAAATTATTATTATCAACTTGACATTCTGTGTATGGGTCTCATATGTTCATTCTATAAATGATTATTATTAACTTGACATTCTGTGTATGGGTACTCTCATATGTTCATTCTATAAATTATTATTATCAACTTGACATTCTGTGTATGGGTCTCATATGTTCATTCTATAAATGATTATTATTAACTTGACATTCTGTGTATGGGTACTCTCATATGTTCATTCTGTAAATTATTATTAACTTGACATTCTGTGTATGGGTCTCATATGTTCATTCTATAAATGATTATTATTATTAACTTGACATTCTGTGTATGGGTCTCATATGTTCATTCTATAAATGATTATTATTAACTTGACATTCTGTGTATGGGTCTCATATGTTCATTCTATAAATGATTATTATTAACTTGACATTCTGTGTATGGGTACTCTCATATGTTCATTCTATAAATGATTATTATTAACTTGACATTCTGTGTATGGGTCTCATATGTTCATTCTATAAATGATTATTATTAACTTGACATTCTGTGTATGGGTACTCTAATATGTTCATTCTGTAAATTATTATTAACTTGACATTCTGTGTATGGGTCTCATATGTTCATTCTATAAATGATTATTATTATTAACTTGACATTCTGTGTATGGGTACTCTCATATGTTCATTCTATAAATGATTATTATTAACTTGACATTCTGTGTATGGGTCTCATATGTTCATTCTATAAATGATTATTATTAACTTGACATTCTGTGTATGGGTCTCATATGTTCATTCTATAAATGATTATTATTAACTTGACATTCTGTGTATGGGTACTCTCATATGTTCATTCTATAAATGATTATTATTAACTTGACATTCTGTGTATGGGTACTCTAATATGTTCATTCTATAAATGATTATTATTAACTTGACATTCTGTGTATGGGTCTCATATGTTCATTCTGTAAATGATTATTATTAACTTGACATTCTGTGTATGGGTCTCATATGTTCATTCTATAAATGATTATTATTAACTTGACATTCTGTGTATGGGTCTCATATGTTCATTCTGTAAATGATTATTATTAACTTGACATTCTGTGTATGGGTACTCTCATATGTTCATTCTATAAATGATTATTATTAACTTGACATTCTGTGTATGGGTCTCATATGTTCATTCTGTAAATTATTATTAACTTGACATTCTGTGTATGGGTTCTCTGTAACGGGTTTCTTCCAACTCCTCCTCTGACGAAGAGGTGGAACAAGGATCGGACCAAAATGCAGCGTGGTTCGTTAGATACATCTTTAATAATGAAGAAAACACGAACAATACAAAACAACAAAGGTCGAAAACCGAAACAGCCCTGACTGGTGCAACAAACACAGAGACATGAACAATCACCCACAAACACACAGTGAAACCCAGGCTACCTAAATATGGTTCCCAATCAGAGACAACGATAATCACCTGACTCTGATTGAGAACTGCCTCAGGCAGCCATAGACTAATGTACACCCCACACAACCCCAAGACGAAACACACTACAAATAAACCCATGTCACACCCTGGCCTGACCCAATAAATGAAGATAACATAATAAATATAGACCAGGGCGTGACAGAACCCCCCCTAAGGTGCGGACTCCCGGACGCATATCAAAACAATAGGGAGGGTCCGGGTGGGCGTCTGTCCATGGTGGCGGCTCCGGCTCGGGACGTGGAACCCATTCTTTGAATGTCTTAGTCCCCCCTCCTCGCGTCCTAGGATTGTCCACCCTCGCCGCCGACCATGGCCTAGTAGTCCTCACCCAGAACCCCACTGGACTGAGGGGCAGCTCGGGACAGAGGGGCAGCTCAGGACAGAGGGGCAGCTCGGGACAGAGGAAGCCCAGCACTGAGAGGAAGCCCAGCACTGAGAGGAAGCCCAGCACTGAGAGGAAGCCCAGCCAGGGAGTTGAATCCGGCAGTTCCTGGCTGGCTGGCAGTTCTGGCAGATCCTGGCTGACTGGCGGATCTGGAAGAGTCTGGTTGACTAGCAGATCTGGAAGAGTCTGGTTGACTAGCAGATCTGGAAGAGTCTGGTTAACTAGCAGATCTGGAAGAGTCTGGTTGACTGGCAGATCTGGAAGAGTCTGGCTGACTGGCAGATCTGGAAGAGTCTGGCTGACCGGCAGATCTGGAAGAGTCTGGATGACCGGCAGATCTGGAAGAGTCTGGATGACCGGCAGATCTGGAAGAGTCTGGCTGACCGGCAGATCTGGAAGAGTCTGGCTGACCGGCAGATCTGGAAGAGTCTGGCTGACTGGCAGATCTGGAAGAGTCTGGCTGACTGGCAGATCTGGAAGAGTCTGGCTGACTGGCAGATCTGGAAGAGTCTGGCTGACTGGCAGATCTGGAAGAGTCTGGCTGACCGGCAGATCTGGAAGAGTCTGGCTGACCGGCAGATCTGGAAGAGTCTGGCTGCTCCATGCTGACTGGCGGCTCTGGCTGCTCCATGCTGACTGGCGGCTCTGGCTGCTCCATGCTGACTGGCGGCTCTGGCTGCTCCATGCTGACTGGCGGCTCTGGCTGCTCCATGCTGACTGGCGGCTCTGGCTGCTCCATGTAGACTGACGGCTCTGGCTGCTCCATGTAGACTGACAGCTCTGGCGGCTTCTTGCAGACTGGCAGCTCTGGCTGCTCCATGCAGACTGGCATCTCCATGCAGACTGGCATCTCCATGCAGACTGACAGCTCCTTGCAGACTGACAGCTCCTTGCAGACTGACAGCTCCTTGCAGACTGACAGCTCCTTGCAGACTGGCAGCTCCATGCAGACTGGCATCTCCGGCTGCTCCATGCAGACTGACAGCTCTGGCTGTTCCATGTAGACTGACAGCTCTGGCTGCTCCATGCAGACTGACAGCTCTGGCTGCTCCATGCAGACTGACAGCTCTGGCTGCTCCATACAGACTGACAGCTCGGGCTGCGCTAAACAGGCGGGAGACTCCAGCAGCGCTGTAGAGGAGGAAGGCTCTGGCTGCGCTAAACAGGCGGGAGACTCCAGCAGTGCAGGAGTGGAGGAAGGCTCTGGCTGCGCTAAACAGGCGGGAGACTCCAGCAGCGCAGGAGAGGAGAAAGGCTCAGGCAGCGCTGAACAGGCGGGAGACTCCGGCAACGCAGGAGAGGAGGAAGGCTCTGGCTGCGCTAAACAGGCGGGAGACTCCAGCAGCGCAGGAGTGGAGGCAGGCTCTGGCTGCGCTAAACAGGCGGGAGACTCCAGCAGCGCAGGAGAGGAGAAAGGCTCAGGCAGCGCTGAACAGGCGGGAGACTCCAGCAGCGCAGGAGAGGAGAAAGGCTCTGGCTGCGCTGAACAGGCGGGAGACTCCGGCAGCGCAGGAGAGGAGAAAGGCTCTGGCTGCGCTGAACAGGCGGGAGACTCCGGCAGCGCTGGAGAGGCGAGAGGCTCCGACATCGCAGGAGAGGAGGAAGGCTCCGGTAGCGCTGGAGAGGTGAGGCGCACTGTCGGCCTGATGTGTGGTGCTGGCACTGGTGGTACTGGGCCGAGGACACGCACAGGAGGCCTGGTGCAGGGAGCTGCCACCGGAGGGCTGGTGTGTGGAGGTGGCACAGGATGGGCTAGACCGTGAAGGTGTACTGGAGATCTTGAGTGCAGTGTTGGCACAGGACGTGCAAGGCTAGGGATGTGTACAGGAGGCCTGGTGCGTACAGGAGGCCTCCTTGGCTCCTCACGATAAACAGGGAGAGTTGGCTCAGGTCTGACTCCTGACTCTGCCACACTCTCCCTGAGCCCCCCCCAAGACATTTTTGTGTCTGACTCTCGGGCTTCCTAGCCAACCGTGTTCCCTCGTATCGCTGGCTCCTCTCTCCGGCTGCCTCTGCTCTCCTCAGTGCCTCCACCTGTTCCCATGGGAGGCGATCTCTTCCAGCCAGTATCTCCTCCCAAGTGTAACAACCCTTGCCATCCAAAACGTCTTCCCATGTCCATTCCTCCTTTCGCTGCACCTGCCTGTTACCACGCCGCTTGGTCCTGTTGTGGTGGGTGATTCTGTAACGGCTTTCCTCTGTTGAAGGAGGAGCGGACCAAAATGCAGCGTGGTATTTTTGAGACATGTTTAATGAAGAACGAAAAAAACATGAACAATACAAAAATAACAAACGGAACGTGAAAACCTAAACAGTCCTATTTGGTGAAGACACAGAGACAGGAACAATCACCCACGACACACTCAAAGAATATGGCTCACTAAATATGGTTCCCAATCAGAGACAACGAAAATCACCTGACTCTGATTGAGAACCGCCTCAGGCAGCCATAGACTATACTATACGCCCCACAAAAACCACAAGACAAAAACACACCACAATAACCCATGTCACACCCTGGCCTGACCAAATAAATGAAGATAAATATAATATATTTCGACCAGAGCGTGACAGTGTGTGTGTGTGGGGGGGGTGCGTGTTTAGATGTGTGTGTGTGTGGGTGTTTAGATGTGTGTGGGTGTTTAGATGTGTGTGTGTGTGTGTAGGTGTTTAGATGTGTGTGTGGGTGGAGGTGCGTGTTTAGATGTGTGCTTGTGTGTTTGTGGGTGCGTGTTTAGATGTGTGTGTGTGTGTGTGTGGGTGCGTGTTTAGATGTGTGTGTGTGTGTGGGTGTTTAGATGTGTGTGTGTGTGTGTGTGTGTGTGGGGGTGAGTGAGGGTTTAGATGTGTGTGCGGGTGCGTGTTTAGATGTGTGTGTGTGTGGGTGCGTGTTTAGGTGTGTGTGTGTGGGTGCGTGTTTAGATGTGTGTGTGTGTGTGTGTGTGTGGGGGGGTGTTTAGATGTGTGTGTGTGTGTGTGTGTGTGTGTGTGTGGGTGTTTAGATGTGTGTGTGTGAACTAACTTTCCTCCTGTCATTATAGGAGATTAATAATTGGCTTCCCCTCATCCTGTCTCTCTGTACCAGTGTATGTATACCTGTGTTTCCTGTCTCTCTGTAACAGTGTATGTATACCTGTGTTTCCTGTCTCTCTGTAACAGTGTATGTATACCTGTGCTTCCTGTCTCTCTGTAACAGTGTATGTATCCCTGTGTTTCCTGTCTCTCTGTACCAGTGTATTTATCCCTGTGTTTCCTGTCTCTCTGTACCAGTGTATTTATCCCTGTGTTTCCTGTCTCTCTGTACCAGTGTATTTATCCCTGTGTTTCCTGTCTCTCTGTACCAGTGTATTTATCCCTGTGTTTCCTGTCTCTCTGTACCAGTGTAATTATCTCTGTGTTTCCTGTCTCTCTGTACCAGTGTATTTATCTCTGTGTTTCCTGTCTCTCTGTACCAGTGTAATTATCTCTGTGTTTCCTGTCTCTCTGTACCAGTGTAATTATCCCTGTGTTTCCTGTCTCTCTGTACCAGTGTATGTATCCCTGTGTTTCCTGTCTCTCTGTAACAGTGTATGTATCCCTGTGTTTCCTGTCTCTCTGTAACAGTGTATTTATCCCTGTGTTTCCTGTCTCTCTGTACCAGTGTATTTATTCCTGTGTTTCCTGTCTCTCTGTGCCAGTGTGTTTATTCCCGTGTTTCCTGTCTCTCTGTACCAGTGTATTTATCCCTGTGTTTCCTGTCTCTCTGTACCAGTGTAATTATCTCTGTGTTTCCTGTCTCTCTGTACCAGTGTATTTATCTCTGTGTTTCCTGTCTCTCTGTACCAGTGTAATTATCTCTGTGTTTCCTGTCTCTCTGTACCAGTGTAATTATCCCTGTGTTTCCTGTCTCTCTGTACCAGTGTATGTATCCCAGTGTTTCCTGTCTCTCTGTAACAGTGTATGTATCCCTGTGTTTCCTGTCTCTCTGTAACAGTGTATTTATCCCTGTGTTTCCTGTCTCTCTGTACCAGTGTATTTATTCCTGTGTTTCCTGTCTCTCTGTGCCAGTGTGTTTATTCCCGTGTTTCCTGTCTCTCTGTACCAGTGTATTTATCCCTGTGTTTCCTGTCTCTCTGTACCAGTGTATTTGTCCCTGTGTTTCCTGTCTCTCTGTACCAGTGTACTGTTAACATGTACTAATTTATACCTAGAGGACTGTTAACATGTTGTACTAATAGATACCTAGAGGACTGTTAACATGTACTAATAGATACCAAGATGACTGTTAACATGTACTAATAGATACCTAGATGATTGTTAACATGTACAAATAGATACCAAGAGGACTGTTAACATGTTGTACTAATAGATACCTAGAGGACTGTTAACATGTACTAATAGATACCTAGAGGACTGCTAACATGTACTAATAGATACCTAGAGGAATGTTAACATGTACTAATAGATACCTAGAGGACTGTTAACATGTACTAATAGATACCTAGAGGACTGTTAACATGTTGTACTAATAGATACCTAGAGGACTGTTAACATGTTGTACTAATAGATACCTAGAGGACTGTTGACATGTTGTACTAATAGATACCTAGAGGACTGTTAACATGTTGTACTAATCGATACCTAGAGGACTATTAACATGTACTAATAGATACCTAGAGGACTGTTAACATGTTGTACTAATAGATACCTAGAGGACTGTTAACATGTTGTACTAACATATCCCGAGAGGACTGTTAACATGTACTAATAGATACCTAGAGGACTGTTAACATGTACTAATAGATACCTAGAGGACTGTTAACATGTACTAATAGATACCTAGAGGACTGTTAATATCTACTAATAGATATCTAGAGGACTGTTAACATGTACTAATAGATACCTAGAGGAATATTAACATGTTGTACTAATAGATACCCAGAGGACTGTTAACATGTTGTACTAATAGATATCTAGAGGACTGTTAAAATGTACTAATAGAACCTAGAGGACTGTTAACATGTACAATAGATACCAAGAGGACTATTAACATGTACTAATAGATACCTAGAGGACTGTTAACATGTACTAAAAGATATCTAGATGACTATTAACATGTACTAATAGATACCTAGAGGACTGTTAACATGTTGTACTAATAGATTCCTAGAGGACTATTAACATGTACTAATAGATACCTAGAGGACTGTTAACATGTACTAATAGATACCTAGAGGACTGTTAACATGTACAATAGATACCAAGAGGACTATTAACATGTACTAATAGATACCTAGAGGACTGTTAACATGTACTAAAAGATATCTAGATGACTATTAACATGTACTAATAGATACCTAGATGACTGTTAACATGTATTAATAGATACCAAGAGGACTGTTAACATGTACTAAAAGATATCTAGATGACTATTAACATGTACTAATAGATACCTAGAGGACTGTTAACATGTTGTACTAATAGATACCTAGAGGACTGTTAACATGTACTAATATATACCTAGAGGACTGTTAACATGTACTAATAGATATCTATAGAACTATTAACATGTTGTACTAATAGATACCTAGAGGACTATCAACATGTTGTACTAATAGATACCTAGAGGACTATTAACATGCTGTACTAATAGATACCTAGAGGACTATTAACATGCTGTACTAATAGATACCTAGAGGACTATTAACATGTTGTACTAATAGACACCTAGAGGACTATTAACATGTTGTACTAATAGATACAGAGAGGACTGTTAACATGTACTAATAGATACCTAGAGGACTGTAATTATCAACTAATAGATACCTAGAGGACTGTTAACATGTACTAATAGATACCTAGAGGACTATTAACATGTACTAATAGATACCTAGAGGACTGTTAACATGTACTAATAGATACCTAGAGGACTATTAACATGTACTAATAGATACCTAGAGGACTATTAACATGTACTAATAGATACCTAGAGGACTTATAACATGTACTAATAGATACCTAGAGGACTGTTAACATGTACTAATAGATACCTAGAGGACTGTTAACATGTACAATAGATAGCAAGAGGACTATTAACATGTACTAATAGATACCTAGAGGACTGTTAACATGTACTAATAGATACCTAGAGGACTGTTAACATGTACTAATATATACCTACAGGACTGTTATTATGTACTAATAGATACCTAGAGGACTGTTAACATGTACAATAGATAGCAAGAGGACTATTAACATGTACTAATAGATACCTAGAGGACTGTTAACATGTACTAATAGATACCTAGAGGACTGTTAACATGTACTAATATATACCTACAGGACTGTTATTATGTACTAATAGATACCTAGAGGACTGTTAACATGTACTAATAGATACCTAGAGGACTGTTAACATGTACTAATAGATACCTAGAGGACTGTTAACATGTTGTATTAATAGATACCTAGAGGACTGTTAACATGTTGTACTAATAGATTCCTAGAGGACTATTAACATGTGGTACTAATAGATACGTAGTGGACTGTTAACATGTACTAATATATACCTAGAGGACTGTTAACATGTACTAATAGATATCTAGAGAACTATTAACATGTTGTACTAATAGATACCTAGAGGACTATCAACATGTTGTACTAATAGATACCTAGAGGACTGTTAACATGTACTAATAGATACCTAGAGGACTATTAACATGTTGTACTAATAGATACCTAGAGGAATATCAACATGTTGTACTAATAGATACCTAGAGGACTGTTAACATGTACTAATAGATACCTAGAGGACTATTAACATGTTGTACTAATAGATACCTAGAGGACTATTAACATGTTGTACTAATAGACACCTAGAGGACTATTAACATGTTGTACTAATAGATACCTAGAGGACTATTAACATGTTGTACTAATAGATACCTAGAGGACTGTTAACATGCACTAATAGATACCTAGAGGACTGTTATTATCAACTAATAGATATCTAGAGGACTGTTAACATGTACTAATAGATACCTAGAGGACTATTAACATGTACTAATAGATACCTAGAGGACTATTAACATGTACTAATAGATACCTAGAGGACTATTAACATGTACTAATAGATACCTAGAGGACTGTTAACATGTACTAATAGATACCTAGAGGACTATTAACATGTACTAATAGATACCTAGAGGACTGTTGACATGTTGTACTAATAGATACCTAGAGGACTGTTAACATGTTGTACTAATCGATACCTAGAGGACTATTAACATGTACTAATAGATACCTAGAGGACTGTTAACATGTTGTACTAATAGATACCTAGAGGACTGTTAACATGTTGTACTAACATATCCCGAGAGGACTGTTAACATGTACTAATAGATACTTAGAGGACTGTTAACATGTACTAATAGATACCTAGAGGACTGTTAACATGTACTAATAGATACCTAGAGGACTGTTATTATCTACTAATAGATATCTAGAGGACTGTTAACATGTACTAATAGATACCTAGAGGAATATTAACATGTTGTACTAATAGATACCCAGAGGACTGTTAACATGTTGTACAAATAGATATCTAGAGGACTGTTAAAATGTACTAATAGAACCTAGAGGACTATTAACATGTACTAATAGATACCTAGAGGACTGTTAACATGTTGTACTAATAGATACCCAGAGGACTGTTAACATGTTGTACAAATAGATATCTAGAGGACTGTTAACATGTACAATAGATACCAAGAGGACTATTAACATGTACTAATAGATACCTAGAGGACTGTTAACATGTACTAAAAGATATCTAGATGACTATTAACATGTACTAATAGATACCTAGAGGACTGTTAACATGTTGTACTAATAGATACCTAGAGGACTGTTAACATGTTGTACTAATAGATACCTAGAGGACTGTTAACATGTACTAATATATACCTAGAGGACTGTTAACATGTACTAATAGATATCTATAGAACTATTAACATGTTGTACTAATAGATACCTAGAGGACTATCAACATGTTGTACTAATAGATACCTAGAGGACTGTTAACATGTACTAATAGATACCTAGAGGACTATTAACATGCTGTACTAATAGATACCTAGAGGACTATTAACATGTACTAATAGATACCTAGAGGACTATTAACATGTTGTACTAATAGATATCTATAGAACTATTAACATGTTGTACTAATAGACACCTAGAGGACTATTAACATGTTGTACTAATAGATATCTATAGAACTATTAACATGTTGTACTAATAGATATCTATAGAACTATTAACATGTTGTACTAATAGACACCTAGAGGACTATTAACATGTTGTACTAATAGATACCTAGAGGACTATTAACATGTTGTACTAATAGATACAGAGAGGACTGTTAACATGTACTAATAGATACCTAGAGGACTGTAATTATCAACTAATAGATATCTAGAGGACTGTTAACATGTACTAATAGATACCTAGAGGACTGTTAACATGTTGTACTAATAGATACCTAGAGGAATGTTAACATGTACAATAGATAGCAAGAGGACTATTAACATGTACTAATAGATACCTAGAGGACTGTTAACATGTACTAATAGATACCTAGAGGACTGTTAACATGTACTAATATATACCTACAGGACTGTTATTATGTACTAATAGATACCTAGAGGACTGTTAACATGTACTAATAGATACCTAGAGGACTTATAACATGTTGTACTAATAGATACCTAGAGGACTGTTAACATGTTGTACTAATAGATACCTAGAGGACTGTTAACATGTTGTACTAATAGATTCCTAGAGGACTATTAACATGTGGTACTAATAGATACGTAGTGGACTGTTAACATGTACTAATATATACCTAGAGGACTGTTAACATGTACTAATAGATATCTAGAGAACTATTAACATGTTGTACTAATAGATACCTAGAGGACTATCAACATGTTGTACTAATAGATACCTAGAGGACTGTTAACATGTACTAATAGATACCTAGAGGACTATTAACATGTTGTACTAATAGATACCTAGAGGACTATTAACATGTTGTACTAATAGACACCTAGAGGACTATTAACATGTTGTACTAATAGATACCTAGATGACTATTAACATGTTGTACTAATAGATACCTAGAGGACTGTTAACATGCACTAATAGATACCTAGAGGACTGTTATTATCAACTAATAGATATCTAGAGGACTGTTAACATGTACTAATAGATACCTAGAGGACTATTAACATGTACTAATAGATACCTAGAGGACTGTTAACATGTACTAATAGATACCTAGAGGACTATTAACATGTACAAATAGATACCTAGAGGACTGTTAACATGTACTAATAGATACCTAGAGGACTATTAACATGTACTAATAGATACCTAGAGGACTATTAACATGTACTAATAGATACCTAGAGGACTATTAACATGTACTAAAAGATATCTAGAGGACTATTAACATGTACTAATAGATACCTAGAGGACTGTTAACATGTTGTACTAATAGATACCTAGAGGACTGTTAACATGTACAATAGATAGCAAGAGGACTATTAACATGTACTAATAGATACCTAGAGGACTGTTAACATGTACTAATAGATACCTAGAGGACTGTTAACATGTACTAATAGATACCTAGAGGACTGTTAACATGTACTAATAGATACCTAGAGGACTGTTAACATGTACTAAAAGATATCTAGAGGACTATTAACATGTACTAATAGATACCTAGAGGACTGTTAACATGTTGTACTAATAGATACCTAGAGGACTGTTAACATGTTGTACTAATAGATACCTAGAGGACTGTTAACATGTTGTACAAATAGATATCTAGAGGACTATTAACATGTTGTACTAATAGATATCTAGAGGGCTGTTAAAATGTACTAATAGATACCTAGAGGACTGTTAACATGTTGTACTAATAGATACCTAGAGGACTGTCAACATGTACTAATAGATACCTAGAGGACTGTTAACATGTTGTACTAATAGATACCTAGAGGACTGTCAACATGTACTAATAGATACCTAGAGGACTGTTAACATGTTGTACAAATAGATATCTAGAGGGCTGTTAAAATGTACTAATAGATACCTAGAGGACTATTAAAATGTACTAATAGATACCTAGAGGACTGTTAACATGTTGTACTAATAGATACCTAGAGGACTGTCAACATGTACTAATAGATACCTAGAGGACTGTTAACATGTTGTACTAATAGATACCCAGAGGACTGTTAACATGTTGTACAAATAGATATCTAGAGGGCTGTTAAAATGTACTAATAGATACCTAGAGGACTATTAAAATGTACTAATAGATACCTAGAGGACTGTTAACATGTTGTACTAATAGATACCTAGAGGACTGTTAACATGTTGTACTAAAATATACCTAGAGGACTGTTAACATGTTGTACTAATACATACTTAGAGGACTGTTAACATGTACTAATAGATACCTAGAGGACTGTTAACATGTACTAACATATACCGAGAGGACTGTTTACATGTACTAATAGATACCTAGAGGACTGTTAACTTGTTGTACTAATAGATACCCAGAGGACTGTTAACATGTTGTACCAATAGATACCTAGAGGACTGTTAACATGTACAATAGTTACCAAGAGGACTATTAACATGTACTAATAGATACCTAGAGGACTGTTAACATGTACTAATAGATACCTAGAGGACTTATAACATGTACTAATAGATACCTAGAGGACTGTTAACATGTACTAATAGATACCTAGAGGACTGTTAACTTGTTGTACTAATAGATACCCAGAGGACTGTTAACATGTTGTACTAATAGATACCTAGATGACTGTTAACATGTTGTACTAATAGATACCCAGAGGACTGTTAACATGTTGTACTAATAGATACCTAGATGACTGTTAACATGCTGTACTAATAGAACCCTAAAGGACTGTTATTATGTACTAATAGTGTTTGTGGTTTGGGCACTCATGATGATGGATCCAGAGCATATTGAGTGATTGTTCCAAATTCCAGTTTGTTCCACATGTATCTAACCATCTTCTTCTCCCTCTTCCTTCTCTGACATGCTGACTACTCCGGGCACCGCGTGCATCTGCGTTCCCCATCGTGCTCATGTTGATTTTGTCTATCCGTACACTATCAGCAGCGGGGGGCCGGAAGTAACACAACTAATATGTTTAGACTGCAAATTGACTGCAGGAAGCCAAAACAGATATATTATTTGGCCAAATATAATCATTTGGAGACATTGCCCTTCGTGGGGTGCCGTCTTTCGAATGAGATGTTAAACCGGGGGTCCTGACTCTCTGTGGTCATTCAAATCCCTTATTGTCTGACTAGGACTGTTCACTCCGGTGTCATAGCTTAATTCCCTACCTGGCCACATTCCATCATGGCCAGCTAATCATCCCCCGTTCCTAATTGCCATATGTAATGTGGAAGGACCACCAGAGGGCAGGCTGGGCTCATGGATGGTAGCCCAACAAGGCATGGGAGACAAGGTAACCAGAGGCAATTAAGCACAGCTGACGGTACTAATGACATACTCTCCTTCCCCTATAAGAGAGAGAATGGAACCAGCAGAGAGAGAAGGGGAAAACTATCTCTGGAGGAGCTATCCAGGAAGAACCACTAAGATGGTGACAATCCTGTGACTTTTGTTGTAGTTTAAAGATAATCCTATTGTGTTCCTGTTTCATCTGGAGAAGAAGATGTATGTTTTTCCTTGGAAGATTTTCATTGATTATGTTGGAGTGTTTGTGTTGACCAAATGCCCTCAATAGAGAACTGTGTTCAATCAAGAAAACCTACTCCTGACTCGTTTATTCCACCTTCCCGCTTTAGAGTGACGCCCAATTACTTGGTCCGCTCACAGTAATTTCTCACCTCTCCACCTCGTAGCGAATGTGTGGTGAGAATTCTGGAACAAAAATGGTCGCCGTGCATCACCCAGGTGGTGATACACAAATGGTCGCCGTGCATCACCCAGGTGGTGATACACAAATGGTCGCCGTGCATCACCCAGGTGGTGATACACAAATGGTCGCCGTGCATCACCCAGGTGGTGATACACAAATGGTCGCCGTGCATCACCCAGGTGGTGATACACAAATGGTCACCGTGCATCACCCAGGTGGTGATACACAAATGGTCGCCGTGCATCACCCAGGTGGTGATACACAAATGGTCGCCGTGCATCACCCAGGTGGTGATACACAAATGGTCGCCGTGCATCACCCAGGTGGTGATACACAAATGGTCGCCGTGCATCACCCAGGTGGTGATTCACAAATGATTCATTGATGATGGATGAGGTGTTTCACACTACTATCAAAAGCTCTTTGACTACCTTCAGAAAAGCGCTGTACAAATCCAGTCACTCTTAATGTATTTGATCACAAATGTGTCTCTGTTATGCATGGCCATATTTGGGAACAGATTTACAATATAAAAATAACTTGCAGCTGTTTTTCCAGTCGAGTCTCTTTTATCCAATAATGAAAATTCAACAACAACAACAAAACATACACTATATATATAAAATATATATACAAAAGCATGTGGACACCCCTTCAAGTTAGTGGATTCTGCTATTTCAGCCACATCCGTTGCTCACAGGAGTATAAAATTGTGCACAGTAGAATGGCCTTACTGAAGAGCTCAGAGACTTTCAATGTGGTACAATCATAGGATGCCACCCTTCGAGCAACAACGGCTCAGCCGCAAAGTGGTAAGCCACACAAACTCACAGAACGGGACTGCTGAGTGCTGAAGCGTGTAGGTTGTATAAATCGTCTATCCTCGATTGCAACACTCAATACCGAGTTCCAACCTGCCTCTCGAAGCAACGTCAGTATAATAACTGTTCGTCAGGAACTTCATGAAATGGTTTTCCATGGCCGAGCAGCTGCATACAAACCTAAGAACACCATGAGCAATGCCAAGCATCGGCTTGAGTGGTGTAAAGCTTGCCACCATTGAACTCTGGAGCAGTAGAAACACGTTCTCTGGTGTGATGAATCGCACTCCATCTAGCAGTCTAACGGACAAATCTTGGTTTGGTGGATGCCAGGAGAATGCTACCTACCCAAATGCATAGTGCCACCTGTAAAGTTAGGTGGCGGAATAATGGTCTGGGGCTGTTTTTCATGGTTCTGGCCCCTTCGTTCCAGAGAAAGGAAATCTTAAGGCTATAGCATACAATGACATTCTAGATGATTCTGTGTTCCAACTTTGTGGCAACAGTTTGGGGAAGGCCCTTTCCTGTTTCAGCCTTCCCGTAAGAGTGGTGGCTGTTATAGCAGCAATGTTCCCACATCTAGTGGAAAGCCTTCCCAGAAGAGTGGACGCTGTTATAGCAGCAATGTTCCTACATCTGGTGCAAATCCTTCCCAGAAGAGAGGAGGCTGTTATAGCAACAATGTTCCAACATCTAGTGGAAAGCCTTCCCAGAAGAGTGGAGGCTGTTATAGCAGCAATGTTCCTACATCTATAACAGCGTCCACTCTTCTGGGAAGGCTTTCCACTAGATGTGGGAACATTGCTGCTATAACAGCCACCACTCTTACGGGAAGGCTTTCCACTAGATGTTGGAACATTGCTGCTATAACAGCCTCCACGGCACCGGGATCCTCATCTCTGCCAAGTGGTCATTCTCTCTTTCTCCCCTTACCCATCTGTCTATCGCCTCCTTTGAATTCCATGCTGTCACAGTTACCAGCCCTTTCAAGCTTAACATCCTTATCATTTATCGCCCTCCAGGTTCCCTCGGAGAGTTCATCAATGAGCTTGATGCCTTGATAAGCTCCTTTCCTGAGGACGGCTCACCTCTCACAGTCCTGGGCGACTTTAACCTCCCCACGTCTACCTTTGACTCATTCCTCTCTGCCTCCTTCTTTCCACTCCTCTCCTCTTTTGACCTCACCCTCTCACCTTCCCCCCTACTCACAAGGCAGGCAATACGCTCGACCTCATCTTTACTAGATGCTGTTCTTCCACTAACCTCATTGCAACTCCCCTCCAAGTCTCCGACCACTACCTTGTATCCTTTTCCCTCTCGCTCTCATCCAACACTTCCCACACTACCCCTACTCGGATGGTATCGCGCCGTCCCAACCTTCGCTCTCTCTCCCCCGCTACTCTCTCCTCTTCCATCCTATCATCTCTTCCCTCTGCTCAAACCTTCTCCAACCTATCTCCTGATTCTGCCTCCTCAACCCTCCTCTCTTCCCTTTCTGCATCCTTTGACTCTCTATGTCCCCTATCCTCCAGGCCGGCTCGGTCCTCCCCTCCCGCTCCGTGGCTCGACGACTCATTGCGAGCTCACAGAACAGGGCTCTGGGCAGCCGAGCGGAAATGGAGGAAAACTTGCCTCCCTGCGGACCTGGCATCCTTTCACTCCCTCCTCTCTACATTTTCCTCCTCTGTCTCTGCTGCTAAAGCCACTTTCTACCACTCTAAATTCCAAGCATCTGCCTCTAACCCTAGGAAGCTCTTTGCCACCTTCTCCTCCCTCCTGAATCCTCCTCCCCCTCCCCCCTCCTCCCTCTCTGCAGATGACTTCGTCAACCATTTTGAAAAGAAGGTCGACGACATCCGATCCTCGTTTGCTAAGTCAAACGACACCGCTGGTTCTGCTCACACTGCCCTACCCTGTGCTCTGACCTCTTTCTCCCCTCTCTCTCCAGATGAAATCTCGCTTCTTGTGACGGCCGGCCGCCCAACAACCTGCCCGCTTGACCCTATCCCCTCCCCTCTTCTCCAGACCATTTCCGGAGACCTTCTCCCTTACCTCACCTCGCTCATCAACTCATCCCTGACCGCTGGATACGTCCCTTCTGTCTTCAAGAGAGCGAGAGTTGCACCCCTTCTGAAAAAACCTACACTCGATCCCTCCGATGTCAACATCTACAGACCAGTATTCCTTCTTTCTTTTCTCTCCAAAACTCTTGAACGTGCCGTCCTTGGCCAGCTCTCCCGCTATCTCTCTCAGAATGACCTTCTTGATCCAAATCAGTCAGGTTTCAAGACTAGTCATTCAACTGAGACTGCTCTTCTCTGTATCACGGAGGCGCTCCGCACTGCTAAAGCTAACGCTCTCTCCTCTGCTCTCATCCTTCTAGACCTATCGGCTGCCTTCGATACTGTGAACCATCAGATCCTCCTCTCCACCCTCTCCGAGTTGGGCATCTCCGGCGCGGCCCACGCTTGGATTGTGTCCTACCTGACAGGTCGCTCCTACCAGGTGGCGTGGCGAGAATCTGTCTCCTCACCACGCGCTCTCACCACTGGTGTCCCCCAGGGCTCTGTTCTAGGCCCTCTCCTATTCTCGCTATACACCAAGTCACTTGGCTCTGTCATAACCTCACATGGTCTCTCCTATCATTGCTATGCAGACGACACACAATTAATCTTCTCCTTTCCCCCTTCTGATGACCAGGTGGCGAATCGCATCTCTGCATGTCTGGCAGACATATCAGTGTGGATGACGGATCACCACCTCAAGCTGAACCTCGGCAAGACGGAGCTGCTCTTCCTCCCGGGGAAGGACTGCCCGTTCCATGATCTCGCCATCACGGTTGACAACTCCATTGTGTCCTCCTCCCAGAGCGCTAAGAACCTTGGCGTGATCCTGGACAACACCCTGTCGTTCTCAACTAACATCAAGGCGGTGGCCCGTTCCTGTAGGTTCATGCTCTACAACATCCGCAGAGTACGACCCTGCCTCACACATGTCATCTCCCGTCTGGATTACTGCAACTCGCTGTTGGCTGGGCTCCCTGCCTGTGCCATTAAACCCCTACAACTCATCCAGAACGCCGCAGCCCGTCTGGTGTTCAACCTTCCCAAGTTCTCTCACGTCACCCCGCTCCTCCGCTCTCTCCACTGGCTTCCAGTTGAAGCTCGCATCCGCTACAAGACCATGGTGCTTGCCTACGGAGCTGTGAGGGGAACGGCACCGCAGTACCTCCAGGCTCTGATCAGGCCCTACACCCAAACAAGGGCACTGCGTTCATCCACCTCTGGCCTGCTCGCCTCCCTACCACTGAGGAAGTACAGTTCCCGCTCAGGCCAGTCAAAACTGTTCGCTGCTCTGGCCCCTCAATGGTGGAACAAACTCCCTCACGACGCCAGGACAGCGGAGTCAATCACCACCTTCCGGAGACACCTGAAACCCCACCTCTTTAAGGAATACCTAGGATAGGATAAAGTAATCCTTCTCACCCCCCCTTAAATGATTTAGATGCACTATTGTAAAGTGGCTGTTCCACTGGATGTCATAAGGTGAATTCACCAATTTGTAAGTCGCTCTGGATAAGAGCGTCTGCCAAATGACTTAAATGTAAATGTAAAATATATGTATCTCCCTTTGGTTCCTTCCCTATATATGTCACTCCCTTTGGTTTCTTCCCTATATATTTAACTCCCTTTGGTTTCTTCCCTGTAAATGTCAATCCCTTTTGCTCCTTCCCTATATACATCACTCCCTTTGATTCCTTTCCTATATATGTCACTCCCCTTGTTTCCTTCCCTCTTTATGTCTCTCCCTTTAGTTCCTTCCCTATATATGTCACTCCCTTTGGTTTCTTCCCTATATACATCACTCCCTTTGGTTCCTTCCCTGTAAATGTCAATCCCTTTTGCTCCTTCCCTATATACATCACTCCCTTTGATTCCTTCACTATATATGTCACTCCCTTTGGTTCCTTTCCTATATATGTCACTCCCTTTGGTTCCTTCTCTATTTATGTCACTCCCTTTGGATCCTTCCCTATATATGTCACTCCCTTTGGCTCCTTCTCTATGTATGTCACTCCCTTTTGTTCCTTCCCTATATATGTCATTCCCTTTGGTTCCTTTCCTATATATGTCACTCCCTTTAGTTCCTTCTCTATTTATGTAACTCCCTTTGGTTCATTCTCTATGTATGTCACTCCCTTTGGTTCCTTCCCTATATATGTTACTCCCTTTGATTCCTTCTCTATTTATGTCACTCCCTTTGGTTCCTTCCCTATATATGTCACTCCCTTTGGTTACTTCCCTCTTTATGTCACTCCCTTTAGTTCCTTCCCTATATATGTCACTCCCTTTGGTTCCTTCCCTATATATGTCACTCCCTTTGGTTCCTTCCCTCTTTATGTCACTCCCTTTAGTTCCTTCCCTATATATGTCACTCCCTTTGGCTCCTTCCCTATATATGTCACTCCCTTTGGTTCTTTCCCTATATATGCCACTCCCTTTGGTTCCTTTCCTATATATGTCACTCCCTTTGGTTCCTTCTCTATTTATGTCACTCCCTTTGGTTCCTTCCCTATATATGCCACTCCCTTTGGTTCCTTCTCTATGTATGTCACTCCCTTTGGTTCCTTCCCTATATATGTCACTCCCTTTGGTTCCTTCTCTATTTATGTCACTCCCTTTGGTTCCTTCCCTCTTTATGTCACTCCCTTTGGTTCCTTCCCTATATATGTCACTCCCTTTGGTTCCTTCCCTATATATGTCACTCCCTTTGGTTCCTTCCCTCTTTATGTCACTCCCTTTGGTTCCTTCACTATATATGTCAATCCCTTTGGTTTCTTCCCTATATATGTAACTCCCTTTGGTTTCTTCCCTATATATGTATCTCCCTTTGGTTCCTTCCCTATATATGTCACTCCCTTTGGTTTCTTCTCTATATATGTAACTCCCTTTGGTTCCTTCCCTGTATATGTCACACCCTTTGGTTTGTTCCCTATATATGTCACTCCCTTTGCTTTGGTTTCTTCCCTATATATGTCACTCCCTTTGGTTTCTTCCCTATATATGTATCTCCCTTTGGTTCCTTCCCTATATATGTCACTCCCTTTGGTTCTTTCCCTATATATGTCACTCCCTTTGGTTCCTTCCCTATTTATTTCACTCCCTTTGGTTCCTTCCCTATATATGTCACTCCCTTTGGTTCCTTCCCTATATATGTCACTCCCTTTGGTTCCTTCCCTATATATGTCACTCCCTTTGGTTCCTTCCCTATATATGTCACTCCCTTTGGTTCCTTCCCTATATATGTCACTCCCTTTGGTTTCTTCCCTATATATGTCACTCCCTTTGTTTCCTTCCCTATATATGTAACTCCCTTTGGTTCCTTCCCTATATATATCACTCCCTTTGGTTCCTTCCCTATATATGTCACTCCCTTTGTCTCCTTCCCTGTTTCTTGTTTTGTTCGTTCATTTATGAAATGTATTCACTCCCTCAACTTGCTTTCCGACTCAGAGTACATCGTTACAGCCAGAAACAGATAGTGTCAATAAATTAAATTATATAATTACAGAATAACGCCTCACCTAAGGGAAGCATCAGGGAGTCTTTGTTTATATGGCTCGTCTGACACAGTCTGACTCCCATGCCTCAGCCGGCTCGTCTGACTCCCACGCCTCAGCCAGCTCGTCTGATTCACACGCCTCAGCCGGCTCGTCGGGCTCCCACGCCTCAGCCGGCTCGTCGGGCTCCCACGCCTCAGCCGGCTCGTCGGGCTCCCACGCCTCAGCCGGCTCGTCGGGCTCCCACGCCTCAGCCGGCTCGTCGGGCTCCCACGCCTCAGCCGGCTCGCTCCCACGCCTCGGGCTCGGGCCACGCCTCAGCCGGCTCGTCGGGCTCCCACGCCTCAGCCGGCTCGTCGGGCTCCCACGCCTCAGCCGGCTCGTCTGACTCCCACGCCTCAGCCGGCTCGTCTGACTCCCACGCCTCAGCCGGCTCGTCTGACTCCCACGCCTCAGCCGGCTCGTCCGACTCCCACGCCTCAGCCGGCTCGTCTGACTCCCACGCCTCAGCCGGCTCGTCTGACTCCCACGCCTCAGCCGGCTCGTCTCGCTCCCATGCCTCAGCCGGCTCGTCTGATTCACACGCCTCAGCCGGCTCGTCGGGCTCCCACGCCTCAGCCGGCTCGTCTGACTCCCACGCCTCAGCCGGCTCGTCTGACTCCCACGCCTCAGCCGGCTCGTCTGACTCCCACGCCTCAGCCGGCTAGTCTGGCTCCCACGCCTCAGCCGGCTCGTCTCGCTCCCACGCCTCAGCCGGCTCGTCTGACTCCCACGCCTCAGCCGGCTCGTCGGGCTCCCACGCCTCAGCCGGCTCGTCTGACTCCCACGCCTCAGCCGGCTCGTCTGACTCCCACGCCTCAGCCGGCTCGTCTCGCTCCCACGCCTCAGCCGGCTCGTCTCGCTCCCACGCCTCAGCCGGCTCGTCTGACTCCCACGCCTCAGCCGGCTCGTCTGACTCCCACGCCTCAGCCGGCTAGTCTGGCTCCCACGCCTCAGCCGGCTCGTCTCGCTCCCACGCCTCAGCCGGCTCGTCTGACTCCCACGCCTCAGCCGGCTCGTCCTGACTCCCACGCCTCAGCCGGCTCGTCGGGCTCCCACGCCTCAGCCGGCTCGTCTGACTCCCACGCCTCAGCCGGCTCGTCCTGACTCCCACGCCTCAGCCGGCTCGTCTGACTCCCACGCCTCAGCCGGCTCGTCTGACTCCCACGCCTCAGCCGGCTCGTCTGACTCCCACGCCTCAGCCGGCTCGTCTCGCTCCCACGCCTCAGCCGGCTCGTCTGATTCACACGCCTCAGCCGGCTCGTCGGGCTCCCACGCCTCAGCCGGCTCGTCGGGCTCCCACGCCTCAGCCGGCTCGTCTGACTCCCACGCCTCAGCCGGCTCGTCTGACTCCCACGCCTCAGCCGGCTCGTCTGACTCCCACGCCTCAGCCGGCTCGTCTGACTCCCACGCCTCAGCCGGCTCGTCTCGCTCCCACGCCTCAGCCGGCTCGTCTGACTCCAACGCCTCAGCCGGCTCGTCTGACTCCCACGCCTCAGCCGGCTCGTCTGACTCCCACGCCTCAGCCGGCTCGTCTGACTCCCACGCCTCAGCCGGCTCGTCGGGCTCCCACGCCTCAGCCGGCTCGTCTGACTCCCACGCCTCAGCCGGCTCGTCTGATTCACACGCCTCAGCCGGCTCGTCGGGCTCCCACGCCTCAGCCGGCTCGTCGGGCTCCCACGCCTCAGCCGGCTCGTCTGACTCCCACGCCTCAGCCGGCTCGTCTGCCTCCCACGCCTCAGCCGGCTCGTCTCGCTCCCACGCCTCAGCCGGCTCGTCTCGCTCCCACGCCTCAGCCGGCTCGTCTGACTCCCACGCCTCAGCCGGCTCGTCTGACTCCCACGCCTCAGCCGGCTCGTCTGGCTCCCACGCCTCAGCCGGCTCGTCTGACTCCCACGCCTCAGCCGGCTCGTCTGACTCCTCCCACGCCTCAGCCGGCTCGTCCTGACTCCCACGCCTCAGCCGGCTCGTCTGACTCCCACGCCTCAGCCGGCTCGTCTGGCTCCCACGCCTCAGCCGGCTCGTCTCGCTCCCACGCCTCAGCCGGCTCGTCTGACTCCCACGCCTCAGCCGGCTCGTCTGACTCCCACGCCTCAGCCGGCTCGTCTGACTCCCACGCCTCAGCCGGCTCGTCTGGCTCCCACGCCTCAGCCGGCTCGTCTGACTCCCACGCCTCAGCCGGCTCGTCTGGCTCCCATGCCTCAGCCGGCTCGTCTGACTCCCACGCCTCAGCCGGCTCGTCTGACTCCCACGCCTCAGCCGGCTCGTCGGGCTCCCACGCCTCAGCCGGCTCGTCCGATTCACACGCCTCAGCCGGCTCGTCCGACTCCCACGCCTCAGCCGGCTCGTCCGACTCCCACGCCTCAGCCGGCTCGTCCGACTCCCACGCCTCAGCCGGCTCGTCCGACTCCCACGCCTCAGCCGGCTCGTCCGACTCCCACGCCTCAGCCGGCTCGTCCGACTCCCACGCCTCAGCCGGCTCGTCTCGCTCCCACGCCTCAGCCGGCTCGTCCGACTCCCACGCCTCAGCCGGCTCGTCCGACTCCCACGCCTCAGCCGGCTCGTCCGACTCCCACGCCTCAGCCGGCTCGTCCGACTCCCACGCCTCAGCCGGCTCGTCCGACTCCCACGCCTCGACCGGGTTGTCCGACTCCCACGCCTCGACCGGGTTGTCCGACACCCACGCCTCAGCCTGCTCGTCGGGCTCCCACGCCTCAGCCTTCTCGTCTGGCTCCCATGCTCGTTGGGCTGCTGATTATTGCGCACACCTGCCACCATTGTCACTTGCATCAGTGCCTCTTGACACTCAGCTGGACTGCATCACTTCCTTGATTATCTTCCCTATATCTGTCCCTCCCCTTGGTTCTTTCCTCAGGTGTTATTGACTCTGTCTTCATGTCAGTGGGTTGTTTGTATTTCTTGTTTTATGACTCTCAGCATACGTCATTACAGCTAACTTCCTGTTGCTAGCTAATTTGTTGTGGGATATAAACATTGGGTTATTGTTTTACCTGAAATGCCATTTGTCAGCAACGCTCGCGGATGCAACACGGGTGGTGTGGTCAGCAACGCTCCCGGACGCAACACGGGTGATGTGGTCAGCAACGCTCGCGGATGCAACACGGGTGGTGTGGTCAGCAACGCTCCCGGACGCAACACGGGTGGTGTGATCAGCATGTTACCTTCCACTTCTACTGTCTCCACTATTCCCACCCTTCTTCTTTCTCTTCCCTCCCTCCCTCCCTCCCTCCCTCCCTCCCTCCCCCTCCCCCCTCCCCCTCCCTCCCTCCCTCCCTCCCTCCCTCCCTCCCTCCCTCCCTCCCTCCCTCCCTCCCTCCCTCCCTCCCTCCCTCCCTTCCCATCTCCTTCACTCCTCTTCTCTCCCTGCCTGGCTGCCATGTACTCCCTCCACACACCTGCCTTGTCTAGACATAGCACATGCAGGCATGCAGACATGCACGCTCACACACACAACCTTCATTTGTTTGTTCCTCTCCTCCAGGACACAGTCAGTGAGACAGTAGAGCTGATTAGTGACAGACAAACCTCTCCTCTCACCCCCCCCCCCTCTCTCTCGCTGTCTCTCCCCTCTCTCTCTCTCGTTCTCTCTCTCTCGCTGTCTCTCTCCTCTCTCTCTCTCGTTCTCTCTCTCTCTCTCTCTCTCTTTCTCTCCCTCTCTCTCTCTCCTTTCTCTCTCTCTGTCTCCTTTCTCTCTCTCTGTCTCTCTGTCTCCTCTCGGTCTCTCTCCTCTCTCTCTCTGTCTCTCTGCCTCTCTCTCTCCTTTCTCTCTCTCTGTCTCCTTTCTCTCTCTCTGTCTCTCTGTCTCCTCTCGGTCTCTCTCCTCTCTCTCTCTGTCTCTCTGCCTCTCTCTCTCTCTCGCTCTCTTTCTCTGTCTCTGTCTCTCTCCTCTCTCCTCTCTCTCTCTCTGTCTCTCTCTCATCCCTTTCTCTCACTCCTTTCTCTCCAGGACCAGTGCAGTGAAGCAGCAGAGCTAACAGCAGACCTGACTATAGAGTTGACAGACCAGTGTGAGGAGATCAGTGATAGGCTGTTGATTCTGGAGGATGACCTCCAGACAGCCATACAGGACAAAGACCTGGCACTCACTCATATCCTTTACCTCTTACTGTACCGCGTGTGTTGCTCAGAGAAAGAGATATCATATGTTTTTCTCTTAAAATATATCTGTCATAATTATTGGCACCCGTAAAGATTCTTATAAATAAAGCGATGTAAATTGAATCTACATGAAGTTAATTTCAGCATAAAGGAACCCTATTGTTGCCCTTCCATGGCTTCCTGTTCCACTGCTTCCTGTTTCACTGCTTCCTGTTCCACTGCTTCCTGTTCCACTGCTTCCTGTTCCACTGCTTCCTGTTCCACTGCTTCCTGTTCCACTGCTTCCTGTTCCACTGCTTCCTGTTCCACTGCTTCCTGTTTCACTGTAGCATAAAAAATGAAGCAACACGCCTGTAAAATCCCTTCGTC